>NC_090279.1:190045209-190387709 GCF_040414725.1 Anabrus simplex
GGTTTCCCATTTTCACACCAGGCAAATGCTGAGGCTGTACCTTAATTAAGGCCACGGCCGCTTCCTTCCAACTCCTAGGCCTTTCCTATCCCATCGTCGCCATAAGACCTATCTGTGTCGGTGCGACGTAAAGCCCCTATCAAAAAAATAAAAAACATACCATGGGTCTACATTACCTGTGATTAGTACCACTGTGAGGGTCCGGTGACCTGGATTTCGAATCTCACCATCAGCAGTCCTGAAGATCTTCCGTGGCTAGTGGTGGGGCTTTTACTTAAATTAGGGCCACAGCCACTTTCTTCCCAGTTCTAGCCCTTTCCTATCATGTTGTCATTGCAGAGTGTTTATTAATCGTTAAACCGCTTCAAAAAAAGAGAAATCTAAAACCAGAAGCAAAGTGATTGTGGCACAATGTGAGTGGAACGTCCACTTTTTGGCCACTCGTTGGTCGCAGGCTTGTGGGAATCGGCTACTTGTTAGCCCAGTAGTCGGCGAAAGGCAAACACGTTGCTTGCGGCCATCTCGTACTCGCCTCAAGGACAAGTGCTTTTTTTGTATTGCTAGTGTGTTCTTCCTCCACTTACCTGCTCGAGATGGAGATGAAGATGAAGAGGCTTGCATAATGTCTAAATTGAGAGTTAAGGTAGAGTGCAACATCTTAATTACACAAGCTCTTTGAGATTTTAATTCTACGCAGCTCTCTATTCAAAAACATGCTCACCCTGAAAGAGACATTCAACATACAGCGACCTTAACTTGTGTTAGTAATTGGAATTTATAGTGTGGACATCGTCTTTCATGCCTGCCAGGCAACTCTATAAAGGACAATTTAAACATCAGGACGATCTTCTTCGAAGTAATTTCAACGACGTAAATGCATTACAAGAATAAAGTTGCTTCTGATGCCAAAATAAGTGCCTCGGTGGATTAGTAGTAGTGTCAGACTCATGATTCAACGTTCGTGACTTCGATCCCTGCCGAGGTTGTCTGCTTTTTGAAGGGCAGTCGTAAACCATGCTATTGTTGTCAGTATGTTCAAGATCTCTGGTGGCACACCCAATGTAACCTGACAAAAGTAGCCTCTAGAACTGACAGTGGAATGCCGCTTCCGTTGTTAGGCAACAGCTGAACCAGAATTTCGAAATTAGCAACAGGCAAACCTCCAGATGGAAAACAATCTGAACTATCACACCACCTTGCCCTATCACACACTGTTGCTGGAGTCTTGGTATTTTTGCCTGGGGTCTGGATTGACCGTAATATTGCAGTGCAATACGCAGGGCTCTAGGGTCCAAAAATTTCGTTGAATAAGACATATGCTGGTCTTGCTTTTGGTGGTTGGTTAATCCGTATAATATTTATAGAAAAATGTAAATATGGTGCGTATTGGTATCAGTTAGCACTGTATTTCCCTTCCCTGCGTGTTTTAAAATTTAAACCAGTATATTGTTTAGATATACATTCACATAACAAACATTTTAGACAGCAGAGCTGAATGGCTCAGACGGTTGAAACTCTGACCTTCCGACTCAACTTGGCAGGTTCGATCCCGGCTCAGTCCGGTGATACTTGAAGGCGATCAGATAAGTCAGCCTCGTGTCGTTAGATTCACTGACACGTAAGAGAACTCCTAAACCAAACCCCATGGCGCAACAGCTCCGAAGGGCCATGGTCTACTAAGCGACCGCTGCAAATTGAGGTGTCATGTGGTCAGCACGACGAATGCTCTCGGTCGTTATTCTTGGCTTTCGAGAGCGGGACCACCATCTGTCAGATAGCTCCTCAATTGTAATCACGCAGGCTGAGTAGACCTCGAACCACCCCTCGGATCCAGGGGAAAAATCCCTGACCTGGCCGGGAATCGAACCCGGGGCCTTCCGGGTAAGAGGCAGGCAAGCTGTCGGTACACCGCGGGGTCGACTAAGAGAACTTCTGCGGGAATAAATTCCTGCACCTCGGAGTCTCCGAAAACCGTAAAAGTAGTTAGTGGGGCGTAAAATATATTCTACTTCTACTTCTAATTATTATTATTATTATTATTATTATTATTATTATTATTATTATTATTATTACATTTTAGATCAATGATAGTTTAAACTGAGTGATGGTATGTACGCTTGAAGTGTAGCCACTTCCTTCCCACTCAGCCCTATCCTATCCAATGATCGCCATAAGACCTATACCGCTTTTCACGAGAGTTAATTCACGTGGACATGGACGTAGTTGCTTGGAGAAGCAACCGTCTCACTCACTCGAATATGAGCTCGAAGAAAAGTAGTACGTCGCATTAATTTAGTTTAGTTTAGTTTACGTACTCTTCTAAACTCTCTGAATGTAATAATCAAATCAAAATATGGTTGTCATATATACCAGTATGCATGTGTTTTTGTTTTAATAAAATAGTGATTAAATAACTAGAAATGAAGGCACAAAACGTGGTGTAATAAAGGAAATCTTCTCGTAGTGAAAGTACCAAGCTGTACAGCGTGGAGATAAGGTGTTGCATCTTGCAGCAGCAGTCAGTGTCAGTATTCATAGTGAGAGAAATGGAGCAGGAGGTAGGACCATCGCGTGTAGTGGAGCACAAGATAAGAACCGCTCAGAAGTGACCATAGGCAGTGGATCAGAATGTGTTCAATAAACTAAGTGAACAGAATCCAGCTTTAGTCTTAAAAGTTCAGATGTTCGCACTGTTGTCGTATGCGATGCGCAGCCCTGTACGTCCGAACACGAGACGCTGACGGGGTGGAGGTCGGTACTACACGTTCAGCGAATCACAACTCTTTCTTTGGCAGAGGCGTGGACATACCATATTTACATCAGTATTAAACTCTTGAAAAGACATACCTAAGTCGGTGCGACGTAAAAAAAAAAAAAAAAAAAAAAAAAAACCATGATATAAAACTAAAACAGACGTAGCTCTTTAATGATCGACTGAAGGACATATGTTTTTGGGGTGTGCTACCCACCCCCCGATTACTTCATGTGTTAGGGAATATCCTGTGTATACGTGAACTTGTGAATAAAGAAATGAATCAGTGGCGTATACTGAGGGGTACCAAGGCTGTCGGTGAAGCCCAAACCTCTAATGAGAACGATGGAAATCTAAAGCACAGTATAATGTAACCATCTGACACATTTTTCCATTTACAAAACTTGAAAGCAACGAGAAAAAACGTCGCACGTAGAGAGAAAGGCATCGGAGACTGATATCGCAGCCCAGGCCCTGTGTCCCTCTCCCCTAGACCTATAATTCGCGGAGCATGCTGCTGAATGTACGATTGGTGCGGGGACCGGGTGGTATAGGTGTGCTAGGCTTTGCAGATCGCCACTGCTAAAGAACGATACGTTACTCATCGGATATACTTCCTCACTTCATACTTCTGACTTAATTATATGAATGAGTGCTGGTATTTAACTCCCGTTTACTTGTACATCCTTGTAGACAGGCACTGCACGGCTGCTGTTATAGGAGTAATATACTTTTCTTTTTTTTTTAAAAAAAGGTAGATCTGCTAAAGTGAAACCGAATGCAATGTTTTAGGTTTAGTGTTCGTTTGTGGTTGGAAACGAACCCGTGATCATGGGTCGGACACCACCACTGAACTCCCGAAGAAGCTAATAAACCAGTGGACGATGGTTACGACTGCTGGAAAAATCAAAATTTTTAATTTGGTCAAATAGAAAAGGTAAAGAAATTCAAATATTTGGGTGAGACAATTCAAGAAAATGGTTTAGAAAATTCTGCTATAGAGAGGATACAAAAGATGGAAAGAGCATACGGTATAACTAAGAATACTTACAACAAAAAGTGCTTATCAAGAAAACTTAAAATAAAGCACTACAACACAGTAGTGAAACCAGAATGCCTTTATGCCAGCGAATGTCTAGCACTGAACTATAAGCTTGATAAATTAGAAATATTAAAAAGAAGAATTATAAGGAAAATATTAGGTCCTCCAAGAATTGCAGAGTTTTGGAAATTAAGAAGTAACAATGAAATTTACCAGAACGTAGAAAACATATCAGAAACAATAAGAAAAAGGAGATTGCTATTTCTTGGACACATTTACAGAATGGATGACAATAGACTAACTAAACGAATCTTAAAGTACCTTTGGGAAAAGAAATCAACTACCACCTGGATTCAAGAAGTCAAAGACCTGGAAAGGAACAACATACGAGAAGAATTATTGGAAAGAAAGATTTTTAGGAAGAAAGTCTTACAAATGGAAGGATTCCAAGGGAGGAAGGAAAAGAAAACAGGCACAAAGTGGACTGAAGACAGGAAAAAGAAACACAGTGAAACAATCAAAGAATACTGGAAGAAAAGGAAAGAACTGAGGAGGAACAATTGAAATTGTAACTTGTTCCTTAGAAGGCCGGAACGCAAGAATAATAATAATAATAATAATAATAATAATGGTGCATGGCATCTGTAGAGGCTTGGTGGTGACCTAATGATGAAATGAATGGCAAAGAAGCCAAACACAGTCCCCAAGCGAGGGGAGTTAACAATACGGGGATTGATTCTGAGAATTGAACTGGGACCATCGGACTATATCCATTCAGCCACAAAGCCGGACTTGAATTCCCTAAACCTTAGGGTACTATCTCCACCGGTCAGGTTTTGAGTATTGAGAATAGCAGTGCAGCCTTAATACAGCAGGCTTCTCCATTGGCTATTGGCTGCAGCTCAAAACTCCTAAGTCTTGACGTTCACTAAACCATACATCGAAAAAGGAAAACGTAAGTCTAGTGGTAGCCCCGTCTTGATCCCAGCATACGTCACTGAAAAGAAAATTTAGAAGGGGTGACAATGTGTTTCATGTGGTGGTTGTATTTATTTTTCTTACGCATTATAGTGGTATTTTTTTACAGTATTAATGCATTATCAATGCATAACGTTTTTTACTTTGTGTTTCCTATTGTTGGTGGTGGCATCATCATAAATTCAGTCTTGCGACTTGTTTATCCAAATGATTCTATCTTGGGTTCTATCTTGCCCCAGGGGCTCTGAACTTTGGAGCGTGGGTTGGCGACCACGGGGCCTTAGCTGAGTCCTGGCATTGCTTCCACTTACTTGTGCCAGGCTCCTCACTTTCATCTATCCTATCCGACCTCTCTTGGTTAACTCTTGTTCTTTTCCGACCCCGACGCTATTAGTTTTGCGAGGGCTAGGGAGTCTTTCATTTTAACGCCCTTCGTGGCCCTTGTCTTCCTTTGGCCGATATCTTCATTTTTCCAAGTGTCGGACCCCTTCCATATTTTCCCTCTGATTAGTATTATATAGAGGATGATTGCCTAGTTGTACTTCCTCTTAAAACAATAATCACCACCATTGGCAGGGGGGTTACTGTTTTTTTTTTTACGAAAGAATTTTTTTTTTGCTAGGGGCTTTACGTCGCACCGACACAGATAGGTCTTATGGCGACGATGGGACAGGGAAGGGCTAGGAGTTGGAAGGAAGCGGCCGTGGCCTTAATTAAGGTACAGCCCCAGCATTTGCCTGGTGTGAAAATTGGAAACCACGGAAAACCATCTTCAGGGCTGCCGATAGTGGGATTCGAACCTACTATCTCCCGGATGCAAGCTCACAGCCGCGCGCCTCTACGCGCACGGCCAACTCGCCCGGTAAAGAAAATATTAACACGTGGAAGTCGACTCAATAGGTTGACTCTTTTGAACATTTTAGAGACGTAATTGTTAAACAGATCTCTTGAATCTGTTTTCGAAGAAGCCTCGAAATCAGATTTTAGACTGAAATCTGAGCATGGCATTTGTTGTAAAACAGTTAACCTTGACCATATTGTTCTCCTTCTATATTTTAATGTAAGATTTTATAGTGTATCGGTACTGCAATCTGAATACAGTCGAAACTGTTTATTGCGACATCGCTTTTAACGACTTGTTGGATATAACGGCTAAATCTAACTGTCCCGTCTGAACCTTACGTAAGCACTGTATTTTAAAAATCGCTTGGTAAGATATCGCTTATTACGACATATTGTATGTAACGGCGTATTCTTATCACATTTTATGGATCGACTACAACGTCCACCAATGTTGATTTTTGTTTATTACGCGTTTGGGGATTGCTGACAACGATGTAAAGCTTATTTTCAAACTCTTGTTTATAGTAGATTGTAGGTTTCAAATCAGTCTGTATGTTAAGAGGCAAGTATCGGTGTGAAGATGTCACAAACAGAAGGGAAAGTGTTTAATATTGAGGAAAAGTCACAAATAATATGGCGATTACAAAATTGGGGAGACAAATTCCAGTGTCGCAAAGGAATTAGGTGTAACACACACAACGATTTTCAAGACCGTGTGCGACATCATCATACATGGTTTACTTCCTCACTTATTACTTAATATTTTGCCGACATATTATTGCTATACATATTCCTCTGTCCCACTTCATAAATAGTGTCCCCCCTTCCAAAAAAAAATGTACTCGCTCTTCCACCATACGGCCTTATCTCGACGCAAATTTTCCGGAAGGATGGATTGGACGAAGAGGCAGTGTCGAATACCCCCCCCCCCCCCCCCCCAGCCTCCCGCGTTCACTCGACTTCACGCCCATGGACTTCCTCTTATGGGGGGTACGTCAAAGATAAGGTTTGTCACAAAACCAGCAACAGTCCGTGGGTTGTGACAGGAATTGAAACACATTGTCTCCAAATTCCAAATGAATTACTTCAGTTTGATTCCATTCCTGCATCTTATCAGCTCTGTCTGGATTATGGTGGACAGTTTCAATTACCACTGAGCTGCATGTAGGGCAGTCGCCCAGGTGGCAGATCCTGTTTTTTTTACCTACTCTTTTCTTAAATGATTGCAAAGATTTTGGAAATTTATTGAACATCTCTCTTGTTATATTATTCCAATCCTTAACTCCTCTTCCTATAACGGAACATTTTCCCCAATTTGCCCTCTTAAATTCCAACTTTATCTTCATATTGTGATCTTTCCTACTTTTAAAATCACCACTCAAACTTATTCGTCTCCTGAGGTCATTCCACGCCATCTCTTCACTGACAGCTCGGAACATACCACTTAGTCGAGCAGCTCGTCTTCTTTTTCCCAAAGTCTTCCCAGCCCGAACTTTGCAACATTTTCGTAACGCTACTCTTTTGTCGGAAATCACCCAGAAGAAATCGAGCTGTTTTTCTTTGGATTTTTTTTTTTTCAGTTCTGGTGAGGGGTCCCATACACTGGAACCATACTCTAGTTGGGGTCTTACCGGAGACTTATATGCCCTCTCCTTTACATCCTTACTAAAACGCCTAAATACCCTCATAACCATGTGTACCATTTATTTACAGTATGAACATTTGCGAAGAACGGTGTAATAAACTTGTTTTCTTTAATTGAAATCATTCCATACATCCTAAAGGACATTGTATTTGTTATCAATAAAGTGGGTTACTGATAGTCGAAGAGCGAGCACATCATTTTTGGGACACTCTGTACTGTATTTTAGTTTTTTGAAGTTGTAACTTTGTCTTAATTAACCATGCAAATGTGCAGCCTAAGATTTTAGATATATTTTTAGCAAGAATAAAAAATCCGGTTTGTGTGACTATCGCCTATAACGACCGTTAATTGGCGGTCTCTTCGGAGCTGTTACAACCGGTTTCGACTGTATCAACATAATTCACTTGTATCAGTGTCCTTATGACTCGTGCATGCGTTTACCATACACGCACAAGCTCCTTCCTTATGTTCTGTAATCTATTTGTAACTATAGGTACCTAACCCCCCCCCCCCACGCCCAATCGGTCGATCCTGGCAACGCTACTCTTAAAGGTATTTTTCCCTCAAGTATTTCAGTGATTAAACAGCAATCTCTGCCCCAGTCATGTTATTTTTCTTTTGTTGATTTTGATTAGCTCTCTCTTCCCTTAAACTCGCTCGAGGACATCCACAATGGCAGTCTTCTTCGCCCAGCTTTTTTTTTTTTTGTATATTTCGCCACCACCCCATCTCAAAGGCTTTTAATCTTTGTCACCTATGTTCAGTGCCCAGGTTTCTCCACAGTACATCGCAACTAGCCACATGTAGGTCTTTACAAGCTTGTTGCGTCGAAACTAACACTGAAGACTGTCGGCACGGAAGTAAGAAACCACTTCGTGAAAAGTTCTGAATGCAGTGTTGTAAGGTATGGGTCAGAAACATGGACCCTGCGAAAAGGTGAAGTGCTGAAACTGGAGGCCTTTGAGATGTGGTGCTGGCGTTGACTCCTACGAATACCTTGTGACTGGTCGTCACAGACGGAAACTTTCTCAGAAGAGAATGAGACGCGCACCTTGGTTGAAACCTTAAACAGGAGCTTCGTTTGCCACTTGCTTCGTCAACCCCCTGTGGGTGGGGGCGGTAGAATAACACCCACGGTATTCCTTGCCTGTCGTAAGAGGCGACTAAAAGGGGCCTCAGGGGCTCTGAACATTGGAGCGTGGGTTAGCGACCACGAGGCCCTCAGCTGAGTCCTGGCATTGCTTCCACTTACTTGTGCCAGACTCCTCACTTTCATCTATCCTATCCGACCTTCCTTGGTCAACTCTTGTTCTTTCCTGACCACAACGCTATTAGGTTTGCGAGGGCTAGGGAGTCTTTCATTTTCACGCCCTTCGTGGCCCTTGACTTTCTTTGGCCGATATCTTCATTTTTCGAAGTGTCGGACCCCTTCCATTTTTTCCCTCTGATTAGTGTTATATAGAGGATGGTTGCCCAGTTGTACTTCCTCTTAAAACAATAATCACCACCACCACTTGCTTCGTCATTCCGACTGATACACCACCCTGTTGGAAGGGAAACTGGAAGGAGGAGCAAAGGAAGACCTAAGAGTGCAATTTAGACAGCATTAAAGGCAAGCACACCTGTTGCCACTTGAAGATGTTGGCCAAAGAAAGGAAACTCTTGGAAGACATACATGTTGCCCAGCAACCTTGGGGTTGAGAAGAAGGATCCATAGGTTAAGAGATGCAATAAGTCAGAAGACACTTGGGGAAATCCCCGGTGCTCTTGTATTTTGTTTTCTTGCTTATGTTATGAGGAGTGTTGAAGTACCTACTAAGATTCCTTGAAAGAACAACTTGAAAGTATTGACTCTGCACTGACAAGATGGACCTGAGTGGGTTAGGAAGGGAATTCCTATATCTCATTAGTAAGTGGGAGAGAGGGAGTCACAAGGATGACTTGCACCGTTTCATGAGAACAACTCTTAACGTTACGAGCCTCGGAAGTTGTGTGTCTTGATGACGTTCTCTCATCTGCATTGTAGTTGGTTAGTCTACTCGAAGGGGGCAGTGGCATTTAAAGTCTCAAGGTGCTCCTAAGTATGATAATTATATATATTAGCAGACACATTTAAATTACACATTTTCTTCTGTTGTCTTAAACATGTGGCTGAGAATCTTAACACTAGGGATGTGTCACGAACAATCTCAGAGTAGAGACTGCTACCTCTAAAACGGACACACTCTACTCCAGTCGACTCCGTTTATGCACTATCAACTAGAAACTGTTCTCGGGACTGTTTCACGTCCCTCCCCTGATAACTTGCGGAACATTAAATACAGGCATGGGCGTAATTTGAGCATTTTGATTTGGGAGGGGGGGCAGAGATTCCCACGGAATCCATGGGTCCTCCCATTTAAGAGCAATTTGCAACCACAAAATTATTACTAATATTCCAAATTAATCACTTTAAATTAATAAGCAAACGTATGTAAAGTGAATAATATTCGCACAGAATTAAGGAGATCTAATTCAAATGTCTTTGTTGCTTGGTCTGTTTTTATCCGTAAAAGTAAAAACAAAACCTTTCCTGATACATAATGTGAAAGTGAAATTGATTTCACAATAATATAAATTATCACTTGGCCCTTTTTTTACCCGTAAATGTAAAAATCAAGCAAAACAACTTTATTTTACATAATGTGAAGGTAAAATTGAACAATAGAAATTTTACAACATTACAGGCCTATAGTTAGCTCATACAATTTTGCAACGACGATTTTGTTCAGAGCTAAATTAAAGATTATCCAAAAACATAGTTCTAAATATGTATTTCTAGGTCTGTGTATGTATGTATGTTGGGTATTCAGCCCGAAGGCTGGTTGGATCCTCAACAGGTTCACCATTAGCTGTCATAGATAGCCTAGGTGTCACTGAAGAGGCGTACTAGGGAAATGAGGAGTGATGTAGTTTCCCGTTGCTTTCCTCACTGAGCCAGAAGTTGCTATTGCACATCAGTCTGCCAAGCCCACTGAAATGCGTGCACCAACCGACCCTATGAGCGACATTTTCACACCATTCATACCAGGGACTGGCTGCATAAGGAATGGCATTACTAGCGTCACTCATACCTCAGCCACTTTCATAGTGTCAAAGCCAAGTATAAGACTGAGACAGGTCAATGAAAGCAACAATTTTATTCTAGCCTATACCAGAAGACATAGTGCACTGTAAACACTACATCTTGCCAGCCAAGGCCTTCTAGGTCTGTAATATTACGAAAATTTGGTATCCATCAAAAATTTTCTGGGAGTGGGGGGCAACATTTTTAGCCAGCAAACATTAGTGTTTCGAATTAAAATACTTATTGTTAATGTTGCATTTTGGCGATGATCTGACAGTATAATATTAATCGACAATATGAACAGCTCTGCAGTCTAGGAGCAGCGTGCCTGCCCCTCGTTTTTACCCATAGGCTCCCGGTTAGATTTCGGCCAGGTCAGATTTTTACTTGGATCTGAGTGTTGGGTTAGAGGTCCGCTCAGCCTACACGGTTACAACTGAGGAGCTATCTGACGATGAGGTAGTGGCCGCGGTTTAGAAAGCCGAAGAATTCCTCTTGCTGACCATGCGTTACCTCGTAATTTGCAGGCTTTCGGGTTGAGCAGTGGTTATTTGGTAGGCCATGGCCCGCATGGCTCATTCGCGTAACTTCGTTTATTGGACGAAATTCCTCTTAAAACAATATTCCTTCTGATTAGAATTAATATTCCCTCTGGGTAGGGGACGCAGACGAATACACCCACGGTATCCCCTGCCTGTCTTAGAGGCGCCTAAAAGGGGCGACCAAGGGATGATCGAATTAGAACCATGAGACTACTTTTAATTTGTACCATCATGCGGAGAACACAGTCGTTTTTACTTGCGCGTAGTACCACTGTTAGGTACAAAATAGGTTTGTGATTAGTAGCAACAGAGTGCGCTGACGGCCTTTCCAGTACCTGTGATTAGTACCACTATATGAGCGACACCATGGTTCTGGCTTGCCTAAGATTAATACCCACTATATGAGGAACACCACGGGAGATAGTACGTGTCGCTGTGGTTAGTACACTTACCGGTACGTGATGAACACCATAGGTTTGCGTTGCCTGTAAATGGTGCTGCAATGTGCGAAACACCACAGGTCTGTTACATGTGCGAATTTCATTACCTGTGAGTAGTACCGTGATGTGTGGAATACCGCGAGTCTACGCTACTTTTGATTAGTACCGCAACATGACAAATACCATGATTGTACTTTCCTAGCGATAAGTACCATTATGAGGGACCGTTGACTTGGATTTTGGACCTCTTTAGACTAAAAGCATAATCGATTCAGTATTGTGCTATAGAAGCAGTCCCTTCGTCAGTAATACTATTGTTCTACGTCAGTGAGGCTTTGCGGGTCGGATCCACTAATTGTTTAAAATCAATCAATCAATCAATCAATCCGTTTTTATTCCGGTCAGTGGAGGATTTTGAACTTTTGTCGCTGCATTTCGTATCATTAGGGGTCGATGACATAGATGTTCAACCCCTTTAAACGAGCATAATAATCATCAACGATTATAATGCAAGTATTTGTACTGCTTAAAACAGGTGCTTCCACGTAGTGTTACGGTGTGTATAAACCATGACTCCCCACCACAATTAGGTAAACTTCAATCTTTATCAATGTTTTTACGCTGTAATGCTGTTTGCCGCTAGTCCTCTTGTCTTGCCTTGTTGCGAAGTTCTTAAGATAGGAATCAACAGACAATAGAACTGTCTCTAGCACCTTCAGAAAAAGAGGAAAACTAGGAACCTATCTAATCTCCCCCTGTGGGTGGGGGCGGTAGAATAACACCCACGCTATCTCCTGCCTGTCGTAAGAGGCGACTAAAACGGGCCCAGGGGCTCTGAACTTTGGAGCGTGGATTGGCGACCACGGGGCCCTCAGCTGAGTCATGGCATTGCTTCCACTTCCTTGTGCCAGGCTCCTCACTTTCACCTATCCTATCCGACCTCTCTTGGTCAACTCTTGTTCTTTTCCGACCCCGACGCTATTAGGTTTGCGAGGGCTAGGGAGTCTTTCATTTTCACGCCCTTCGTGGCCCTTGTCTTCCTTTGGCCGATATCTTCATTTTTCGAAGTGTCGGATCCCTTCCATTTTTCCCTCTGATTAGTGTTATATAGAGGATGGTTGCCTAGTTGTACTTCCTCTTAAAACAATAATCACCACCACACCTATCTAATCGGTGAACAAGTGACGTATCATAAATTTGATAACTAGGAGTCACATTTCGAACTCGGGGAAATGTGTTCTCTTTACATGCTAAGGACAGTCCAAAGGTTAGCACAAAATCTATTAGTGACATTACATTTCTGAGTCACCTGTCGCTCACATCTGCCGTAGAGTTATTCCATCTAAAAGTTAGTCCAGTAGTAACCCATGGCTTAGAAGATATAGTGATTTATCTTGGAAAGAGGTAGTTACATAGTACAGAGGTGAGTCCTATTTAAAGAAAGTGTATATTAAAATATATACACCCCATCACGTCTAGGTATGTCGAGGGAATTATTTGTGGAAATGTTGCGTTTGAAGCTTCTGCTCCCGGCCACTCCAGTGTATGAACTTCTACAAAAACTCCAGCAAAAGTGACAGCAGATGAGAGCTTCTACCTGTGTGATGCAGTGATCAACCGCAATTGGACACGAGGAGGCCGAGTTGAGATGAGTCGGATGAGTTAGGCCTACAGACTCGCGATGCATGGATTCGCGGTTGACTAGATCTCTCGCTGCGCTCCTAGAGCGACGCATCAAGTCGGCCGTGATGGGTTGCACCAAATACAGTAGAGACAATACGCGACACTGAGCGAGATATCGAGGGACAGCTATTGGAGCTCACTCTAGCGGATAGACCTGAACGGTACTGATTCTCTCATAAGAGCACGTGTATTTTTGTGTGAAGTTTTTGGTGTTATTTATGCGTTTTCAGTGAGTTGACATACTTAAATGGTAGCGTGTCATTCCTTGATATCTCCTCTCAACATGAAGGGAAAGGTATGTGCTGTGTTTGGCTGCAGCGATTACGAAGAGAAAAATGCGCGGTCGTTCTTCAGGTTCCCTCGTGACAAGAACATGTAAGTAATATTGTGTTTGCATATATATTCTTCCAGTGACAGATTTTTATAGTACTTCATAATCTTCTGACCTGCTCGACCCATATTTTAACTTGCATAAAATGTAATACGCAAATTTAATTGTATGGTGCAGCAGTTAACCTTCAATACCGATGTGTTGTTGTAGGTGTGATCTGTGTGTTTTGAAATGTCACAGAAGTGATTTGGATAAGGTGTACAAGAGAGAAGGGACGTTACGCTTATATAAGAATTATAAGATCTGTTCAGATCATTTCCAGGCCAGCGACTTTAAAAATCCTCGACTATACAGCCAAGGGTATGTTACATTTTTACTCTAATTGTACGTAGCCTAAATATTCCTCAAAGCATCACTATAGACAACATTTTCATACTTTTCTTTCTTTAATCCCTCTTCTCAGATTAAACCCAAAATTTTATAGATTTTATTTCTGTTAGTAGGCTTCATGTTAAGAGGAAAATTGTCCAGCTTTTAAATATTAATTCATTGCATCATGTGTGTAAGGAATGTGCCGATATTTTTATTGACAAATGTCTTAATGTGATCATACAATGTTTTTTAAATGAGAAAAAAGACAAATCCAACTGTAAAAGTTCAGGCAGGAATGCTAAAGCTAAAAAAGTAATGCATAAATGAAAGATCAAGCAATTTCACAGCAGCCCATTTCATATCTTGTTTATGTGTCTAATTTCAGTCTTTGAATAATAACCTTTTAAATAATTCTTCATTCATTTATCCAGAATTGCTTTAGCAACTTCGAAGTTAATATCTCAATACCACTTTCTTTCTAGACGTACTTTATTTATCCATTTCCGTATATACATTTCCATTGATATTTGAATTTAGCGCGATTTGTTCAGGTCAAGTCACTAGGAGCGCCACCGTCGAATTGTCTCCCATTTTAACGAGGCGAAATCCGCAAGTGTCGCGTATTGTCTCTACTGTATTTGGTTGCACCACCGTTTGTGTCAAAGGGTTAACTTCTATGATCCGAGTCAAGACTGTAGGTGCAAAAGATGCGGCGAATTTTGCGAACGATATAATGTTCTTGTGTAACCCGAGGGTAGAAATTGTAACGACCGTTCGTGAGAACCTTGTTAGTCATGAATACTAGTGCGCACTAAAACATTAATAACGAAGTTTTTACAAGTTAATAGAGGTGAATTCGATACCAGTAATTAGTTTGCAGCCACAAATATTTTATCGAGGCTGTTAGAAGAGAAAACAGACGGCTTGGGAGACAACACTGGCTATTTAACTTCTACAAGCAGTATTTCTAAGAGTTCTTAACGCTGATATGTGGTTTACTCATCAAATACAGTAGAGATAATACGCGACACTTGCGGATTTCGCCTTGCTAAAATGGGAGACAATTCGACGGTGGCGCTCCTAGTGACTTGACCTGAACAAATCGCGCTAAATTCCAATATCAATGGAAATGTATATACGGAAATGGATAAATAAATTAAGTCTAGAAAGAAAGTGTTATTGAGATATTAACTTCGAAGTTACTAAAGCAATTCTGGATAAATGAATGAAGAATTATTTCAAAGACTGAAATTAGACACATAAACAAGAAGTGAAATGGACTGGTGTGAAATGGCATGATCTATCATTTATGCATTACTTTTTTAGCTTTAGCATTCCTGCCTGAACTCTTACGGTTGGATTTCTTTTTTCTCATTTAAAAACATTGTATCATCACATTAAGACACTTGTCAATAAAAATACCGGCACATTCCTTACACATATGATGTAATGAATTAACATTTAATAGCTGGACAATTTTCCTCTTAACATGAAGCCTACTAACAAAGATATTCCTTACACATATGATGCAATGAATTAACATTTAATAATAATAATAATAATAATAATAATAGTTTTTTGTTTTACGTCCCACTAACTACACTTTTACGGTTTTCGGAGACGCCGAGGTGCCGGAATTCAGTACCGCAGGAGTTCTTTTACGTGCCAATAAATCTACCGACACGAGGCTGACGTATTTGAGCACCTTCAAATACCACCGGACTGAGCCAGGATCGAACCTGCCAAGTTGGGGTCAGAACCAGCGCCTTAACCGTCTGAGCCACTCAGCCCGGCGAAACATTTTCTGAGAAGAGGGATAAAAAAAGAAAAGTATGAAAATGTTGTCGATGGTGATGCTTTAAGGAATATTTACGTACAATTAGAGCAAAAATGTAACATACCCTTGGCTGTATTGTCGAGGATTTCTAAAGTCGCTGGCCTGGAAATGATCTGAACAGATCTTATAATTCTTATATAGGCTAAGAATTTTAAGCCAGTTAAAATATGGGTCGAGCAGGTCAGAAGATTATGAAGTACTATAAAAATCTGTCACTGGAAGAATATACTGTATATGCAAACACAATATTACATGTTCTTGTCACGAGGGAACCTGAAGAACGACTGCGCATTTTTCTCTACTTCCTAATTACTGCAGCCAAACATAGCACATACCTTTCCCCTCATGTTGAGGAGATAATAAGAAATGACACACACTACTATTTATTTATGTCAACTCACTGAAAACGCATAAATAACACCAAAAACTTCACACAAAAATACACGTGCTCTTATGAGAGAATCAGTACTGTTCAGGTCTATCCGCTAGAGCGAGCTCCAGTAGCTGTCCCTCTATCTCGCTCAGTGTCGCGTATTATCTCTACTGTATTTGCACTCATGCACTTCCCGTGTCGTAGATCCTTTCACGAATAGTAGCAGGGTATCAACTGGATGTGCAAACACAGTTCACAACACAGGATATGTTTCTGTAGCCTACTAGGTTTAATTATCCAGACATTCCCGTTTACATTAATCTCGTTTCACAAACTACAATCACATTTTCTTCCATAACACTGCCAAAGAGCAAAACATTTCCAATTATGACGGATATATTCATACAAACCTCATGTACCGGGCGGGTTGGCCGTGCGGTCAGGGGCGCGCGGCTGTGAGCTTGCATCAGAGAGATAGTGGGTTTGAATTACACTGTCGGCAGCCCTGAGGATGGTTTTCCATGGTTTCCCATTTTCTCACCAGGCAAATGCTGGGGCTGTACCTTAGGGCCAACCTCCTGTGGGTGGGGGCAGTAGAATAACAACCACGGTATCCCCTGCTTGTCGTAAGAGGCGACTAAAAGGGGCCCCAGGTGCTCACAACTTTGGAGAGTGGATTGGCGACCACGGGGCCCTTAGTCGAGTCCTGGCATTGCTTCCACTTACTTGTGCCAGGCTCCTCACTTTCATCTATCCTATCCGACCTCCCTTGGTCAACTCTTGTTCTTTTCCGACCCCGACGGTATTACGTATGGAGGCCTAGAAAGTCTTTCATTTTCACGCCCTTTGCGGCCCTTGTCTTCCTTTGGCCGATATCTTCATTTTTCGAAGTGTCGGATCCCTTCCGTGTTTCCCTCTGATTAGTGTTATATAGAGGATTGTTGCCTAGATTGTACTTCCTCTTAAAACAATAATCACCACCACCTTAAGGCCACAGCCGCTTCCTTCGAACTCCTAGCCCTTTCCTATCCCATCGTCGCCATAAGACCTTTCTGTGTCGGTGCGACGTAAAGCCACTAGGAAACCTCATAAACACCAAATAGATCACAACAGAGTACAAGGAAGTAGGCAACACCAAAGAGAACGAGCATCATCATCAACGCTTAGAATTAATAAAGTAGACGGCAATAAACCAACACCACCTTCACTAGCGGGCGAGAGGACTGCTGAGGGGTAGGTGCTTCCACAACACAAAGGATAATCATTACACTGGTTTCTAACAGTGGTCAAGAATATTCAGTTCTCAGTGAGTTTTGATACGTTGCTGCGTAGAACAATTGGATAATTTTACTTTTTACAGTTTGATGAGTCTCAAATGTCAGTTTTGAACTTAAATGAGTCAATTCATTAGGCATCGTTGCTCGACTGCCTCAGCATAGAAATTTGTGTGCAGTCTTGTGAAGTCACTGATATTACATATACCAACTATACCACTGCCATTTGATATAGTAAAACGGGGTGTCCAATTGGACACTCACACTGCCTAAATTACGTCAAATAAGAATGTCTGTACACGGTAACATAGGCATTATTATTATTGTTATTTTATTCAATCTATGAATCTGTTCAGAGAGATCTTTACACTTAATACTGTGTGTTGCAAGAGAACCTACTCTTGGAGAGGGTTGCTGTGAGCTTGCATTAGAGAGATAATGGGTTCGAACCCCACTGTCCGCAGCCCTGGAGGTAGTTTTCTGTGGTTTCCCATTTTCACGCTAGGCAAATGCTGGGGCTGTACCTTAATTATGGCCATGGCCGCTTCCTTCTCACTCCTAGCCCTTCCCTGTCCCATCGTCGCCATAAGACCTATCTGTGTCAGTGCGACATAAAGCAACTAGCATTCGTTTCCCAAGTGCATTCTGACATAATAAACACCGTAACTTGTCTGCACTTGTCGTCCATCCCTTGTTTCTGTACAGTCCCATAAACCACCATAATAAAAACCTCTTCTTTCTGATCTATATACATTGATAAGGCTTATTCTTGCAACTTGTGTAACTCTGTTGTAAAGGCTAAGAAAACCTCTCTCTCTGCACTCTTCCATTAGGCACTGTCTTTGGATGTCCAACAAGGAAGTGAAGGAACTGAAGGTATGAATGTATTTCATGTCCTCATCCCGTGGTGATGCAGGTCTTTCCATGTGCACACCAAAAGGAGGCAAGCTGCATGTACCTTTATAACCACGTACCAACTCTCCTGCCAGTCTTAAATTTCTGGAAGTACCGGGAATGGAGTCTGGGCCTCCGAGGATGGCAGCTAATAGCACTATTATTCTGTGCAGGTGGACAGAACCGAAGGCAGAACCAGTGTTAAAATGACTAAGATGATACCAGGACTAGTAGGACCAGTGTTGCAAACGGAGGTTTTCCGCACTAGTTTTCTTTTTTACTCTTTGTCAGTGGACAAACTTGAACACTCGGTGGGCAGTGGAAAATGTATTTTTCATGCTTATTGCAGTGGATATTTCAGTCTTCCAATTTAAGTTTCATGCAATATGACAGAATATAATAATGTAATAGTTATATGAGAGTTGTTGGTGTTGATAATCATGAGGCCATCAAAAGGTGAGCCCAGAAAGACCTAAACTGTAGTGGGAGCTGACATGCAGGGGATTCCCTTAAAAATGAGGAAGCTATGAATCCTTCAGTTAATCTTTTAGTTTTTCATAGTAAAGTGTCGCTTCTTCAAGAGTCGGATGCACGTACAGTTGTTAGGAGTTGTTGATTCCCCTTCTTGAATTACGATACTTGGATGTCGGCACAAAGATTAATATCAGTTAGAAAAATGTACCCTTCCTACAACTCTCAAACCATGGAAACAATTTCTGGTGTAAAATGCAGTACTACGGGGCTAATAGCACCAATCCATTTCAGGAGCTGGTAACACTTGAACTGCGGTGCTTAGTATTCCAGTGGTCCATTGTGCAATTGGAGAGAATTTTTAGCCAGTAGAACATAATTAAAACTAAAACCAGACACATAAAGTGATAAATTGCTTTTATCGATTCACTCAGGACTGAGAAGAAATAAACAATGCTGCCGTATGAGCTTCCAAGGGAATGTTAAAACAAGTAGACGGTGAAAACATATCGGATATGTTTCTAGCCCTGCTTCTTCCTCTGTGCCTTTTTATTGAAGTGTTACAAAAAAAAATACATCAATGACCCCAGACTATTAGAAGAGTTTGCCTTGAAATAAACTAAAAGGATATACTTAATTTTCATGTTGACATAGAATTTTTGTAACTAAACAAAGCTCAAGGAGTGGAAGGTTGGGGTGGGGGTTGTAGGCTGCTGGTTTATTTTGGTTTTCAAGCAGCCATTTATGGGTAGTCTATTCAACTCTTCAGAAATGCTGGACAGGACAGAATGGCAGGGGAAAGAATCTCAAAGCAGATCTTAAGATAACAGCTCTGAAGAAGCCTCTCCATGGCTAGGAGATGGATTGAGATTGTAACAGCCAACTTGGTCTAATACTTGTTTTGATGATGTTATCACATGTTTGGAACATACAGCAGTTACCATGACTTACAAAATTACCCCTATACATTTGTGTTAACTAGCTTTGTGATCTAAGAGAATGGAGAATAGATTATCTGAAGGTACCATCCTACTTACATCAAGTATTTTTGTGAATATGATTTTCTAGCATATCTGCCAATCACTACTTGTGTGTTCTCCTTTCTATCCAAATCCTTGTTCCCCAGCACTGGACTTATGTTTCAGTGCTGAGCAGTGTTTTTATTTTCTTGCCATGATATATTTCTTTCTTTCCTTACAGCAAAATGCCTTGAACGACAAGAACACTCTTCTGTACCTGATGGACCGGCCCCTAGAACCACTGTTCTATGCAAAGGGAGCAAATAAAGAAGTGCTCTTCCAAGTTCCTTCAGAATATTTGGTAAGTACTAATGTTTCTAGAATTAATCTGAAATTGCTTGCAAAATACTCCATAAAAACTTAAACTACTGATAAAAGTATTGTCATCAAATAAAAGTAGGTTAATGTTGAGTACCAGGCAAGTTAAAACTTCAAATAAAATTCCAGATAATATGAAAATAAGTCACAATTCAAGAAAATATCTAGGATCATGTCCAAAAAATTTGGTAGGCCCTGCAGTGGAGAGGTAGCATATCTGCCTCTTAATCTGGAGGCCCCGCATTGGATTCCCAGCCAGGTCGAGGATTTTTACCTGATTTTGAGGGGTGGTCCGAGGTCCACTCGGCCTATTGTATTCCAGTTGAGGAGCTATCAGATGGTGAGTGGCTCCGATCTAGAATGCCAGGCTTGTCATGCTGATCAAGACGCATCATAATCTGCAGGCCTTAAGGCTGAGCAGCAGTTGCTTGGAAGGCCAAGCCCCTTCAGGGTGGTTGTGTCTTGGGGTTTGGTATGTCCAACAATTCAGGAATCCTGTATCAATGGAGGACTTTACTTAACCCACACTTGGAAATGTGCATTTGAGGACTGGTAAAACTGGAACTGAGAAGGTAAGACATAAACATGTAGTCTGATAGACTTTTTGGGCTTATGCGTGTTGAGGAAATAAGGTGAAATTAGAAAAGTTTTGCAAGCAACTTTTCTCTTCCTCATGAATAGTAGAGATTTTCTTCTGAAGACTCAGAGCAAAGTTATCTGCATAATGTAAAGAATTTCAGCTTATTTTCTCGACATGGTATAAGCCCAAAAGAGCCTATATCTAAAATTACGAGCTGTGAAAGCACCAAATGTAACATGTAATCTAACAGTTTATACATTAAATAAAAATACGCTTGTGGCCAGATTTGATCTGCTATGGACTGGACTGTAGTCAGCAACTCAATGCACATTTAAAGTGGTGAAAAATAACCTCACTCCCAAGAAAGGCAAACAGTTTTGGGCAAAGGAGCCTTTTAGGAAGGTAAAGGAACCCCAGTGGAAGAAATGGCTTTGGAATTCCATTACAAAACCATTGAGATGAAACCGGAACTTTTACATACGAAAATATGGTCTTGCAATGACAACTCTCTCTCTCTCCATGTTAACAGCTGAGATAGAGTGGTGATTGATGATGCTTGCCAGGTCGAACAAGTGCGGGCTGCTTGCAAGGTCAAGAATTATGCATTAGCCTCCCATACTGTAGAACCCCAAACGGAGGGAAAAAATCACTTCACCAGCTTTATTTTCTTAGACCCTATATGGCCTGATAATTTTTACAAAATATTTTGTTAATTAATGGAGTTTCTATTGCAGTAGCTGGGATTGTCTTGCACGAATAAATCTTTTAAATTCTTGAATATATTACAGAGAGTTCTAATACACTACAATTTTTTTTTTACAATTTGCTATAGGAGTGGGAAGGAAGTGGCTGTGCATTTGTCTGGTGTGAAAATGGGAAACCACAGAAAACCATTTTCAGGACTGCTAACAGTGGGGTTTGAACCCACTATCTCCCGGATGTAAACTTGCTGCTGCAGGCCCCTAACCACATGGCCAACTGCCCGGTACACATATACACTGCAATTACTTGCAGCCTGGGTGTTATTAGCCTTCCACTTGTCTTGAAGGCTATATGTGTAAAACATGTTGAACATTGGCAATCAGCAAACAGGTGAAGTTTTGCCATTTAGAACAGTATAGTAGTTTTTATAAACTAATACTTATCTTCAATTTTTTCTGCTTACCCTCTGTGGGTTGGACACATGAAGAATAGACCCACAGTATCCCCTGCCTATAAGATCGACTAAAAAGGGGAGCCATGAAATGATGGAATTATAACCATGGGACTACTTGTGATTAGTACCATTATGTGAGGAACACCACGGATCTGGGGTTTGCCTGTGGTTAGTATCATCGTGTGTATCCTACTGAAGTGGAGGGGAGGTTGACACTTTGCTACACGGACTAGTCCATGCGAGAAAATGTGCCGTACTCTGTGCTGGAATGTGTCAGTTCCCCTGTATTCAGAATGGGTCTGCATTACCTATTAGTGGTAACACTATATGAAGAACGCCATGGATCTTATGGTGGCCTTATGTGAGAACCATGGGTCTGTTCCCTGCAAGTGATGCCGTTGTGTGTGATTAGTACTATTGAGGGGCCAGTGATCTGTATTTTGGACCCTTTTTTATGAGCATCATCTCAGAAAAGACTTTGTGAATTGGATTCACTGATTGTTTTGGATTTATGGTCATTTTTTTCATCACTCATTTCGTATTTGTCATTGGATACATTTTGAAGTTTTAATTATACTTTCATTTCGTTGCACCTCTTACCATTATGGGCTGATGACCTGGCTGTTAGGCCCCTTCAACCATCATTAATTTTTCTGCTTAATCCAGATACACAGGATGGGTCATTCTTGCTCCAGAAAATCTGAAATTATTTAGGTTTTCCCAGATAAAAGTAGGAGTGTGGTGACCAAACAGACAACTCTGTAGTTACTTAAAGTACTGATGCTTGACTTGTTTAGATTTCATATTTTGGTGGGGAACATATATATTAAAGAAATATTTATCCTATTAAGTTTCTCATCTTAATATATTTCTGTATAAGACTTACTATAAGAAGTTAAACAAATGTACATTTACTTTTTTGCAGTCGGATCAGTATCGGCCTTTCGCTAGTGACCTGGAGAATCGTTTTGGTGCCCAGAGTGAGCCAGGTGCAACGGCTGTCAATATCCCTTCAATGAGTCTGCCAGACCTGAGTCTTCCCAAGAGACTAAGACGGGACGAGTTGTTTTCTACCTTCGTCCCTCTGCATCGTAAGATGGCAGAACGACTTGTTGAAGTTTTTCTAGGTATGGCAGATTGCAGTATCTTAATTCAAACTAAATATTGTATTTTTTTTCTCATTGAAGGGGTCAACAACCAGAAATGGCTCATCCTAAAATTATAAAGTAACTAACCAAACGGGCAATAAACGCACAAAAATGTAGTAATATTAGCAGTGCTTTTTGTGGCAGTACTCAACGGTATGCAGTCCCGGCACTTTTTTCTCAAAAGAAACAATGAATTGCATATTATGCGGAATATTATCACATTTCCTATCGAAGTGTTAGCTTATGACAATCAAGCTTGTCTGCTATTGTTAAGTTTGTACACATATTATGTGTACAAACATATAATTGACAGTTTCTGTAAACTGTCAATCTCTTAAGATGAATTTATTAATTGCCTTCTTAACCTAATCTCTCATGCTGTTAAATAGGAATGAGGTCTCTCTCGGACTTCATCACTGCAGCAGCTCTGACTCGAGACTCCATCAACCCTGGCCTATGGACGTTTGCCATGTCCATCGCTATGTTGCACCGTAACGATACTCAGAATGTGGATCTGCCTCCAGTCAGTGCATTACTGCCCGAGAAGTTCTTCGACCGAGCAGTTTTTACAAGAGCGCGCCAGGATATAAACATCCTAGAGGGTGGAGAGAGGGTAAGTCTCAGAAGCTCAATTGATTTTTATAATATAGAAAACTGATCTGGATGTTTGCTTCTTAATAAGAATATTAGTGGAAACATGAGCTAAAATTATGCTTTGAAACATATATTCATTTAGCCTTCCAAAATATTCAAACTGAAAATCTCTGTGAATTAACAAATCTCATTCACAATTGTCCATTTGTAACTTTGACTTAATGTCCTATTGCTCCCTCTGGAGCATAGGGTGGTGGCAAAATTTCTCAACACATTACAGTTCCTGGCCATTTTCTTAACTTCACTTCAGGTCTTAGTCAACCTCTGTGATTCCTTTTCAATCATCCTCTTCCAGGTCGTCTTGGGCCGACCTCTCTTTCTGGTGCCTTGAAGGTTCCACTCTAGTGCCATTTCCTCTCCTTGATCTGGATGTCAATTGGCTGCTGATTGGTCATGGTCCAAAAATCTCCAGTTGAGATTATGTCTGGCCACTTCACATTTCTTATGCAATGCAGACATCTATTAATGAACACCTGCAGCTGGTTATTGATCTGTTTTGTAACCTTCCGTGTTTCACAGCCGTTGAAGAGGTGAAGCTTGGTCTTCCTGGAGATGTTTCTATTCTTCCACACAGGGTAGAGCTGGACGGACGCACCATTTGCCCTTCGGATACGGCTTTGAACATCTTCCTCTCCTCCCCCATCCATTATAACTATACTTCCAAGGTAGAGGAAGAACTGGACTTGCTCAGTTTCCTTTCCATTTACTGTCAAGCTGGTCATGACATCCGAATTAATCCTCATCTCTTTGGTCTTGTTTGTGTTGATCATGAGACCTGCACGTTCCACTTCTGCACCATCAGTTTCATTTCAGCGTCTGTGGAGCTGGTGATTATTGTTGTTTTAAGAGGAAGTACAACTAGACAACCATCCTCTATATACCACTAATCAGTGGGAGAAAATGGAGGGGATCCGACACTTAGAAAATGAAGATATCGGCCAAAAGAAGACAAGGGCCACGAAGGGCGTGAAAATGAAACATTCGCTAGCCCTCGCAAACCGAATAGCGTCGGGGACAGGAAAGTATAAGAGTTGAGCAAGAGAGGTCGGATAGGATAGATGAAAGTGAGGAGTCTGGCACAAGTGGAAGCAATGCCAGGTCTTAGCTGAGGGCCCCGTGGTCGCCAACCTACCCTCCAAAGTTCAGAGCCCCTGAGGCCCTACTCAGTTTGTCTTCTATGTCCTGGTACCGCTGTGCTATAATGCAAATGTCATCTGCGAAGTTAAGATCTTCAAGCCTGTCTCTCATACCCTATTGAACACCCCTCTTCAGTCCTCCCATTACCTTCATCACACTATCTAGAACCAGCAGGAACAGAGTGGGAGAAAGAACACACCCCTGTCTCACTCCAGACTTGATGTTTATCTTTTCTGTTAGTTTCCCTTCATGAACAACCTGACACTCATACCCCTTGTAAATCTTTCATGATCTTGATAATCTTTGATGGAATTCTGTATTCCTTGAGGATCTCCCACACGATTCTTTGTTTTACAGAATCAAAGGCTTTCTCGAAGTCCACGAATGTGAGGTAAAGGGTACTCTGTCATTCCACACTCTGTTCTACGATGATTCGGAGTGTATTGATGAGATCCACACAGCTGTGATGTTGCCGAAATCCTGCATGTTCCTTTCGAAGCCTTCTTTCTACTGAATCCTTTATGCGATTCAGGATGACTTGCGACAGCACTTTGCTTGGAATGGAGAGCAAGGTGGTACCCCTCCAGTTGTTGCAGTTTGTTGTATCCCCTTTTTTTCAGTAACTTGATTATCAGCCCCTTCTTCCAGTCGGTCGGTATTTTTTCCTCTTTCCATATCTTCTCCAGCAGTAGATGCAGCAATCGGATTGTAGTATCAAGGTCTGCTTTCAATACTTCTGCTGGAATGTTGTCTGGACCTGGTGCCTTCCCATTTTTCATCT
This sequence comes from Anabrus simplex, assembly GCF_040414725.1. NCBI lineage: Eukaryota > Metazoa > Arthropoda > Insecta > Orthoptera > Tettigoniidae > Anabrus > Anabrus simplex. The sequence goes on from NC_090279.1 coordinate 190,070,586, forward strand.
GCTTCTATGCTGTCCCTTCCTCACCCCGGGTTGGAGAGTCAAGGCTGATGCCTGGATCATTTTCTGCTTCTTCTGCTTCTTCATCTTCTCCTTGCTGCTCTTGTTCCAGTCCCACATCTCTATTAAAAACCTCCATAAAGTGTTCCCTTCATCTACTCAGCTGTTCACACTTAGTGAGGATCTCGCCTGTCTTGCTATTCACAGGCCTAGCTTTCTTAAAACCTATCTTTGAAAGCATCTTTGTGATGCCATAAAGCTCCTTTGTATGCCCCCTTTTTGCTGCTTGTTCTGCTTTCTCTGCCTGCTCATCAATCCACTTCCTGTGATCCTTTTGCACACTCCTCTTTACTTCCCTATCAGCTTGTGTTTGAGCCTTCTGCTGTCTAGTCTTGCAGATATTTAGCTTGGGCTTTATCTCCTTCCTGTAATTGATATTGTCCCAGGTCTGATCAGGTATCCATTCTTTCCACAGGTAATTTTTCTACACCCAAGCTGATTCTTGATTGTTTCCATGAGGATGTTCTTTACCTCACTCCATACAGTCTCCACATCCTTCTCTATCTCAGAATCCAACACCTGGAATCTGTTGCTAAGTTCCAGTTGAAATTGTTCCAACATCTGCTGATTCTTTAGCTTACCATCAAGCTTCTTGTGCCAAGTGTTGAACTTTTGGTGATCTGCCACAATCTTTATACGGAAGTTGGCGACAACAAGATGGTCACTGCTACTGTCTGCTCCTCTCTTGTTCCTACCATCTTCCAAATTTCTTCTGAACCTACTGCTTACCGCAATGTGGTCAATTTGGTTTTCCGTGACTTGATCAGGGGATATACACGTGACCTTGACACCGCCTATGCGGGAACGCTGTGCCACCTATCACCAAGTCTTGGCTGGTGTAATATTCCGTAAACCTTTTCCCCATTATAAACATGATACTGTATAGGCTTTTGGGCTTATGCCGTGTCAAGAAAATAAGGTGAAATTCTTTAAATTTCGCAGAGAACTGTGCTCTGCATCATCAGAAGAAACCTCTGTCCACAAGAAAGGCTTCTTAAACAATGACTCTTTGAATTTAGACATTATAATAGAAGTGGAAATGGTAAGTTCATTCACCACCAGATGGCTCCCAGGACGTGGCACAGTGCTAGCATTCGAAGCGGATGCTGACTGAACCATCAGAATCGGTCTAGGAGGTTCACATAACACGTGTACGTAACATGACATTGACAGGTGTATGACATAGACACAAGCCTGGAATGAAACATCTGGCGATGAGGAACGTACAAATTTGGAAAACAGACAAAATAACAATCGTGAAGGGACAGGTGTAATGTGCTCCTGCCATAATCCCTCGATCTACGTTTCTACAAGCTTCTGGAAATATCGTCGCATCTACGTCTCCATATACTCTTCAATATCTACGTTTCTACTGGACTATATGCTCTCTACTATTATCTATACCTCTATGTATTATTAGGTTAACCTTGCTTTGTGCTCACCCGCCTTTGCGCTCCGGCATCTCTCGACATACTGTCGTCCTCCTGTCTGCTTTACTCAAACTACGTCATCTGCCACGTCACTTGAACCTTCTCGAATTGACTGGTCTTCGCTTCCGGGCGTATGTATATTGGACTGCTTCGCCCGTCCTACACAGACTGGTATCAACCTGTGTAAAGTGTGTGTGTGGAGGGGCCGCTGACCTCGCTCGGCTTGCCGTGCGCTGCGCATTCCATTCCCGTCCAGCTGGAGAAGATAACGTCGTCGGACCTTGGTGAGCTAAAACACTTCACATACAAAATTGTTGGAAAATTTTAACTCTGCCACTTTGGCGTGTTGAGTGATGACATATTTTTTTATTTTCAAGGCCTTGGTTCGTGCCTAACTTCTTACCACTTTTCACTTATTAAAAATTATTCTTTTTAACGTTCTACTGTTGATGTGGACTGAGGGTAAACATCACAACAGCATTTTCTCAAGCTTTCATGATTTGGACATTAATTGCCGGAGGAGCTTTCTCCAGTATTGCGCAGTCGGAGTCCCTTTTTCTTTTTTTTTTTTTTTTTTTTTCTCCCTTACTTGTCCTTGTTGTTCTGATTCTCCTCTTTTCCCTCCCCTTTTCTCTTTTACTTGGTTTATTTGGTTTTTTTAATAAAGCGCCCTGGAGGTGTTTGGTTTTCTAAGTGTGGCCAAATATTACGATCTTCGTAGAAAAGGATAGTTGTTTTTTCTAAAGATTTTTGTTTATGTCTGTTTGCCTACGAAGAAAATCATCTGAGATGATTATGTATGTCACTTCTTCTTTTTTGAAAATTGTAAACTAATCCTGTGTTCTAGTTCCCTTATATTGCTGAGATTTACAGTGAGTATTATTATCTGAGATCGTGATCCATGAAATGTACCTGAAAACTGTCAACAATCCTGTGGGGTAGTTCCCTTTTACTTTCCTCCTCTTAAGGCGAGCTTGGGCATTGCTTTAATGTCCGGGATTTCTCTCGGACCTATTGTCCTTCTATTAATCTATGTGTAGTGTGCCAAAACATACTATTCCTATTATTGTTATCAATTTAAAAAAAAAAAAAAAAGGGTTGTTCACTCAAAAGATTTATAACTATTCCTCTACCAAGAATTATCATCTGAGATGATCACTTATGAAAATATTTGAAAACTGTAAATTAAGTCCTGCATAGCAGTTCCTTTTCATCTCTATTATTTGTGAAATGCTTAATTTAATTCTTAAGGAAAATTTAAATATTTCTTTGGTGTTTTATGTATCTAGGGTTTGTTTAGGATCTATTTCTGCTCGTATATTAGCCCATGTGTATTCTGTATCCTGCTCAAGTTACTGTTTTAATACACTTGTTCATCTAAAACTATCGAAAGGTGATATCTTTTTTGTTGTTTTGTACCTACCACAGAAAAACCTCTCCCACTATCCCCCCAGTACTGCTTCTGGTCACTCTGCTTGTTCTCTTTGGTTGATGCGATCGACTTCTTGGTACAGTGTTGCAGACGCTTTGAAAATTGTTTTTTTTTTTTTCTTTTCTAACAACAGTGCTGGAAAAATTTATCATGCAGAAAACACAAAATTTACCTTGATTAGGCGAATAACGCCACACAGGGAAGGGAACTACCTACGTAAATTCTTAATGGCTGGCAACCAGGTATTACTTAATTGATAGCCGGTTGCATGTCGAGCCGACAGGGCTGTAATTCCTCGCTTTAGGTTTGTCGCTCTTATCTTTGTACAATGGGGCTACCACGGCAACTCTCTTTAAATTTGGTATAGCTCCTTCATGCAAACAGTGATCAAATATTTCAGATTTGGTATTATATCCCAGCCCATTGCCTTTAGTATAATCCCATAGTACATTCCCAGAAATTTTATAAATTCCTGCTGCTTTAGTTTTCACAATTTTCTAAAAAGTACAGACCAGACTCAGCATATGAAAATCCCAGTGCCAGGAATACAAAATCGGCAAGACCAAGACAGTAGTGGTGGCAGTCGACAGAAGAGTGTCCAGCAAGTGTAAAACTAGGAGACCACCAGTTTTCCTTACCTTGGAAGTGTTGCCAACAAGTAAAACACTTTTATGGCATGACATGATTCCAAAACCAGCCAAACTGAAGTTTAACATCTATTTCATACAAATATTGACCTATGGGATTGGAGCATGCACCCTCACAAAAAGATTCATCAAGTCTGCAAGCATCAGAGATGAAATTTCTTAGATCCACCATCCAGAAGACCAAGATGGACAAGTTAAGAAACGAGGTGAGGAAACAAGCCGGAAAAGACATCCCTATTAGACTGAATCGGCACATCCAGACTATGGTGGTACGGGCATGTGATGAGGATGGAGCCTACAAGAACAGCCAGAATAAATTTGGAAAGACAGGTGGAGGGGAAAAGACCTGCAGAAAAGACCTAAAACCCGATGGTTGGACATGATCAAGGTTGATCTAGTTACCAGAGGATGGACAGTGGATGATGTTCTCAATGACAAATTGTATATGGACAGTAAGAAGTGGAAACTAGGGTTGTACAATGATAATAACAATTTTGTATGTTTCAGTAAATGTTTTTACCTTAGGCAAATTTCAGTACTTGACTAAGCCTGCTTGGTGGTCATGATCATTAAGAAGTTTAAGTGTAAACGGTCTGACACCGTGGTTAGCTGGTTTGAGCCCTGTTCATCGAAAAAAGTCACCGGTAAGATAGAAGAGGTGGTGCCATACAATTTCTAATCACTAGATTGCGTGCCAAAAGCCTGGATTAAATTCCAAACCTCTCTGTAGTGCTCATATGGAGTGAGTGCATACGACGTTGATGGGTGATTTGTCTGTCAGATGAGGACATTAAGCCTTGCAGATCTCTTGGTGCTGTAAGACAGGAGTAAGGTATGTGCCGGCAGTGGGTTTTGCCATCTCCCGTCCTATCATATATCACGTCATTCATTTCATCTCATTAACTCCTCTAATGAGGTTGACGTCAAGAAAGGCATCCGGTCATAAAAACCCGGCATGACAGATTCATCTCGCCTCATACCTGACCCCATAGGAAAACTGGATAAGAGTTGGATGAACAAACAAATTTCAGTACTTGACTAGTATTAATCACTTTCTGGACATTATCCTTATATCAAACTATCTTCACATACTGCTGATTAAATACTTGCACTTCTTCCGCTTTTCCCCTATCTGTGGGGGTCGTGGGTGTGTGCTGTTACACAGTTGTGGATTTTGGCTGTATTTTACAGCTGGATGCCCCTCCTGATTCAACTCTGTGTTGAGAAATGTATTGCAAGTTTGTATAGTTGTTTGTAATGTGATGGCTGAATATGAAGAGGATTGTTACTGACTAAAGTTCTACCTTCTGTAAATTCTCTCATATACACTCTTGTTCTCTAATGATGTCAGGAATGCCCTTCTGGAACGTGTTTCTGCCTGAAAGTACCTATACATACCCTTCCATTTTTTCACTACAATTGAGGATTACCGTGCGAGTTTTCCGTGTGGTTAGAGGCATGCAACCGTGAGCTTGCATCTGGGAGATAGTGGGTTTGAACCTCACTGTCGGCAGGCTTGATGGTTTTCAAATGGTTTCCCATTTTTACACCAGGCCTTAATTGTACCTTAAGGCCACGGCCGCTTCCTTCCCACTCCTAGGCCTTTCCTATCCCATTGTCGCCATAAGAACTGTATCAGTGCGACGTAAAGCAAATTGTAAAAATAAAAAAAAAAATTTAAAAATGTTATCCTTACTATACTACCTCATTAAACTCAAATTTCGGGTAATTTTCTTCAATCTCTCCTTGCTTCCACAACCATTCCTTAACATGTGTAACAGTACCGGGATACATAATTGTTTTTGCACTCCTGAAAAATTGCTTTAAACCCAAACCATAGTCCTTATAATTTTAAATTGATCATGGTTATTTTTTTTTTAACTCCCCCGTACATGTCTTATCACCTATAGTGTACTACCTAAGTGTTTTACAATCTTTCTGTCACATTTATTTTGAACTATGATGCAAACAGCTTTGCAATCCCTTACAAAATCTATCCCTTCAGTTTCTTTATTTTTACAGCTCGTCTAGGTATGTTCCTTAGCACCATGTCTAGAATATTTTTTGCTCTAGTACGTTCAATCACTTTCTAATTAAACTATCCTTCCCGTATTAACTTATTTACCATTTGTTGTTCATACTTGTCATTCACATTATCTTCAATCTTCTTAGGTGAAATCTCCCTGTAGGTGGGGGAGGTAGAATAACACCCATGGTACCCCCTGCCTGTCGTCCCCAGGGGCTCTCCACTTACTTGTGCCAGGATTCTCACTTTTATCTATCCTATCTGGCCGCTCTTGGTCAATTCTTGTTCTTTTCTGACCCTAACTGTATTAGAGCACTCAAGTCTTAGGGAGTTTATTTTCATGTCCTTCATGGCCCTTGCCTTTCCTTGACTGAAACTTTCATTTTTGAAGTGTCAGATCCCTTCCATTTTTTCCTCTCTAAGTGTTATATAGAGGACGGCTACAAAGTTGTACTTCCTCTCAAAACAATCACCACCACCTAGATGAAAAGAATAATTGTATGGCCTCAGTGTTGCAGATATTTTGATTTGATGTCCTTTAGGATGCCTGGATGTCTGTTTCAACTTTCCATTTTTATTCTACTTGGATGGCAGAGAAACAAGAATTCCATGTCAACTGGAAGTTTTTTGCCCTTCACAAATCTGTCTTTGTCAGGTTTGGACCTGCACTCTTTGGATCCTGAGCCTCTCACACTATCAGTAACCTACAGAGAAGGCTTTGTGAAAAGGCATCACCAGTAAAATGGTGGCAGAATTACTTTTCTGCTCTCGCAAGAGCATGGCGAATGTAACTCTTTGTTTGGTGAGGGAAGATCATTACCGTCTAAAATGCTTGGTACATCCCAAAGTTAATCAGTCGGTTGATAACTGCTGACCAAAGGCCAAATCAGAAAACTGCCACAGATCATTGCAGTACCTCCCCCCTCACGCTCCGATTTTCACTACTGACGCATTTTGTTCTGCATTATGATGTTGACCTGACATCCACTTGATTCCCACACATTGGGGAGGAGGGAGGTGGGGGGGGTTGGTGGTGGTGGTGGTGGTGGTGATTGTTTTAAAAGTACAACTGGGAAACCATCCTCTTAACATTAATCAGCCAGAAGAATTGGAAGAGGTCACACTACAAAAAATGAAGGCATCAGCCAAAGAAATAAAAGGACCAGAAAAGGCGTGAAAATTCACTCCTTAGGCCTCGGAAACCTAATACCATTGCCGTCGGAAAAGGACAAGAGTTGACCAAGGGAAGTTGGATAGGATAGATGAAAATCAGGAGCCTGGCAAAAGTGGAAGCGGTGCCAGTACTCGGCTGAGTAATCCGTGGTTGCCAATCCATGCTCTCAAGTTCAGATCCTGGGGCCTCTTTTAGTCACCTCTTACAACAGGCTGGTGATACCGTGGATTTTATTCCACTGCCCCCACTCCCACACATAAGACTGCCATCACTGTCTCACCATTCTTCTACATAAGTATCATACTCTAAATCTAATCTGACTTGTAAGGCCATGCACTCTCCGAGCATTCCACTGAGGAAACTGGGTTCCCAGTATTGGACATATGGCTATAACCTAGCATTCAGAAGAGGTTAGTTTAAAATCCACTGTCAGCAGCCCCTGAATATAATTTTCCAAGGTTTCCCCAATTTCCTTACTAGGCAAATTGCAGAGCTATACCACAGCCACTAAATTTGTCCATATTCTGACAAGATTACTTCCTAATTACAGATTCCTATAGAGATTCCACGGGACTACACAGCCACGGATGTAGAGATTGAGCACCGCGTAGCCTATTTCAGGGAGGATATGGGTATAAACTTGCATCACTGGACTTGGCATCTGGTATACCCGTTTGGTGGACCCCTTTCAATAGTCAACAAGGATCGTCGTGGTGAGCTCTGGTATTATCAGCATCAACAGATCATTGCAAGGTAAGCATAATTCTAAGAGAGCAATATAATACAGACGAAGCCTGATATAACATCGTTATTGTGGGCCATACTTTGCCCCAGCATTGTTAACTGCAGTTTATCTGATGGTAGCCTATATAGTGACAAATTATGGCGTAGGAGGACAGGGGGGGGGAAGTAAAACATACTACTCGCATGGTAAACTTGCCCTTGATTTCCCATGCTTCATTCAATCAATTATTTTGGGTTTATCACTCGTAGAATATGCTTTCCCTCTTTCGGTCATCACGCACGTTAGTAAACTCTGAATTACACTCTTTGCAACAATACTGTTATGTAGCCTACACTTAGACAGGAGGGGAGAAGAGCTTTGTTGCCTTGTTCCAAGAACACAGCTGCTTGCCTTGGCAATAATTCCTTGAAATAAATTGTTCAGTATTTGTTTTTGGTTGCTTCTTGCAACAATAATTCCTTGAAATAAATTGTTCAGTATTTGTTTTTGGTTGCTTCTTGCAATGTCCCAGGAATTCAGTTTTACATCCCTCAAGGTTAAGACCATTCTGCACTGGCTTGATCCTTGAAAGACTTAAAAGAACTGCTGAGCTACAAAGTTAGTATGATACTTATAGTGAAATAACACACTACATACACCAGTAAAACGTTTTACATAGTTAGACTCTGAAGAAAGTGTTCTAACCCCACATTGGTTCTGTATTCTGATGATACAAACATAATTATTACTAATCCTGACCCTATGTATATAGAAACTGCAGCAAATACAGTCCTGTCTAGATTAGAATTGTCTGTTAGGTCATCAGCCCAGAGGCTGGTTGGATCCTCAAACAGCACCACCAAAGGCTATGCAGTTATAGGGAAACCGCAAAAACAAATGGCAGCACCAAAATGAGGCGTACTAGGCAAGATGAGGAGTGATATAGTTTGCCATTGCTTTCCTCACTGGACCAGAAGGTGCTACTGCAGCACGACTGATCCTATGAGATACACCTTTCATAACACTGACACTAGTCGTGCTCTGAATGTCATTACTCAGCACCACCCATACCCCAGCAGCTTCCATATTGTCACAGCCATGGATGAGACTGGGACTTTGGTGGAAGCTACACTTTGCATTATGGTTCAAGAAAAACAAAAACCTAAAAAAAAAAAAACCACCCAATACATGGAATTCAAGGCATCTAACTACCATGACAGAACTGCAAAAAACACAAATTGCAAATGCAATTGAAAATACGTCGACCACAAAATTCTTAGGTGTCCATATAGATGAAAAATTAAGATGGGATTGTCATATTAAAATAGGTATGTGTGGGAGTTCTGTTTTTGCCTTAATGATTTTGTCTAATAATTGTACTGAATAATGTTTTTATTTTTTTCTAGTTGCTTTACATCACACTGACACAGATAGGTCTTACGGCGACGATGGGACAGGGAAGGGCTAGGAGTGAGAAAGAAGCGGCCATGGCCTTAATTGAAGAACAGCCCCAGCATTTGCCTGGTGTGAAAATGGGAAACCACGGAAAACCATCTTCAGGGCTGCCGACAGTGGGGTTCGAAATGGAAATTCTAAGTTCCCATGGAGGGCCATCACCTTTTTTGGCATTCTTTCATTGCTCATTTGTTATGTGCCCAAACCATCTTAGTTTGCTTTTCTCTATTCTATCATTCATTTTTTCCACTCCAATTTCTTCCTGGATTTTCTCATTCCTTATTTTGTCTCTTCTACTCTTCTGTATCATACTCCTCAAGAACTTCATTTCGGCTGCCTGTATTCGACTCTAATCCTTCTTTGTCATTGTCAAAGTTTCTGCTCCGTAAGTTGTTATGGATGCGTAATACATCTTGTACATAGTATCTTTTTCTTCCGTTGGCACATCTTTGTCCCATAACATGTTTCTTTCACTATGATAGAAACAACTTCCAGCTTGAATCCTTTTACTAATCTCAGCATCCAGTCGAGCATTCTCCATTAATTCACTCCCCAGGTATTTAAATGTTTCCACTACTTCCAGGGGCTTGTCTGCAAGTCTAATCTGACCTTTACCTTCTTTCTGACCTCTAGTCATAACAAGAGTTTTACTCTTTTCTACACTTATTTTCAATCCACATTCTTCAATCTTCCCATTCACATTGAACTGTTCTTGAACCTTCCTGTCGTCTTCTCCCCAAATCACAATATCATCTGCAAATAACATGTTCATTTCTCTTCCTCCATATAATTGTACAGTTTATGGAAGCCAAATAAATGAATAAAGTCTTAAAAATGGTATTCCGTGGTTTCCTGTTTTTAAGAAGACTAATTTAGACTACACAATTGGCTTTCATGGCTGCAGATCACGGGAATAGAACTAGTTATTGGGTTGCAGAGTTTTGCCCAGACGTGCCATTTGGGCTCATCAGTTGGAACGGTACGCCCCTCCAAGACTCTCCATATCAGTGGCAGACCAACTGCATGGTCATTCCTGTGTCAGCAAATGGGGATTGCTAACTTGCTAAAGAAGTGAATTCTGTTTTCAAAAATGTGTACTCTCCATGGAGATATTTCTGAAAGCCATTTTTGCAGTTGTTGGAATTTTATCTCCATGGGGAGTTTGTATTTTTGAAAACAAAGAATTCACTTCTCCTTTAGCAGGTTAGCAAACCCTATTTGCTAACACGGCAATGACCATGCAGTTGGTCTGCCACTGCTATGGAGAGTCTTGGAGGGGTATGCCAATCCAACTGATGAGCCCCAAAGGCACGTCTGGGCAAAACTCCGCAAACGCACAAGGCCTAACCACCTAAAAGCTGGTTCTACTCCTGTGATTTTTAATTTACTGACTTTCAAAATTAGTAATTGCACAAGTGAATTACAGTAGTACTGCATATTTTTGGGACATACTTTTCAGTAATGTATTGGATCAAGAGATATTAGGATTCTACTGTACGATAGTATTGTAAGTTATGGAAAGAAACTTGCAAATAGTCATGCGCTATATAGAAAGCCAGGAATATTGCAGCGGGTACACGTAATTGGAGAAACATTATGGTTGCTGTGAGAAGAGGGAGAGACTGCAAGTCAATCTTTTTCTTAGGAGATTTTCACCTTTTAATATGGAAGCTTGAATGGAGCTTAGTAGGGTAGAAAAGAGTTTGAATTAAAAGTGGCCAAATCGGGGCAAATATTTTATTTATAGGAAGAGGAAATGAGGATTAGAATTCATTATTAAGGGTAATGTTCAATACATTTCAAAGTTATTTGAAATCATTTAAGAGAAAATGAGGTAAACAATTAATGTAAAATTTGTGGTATCCACAATGGATGAACGTAACATGAGCGTAAAGAGTATACAGCAGCCAATCAAAACACTGTCATGTTATTAGGCTATCTTGCAGTTTTATATTTTAATACCTCAATGGATTCAAATGTGGTAGCAGAATTCATCTTACTTCAAACATCTCTTGCTTCGTTCATGGGAGCTGTCTACAGTAAAACCTCATTAATTCAAAGTTGTTGGAATGCAAAAATCTGGTTTTGAATTAATCTCCAACTCTTAATTCAGAAATGCCAACCCTTGTTGCATCACAAAATATTTGAATACCTGTTACTGCATGCAATTAACCTAGATTCAGTTTAATTAAACCTTTCAAATACCATGGAAAAAGCTATTTCCAAAATGTTTCCAACAAGGTGTGTTTACATTATTCAAATAATGCACATGGATAAATCGCTGCCAAATATAACCTCACACAATGAAAGACAAAAACAAGATTCAAAGACGAGGGCAAATTATGCTGGCTCCGCTGTGCAAATGCTTTTTTTAAATTCTTTATTAATATGCTGTTTGCATTTTTTAGAGGCCTTGTACTCGCATGGAAAGTGCCAGACGCCCTTGAAACATTGTGGCTTATCGAACTTTCCTATGGCGAGGGAAGGAAGTCTCTCTCTTCAGTGTACATTGATCCCTACCCTTGTAAGATTTTGTGGCTGGCACTTCTTAGGCTCGGCATGAAGAAGAAAAGAAAAAAAAAATGCCGCTTCATCGAGATTGACAATATTGTTCAGTGCGTATGAATTTATGAGCAATGATTTTTTCCCCTACTGTCTGCATCGTCAATGTTCAGAGATTGTGCTTCTCCGCACACTCCCTGCTACGTGAAATTGTGGTGTTTCTTAAAATGCTGAATACAAAAGAATTAAGATTTTACTTGAACCTAGCAAAGCGAGTGAAAGTATAGAATGCTACCCCAGCACGTTCCGGAAGGTGCGTTCCGTCATGATGTGGATAAATTTTGAATTTAAATTACTCTGTAAAATACTATAATGAAGTCTGATTTTCGGTAATGGGACAGACATTCTTCGAATTACAAATTATACGTATTTTAAATTAAACAATTTAAATAACATGCAAAACCCTACCTCGGGCCAATGACCTTAGAAGTTAGGCCCCTTTAAACAAGTCATCATCAAACCCTACCTCTCATCTCCGGGAATGACAGCTTCTTCGAATTATGCAGGATTTTGAATTAAGGCTTTGAATTATAGAGGTTCTATTGTATGTACCTGAAAAGACAACGTAAACAAGGGTGCAGAAAGTGGGTTAATCCCTTGAAATAAAGGTTATCTCAGGGTGATTTCGGTAATCTACAAGAAATGACCTTCATCAGTTAGTTTTGCACATGCAGATAAAACCTGAAATCTTTAGATAAGTGTCCCCATTTCTAATAAAAGGTGTAAGGTCTCCTTTGCAGACATCCTTTGTGCCTACCTAACACACTCAGAGATGTTTTTGTTAAAATAATCTCTCAAAGTTAAGAAATATACAGGGACACAGTTATATCTGTGGCAGGGATTGTCACTTGCCCGGTCAGCAGTGCTGCGAGCTTGCCTCCTGCCATTTACTGTCAGATTTCATCGCTACAGCGTATAGTATTTATTTCTACATATTCTCTTTTGAGACAGCATCTTTGTAATTCTTTTTTACTTTCATCATACTTACGAACCAGGATTGTTTTGAAAGAAAATGTGAAGTGTTTGATAAAAAGAAGAATTGATCACAAAATAAAATGTTTACATCTGCTCTGATTGGCTAGTTCTTAAAATTAATGCAAAATTAACTGCAAGAGCTTGGAGTTTTCAATCCCTTAAATTTTAGACTCGGTTTACATCGGCGCATTGTGAATGGTTCATCACTTAACAAGGCTAGAACTTCTAAGTTAACGGTAATTTTAAGTTTAAGTTACATTTGCATTGTGAATGGGAATTAAATTTGCCATGCTGAATGGCTGACGGTTGAGGCACTGGCCTTCTGACCCTGACTTGGCAGGTTCGATCCAGTCTGGTGGTATTTGAAGGTGTTCAAATATTACAGCCTCATGTCTGTAGATTTAGTGGCACGTAAAAGAACTCCTGCAGGACTAAATTCCGGCACCTTGGCATCTCCCAAAACTGTAAAAGTAGTTGAATGCAAATATCATTGGGGTTTAAATGCAGATGAATGATAGTTGACTGATTGGGAGATCAAGGAGAAAAGTTACACAATGAAATATGGAAAGGAACATTGTTATAATGGTGGTAAAAGGTGAGAAATACAGGATAAACATTGGAGAAAAGGAACTCAATTGGTTTAATACACATACAGAAAGAAAGTGGAAATATAGATATATGAATGTTATGTTTCAGGTATGATTTTGAAAGACTGTGCAACAGACTGGGACGAGTGAAGCCATTCAATAACTTCAGGGATGTTCTAGAGGAGGGATATTTCCCCAAGTTGGACAGTCTCGTGGCCAGCAGAGTGTGGCCTCCACGTTTTGAAAACACTAAACTGAGGGTAAGTTCAAACTCACACTTTCGTGAGAGAAAGTGATATTGTCGTACTAAACTGTTCATGCCATCTGCTCTGGTACTGTCATTTGAGTCTTGTGGTTCATAATAGTGGGTTTGTTCTGTCCTCAGAGGATGGAATGTACAGGTTAACTTTCTTACTTGTTGTAAAATTTACTTTTAACTGCTCATGTATATAAATAAAACTAGCTTGTGTAGCTGTGCTTCACTATTAAATTCTACATTGTATACAGAATTCTAGATATAATAGTATTCAGGTTGGAAGTAAGATTTTATTACATTGCATTGTTCTTAGCGTTACCAGAGAAACACCACAGGGATGTCACCATTGTTAGTTTCTCATGTAAAGTGCGGGTTGGGGAGTTTTCATTATAATGGCAGGCTCTCTTGCTTACTGCAGTTCAAATAATGTTGTTCAAGGTGATTGTTAAAGTAACAAGAGTTGGGGAATTTTATTATAATGGCAGGCCCACTTTCATACTTGCAGTCGCAATTAAGTTCGGGCTGTAAAAGCAGCAACATTTGTTAAGATGGTTTTAATGTGTTTGTGTATCAAAATGTCTTTGTAAACAGTTCTTTAACCCTTTGAGCACCGCGTGCTATTGCGGTTTTCCTATTGCTGAGCACCAAGGGCAGTTTCCGTTTTTTGCAAGCTTTTATTTGATCACTCGCAGTTCAGCTGTTATTATAGGTAGAAGTTTGAAATTTTCGTTATTTTTTTTACTAAGATGATTGCCTATACGAATAAAGCCTTACTCGGTTCATTTATGACCATTAGTAAAAATTTGGCAGCCAAAACCCAAACATTTTAATTAAAAATAAAACAAAACAAAAGTTTAGCAATAAAATTTAGGTAGAACAAATTTTTTTTAATACATTGTGTTACCGTGGTTTGATGGATCAGCCGAGGTGAAAGGTGCCGGGGTGAATGGGTCTAACTACAAAGCCGAGATATGAATTAAAATTTCATTAAAGGTTATATTTTCGAAAATGACAAAACTTAACTATTTTCACATAGAATTTCAAAATTTAACAAATAACAAGAAGTCAACAAATAACCAACAATCAGATACAAGACCAGGAAAAGCCAAGATTCAGAACAATTCTGGGCCTTACACCCCTCGCTTTACAATTCCCTTGAGCTCCTAGCTCGAATATACCAAGCACAATACTTTCAAGGGCAGAAAACCCCTTCATACATGGAGCACTAGCTCCGTGAATTACAAAGTCAAGCCTCCTAGAGGCACTTTTACAATACTAGAAAAGAGCAGACCCGCTCTGTTTTCCAAGCCTAGTCAAGGCAACATCAAAATTTCTTACACTTTCTGGCCTTCCATGGCCCAGCATACAAATTGAAACAGGGGTATCTCGTACCCAACCTACAGGGCCTTCGAGTAAAAGAAATAACCGTTAAATAAATGTCCCAAACAAAAGAAAGGAGGCGGATACTTGCACTCTTCTATGTAGCTTCATAAAACCTAACAGGCACAAGGCCGATGAAACTGGGGCTAATCCCAACCTATGGAGGTGACTTGTATAAGAATTATTTAATACATTAAGGAAGAGAAGAAAATCGGTTACCAAAACGTAGTCACCTCAAACCAAAATGAAGGGGAGCTCGAGAGGGTAAAGCACTCTCTATCCCCGATTTACAATTAGATATTTACATAAGCTGGCAGAAATTTACATTACAGAAAGGTAGGTTACATATTAAAGTTTTGGACCTTTCCCGCGGGTTAAACTGCTGAGCTAGCGAGAAATAAGATGTTAAGCGGCCATTACCTTACTGAAGAACTGCTGCCTGATGAAAGAGGCCCTCATCATAAAGAGAACAGGGTCTTGTTACCAGCCAGTTGTGCAGTCTTTCACTCTATAGTCGGCTTCAAATCGTTGCCCTCCTAGAGCTTCTTTAAGCAGTCCGAACAAATGGAAATCACAGGGCAATAAGTCCGGGCTGTAAGGGGAGATGATAAAGTGTAGTCCAGTGCATTTCCTGTAGCTTGGAGACAGAGCTGCAGCATAGGGCAATGCATTGATTGTCGAATCGGTTGGTCTCTTTTGCGGCGATATGCAACCCTCGCCTTGTTCAGCAGTTCACAGTAGTAAGCAGCATTGATTGTGCGTCACTCATGCAGAAAATCGATTGGCAAAATGCCTCGCCGAAGAAAAGAAAAAAAAAAAAAAAGGAAAAAAAAACCGGTTGCAAGGACCTTGCCAGCTTACAGTAAAGTCTTGGCTTTCACTGATGCTGCCTCCCCTTTCCTCTGCCACTCCTTACTCATGCGTCCTTGACAGCATTTGATCACGGAACAGTCCACTCAATCTCTGGCCAATTTCCACCGCTGTAACTCCTTCACGAGCAAGAAATTTTGCAATTATGCGTTGTGCAGTGAAGGGGTGCACCTCTTACTCAGACATCGTGAGCGTTACTGACGAAACGGTAGGAAATATCTAACAGCACACTCTGCCCTCTCCTAACAGTCTCGTCTAAGCATAGCAGAAGCACGGGGCTAGTCCTACCAACCGTTTTTGTTCAGGAACAAAAATCCTGTTTATATTTGATAGACCTTCGTTGATTAAATATCCTAGAATTTATAATTTTTTGTATTCAGTATTCACAGTGCTGTATTGAATTTTTCCAGGATGTCAATCGAGCCGAACAGGAGCTGGTGTTCACTATCCAAGACCTTGAACGCTGGCGCGACAGGATCTACGAGGCTATTCACGAGAATCGTGCACGAAATGTAAGTTAAATATTTTGTAGAATATTGTAGTTTATAACTGCTAGCTGCTTCAATCTGCCAAAACTAATTTTGAATAAATAAACTAAATAAAAATGAACTGTGTGAAAAAGAAAATGCAAGATAACAGAATTATACCTGAAAAAGAAAAAAATTAAAATAGAATCTCTTTCATTCTTGAAAGCACGTCAAGTTTTTTCAGGTATAATTCTGTAACCATATGTTTTTCTTTTCAGGTAGTTTATAAATGTACTTTTTCAAGATTAGTTTCAGCAGACTGGAGAAACCAAGTTGTAAATTAAAGTTAAAACTGAAAAGGGGGAGCTACAGATATTTAAAAAAATTAGTGTAATTTAACCCTAGAACCTAACCCTTCGTAAATTTTACGACGGTAGGTAGTAGAACGGTTTAGTTTATTGCCTTCCGCACATGCGTGCGTGCCGCTATTTTGTGTAGCTGATTTTTTTCGAGCAGTTGTAGACTGGCATATGCGATTGTTGATATCTTGGCTCATTCTTGTAAATAATTGGGCTGGTGTCGTCATATCGACGAACTGTTAGTGATAGTGTGAACTTGTAAGTATGTTTCTTCATGCCTTTTTTACATTTATACTTACTTTATTTTCTTGGTAGTTTTGGTTTCTTTGCGATGTAAATAACCCACATTCATAATTTTAAGGGTTTATTTGAATATGTTGTGTTATAAAATTCATTTCTTATAAACTGTGTTCATTTAATATTTTTTGTGCGTCAAGTTTTCTATATTTAATAAGTAATCACATAAAATTATTTAATATCCGCGTATTTTGATTCATGTTAAGTTTGACACTATAGGAACTCTAAATAACCAAAATCTTGCCAAATATAAGCGGTTTAATAGAAAATATAACAATTATAAATTGTAGTAGTCAAATTCACGAAGGGTTAGTAATAATGTGTGGCGAAATAGGGTTGGTGTTCTAGGGTTAAAACATTAACACAAGAATTACCAACAAAACTATCTGAATTCATCAACTGGTAATTGTTAGGAAAGTTCTTTTGCAGAGAAGCAGGCCTGTGTGCTTAACGGTTGTCTTTTGAGAACAGGACCATGCAATGACTGTGACTGTTAAAATGATAGGAGCCAAAGGGACTGTCCTTGAACTTTCTGCACACTTTTGTAAATGGATTTTGTAAGTGGATTTGACTTGCTAAAGACTTTAAATATACTTGCCATAATAATGCTGGAAGTTTCATTTTTAGAAACCATGCTTATGGGTCTTAGCCAGTGATGAGAAAATTACAAGAGGAAGGTAATTGGGCCGATTGTTACCTGCAAGACATTTTCTGTTAAAATTACAAATTACTTTTTCAAGTAATCCATAACATTACAATTTACTTCAAATAATGCCAGGTAATTTTTTTTTGATAGGGCTGGAATGATACAAACATTTCATTTCATATACGTTGATAGTATATTTGTGGTCTGGGCAGAAGGTCCTGAGAAACTAATCTATTTCTAAACAAACTGAATCAGTAGCATCCTTCAATTAAATTCACTATGGAGGTGGTGTCTGGATATTCTAGTAAGAAGGAAACCGGACAGATTTTTAACATAGCCTTTCATAATCCTACCCACACAAATCAGTATCTCCATCCAGCACAAATGGGACATTCTCATAATGCTCACCACGAGGGTGACATGAATTTGTGAGCCATCAAATAGCCAGGAGGAGATGGACATACTGTCATCTTGAAGAGTGATAGTTACGATGTAGATTCATAGTCCCGCACCACAGAAGGATGACTAAGCAGAGCTCACAGAAAAGAGAGAAGGGAACTGCCTACCTGCCTTACATTCACAATACTACAGACCAAATTGCCAAGATCCTCCGCAAGCACAAGATAAACTGTTCTTGGTACTAAAATTATGGCCAGGTATACAAGGTATACATACTGGTCCATTGGTACTTGTATCAACGAACACCAATGAAATATCAGTCACAACTAGCCAGATAAGTCGGCAATAGCTGAGTGTACCCTATCAATGGGGCATGACGTGTTCAAAGATGTTAGAGCTCTTACCCACACTAAACCTAAAAGTCTAAAGGGCCTTATACACGCACAGACTAAGTCAGAGGTAAGTCTGCACAAACCAGTTTCTTCAGGCAAGTCTCTTTGTGTATGGCCGTTAAGTCTACCAAAAAAAAGTCTGCAGGCAAATCTCCGATATTCTGCTGCTGCTTGAATTCAGCCGGAGACTTTTGCGATGAAAGTGCTCTGAGTTGCGGCAGAAAATGTAAACGTGGTAACCTACGAATATGAAACTCCAGTCTTAATTTGCGTGGGTTTTTCGTGCAGAGCGCAATATTATGTCCAAGTAAAAACTCTTCTTCTATACTGACTACCTAATTGTCAATCCGTATAAATTTTTCATCCATTCGAAGCGCATAATCTTAAACAGAAAGCAGCTGAGCGTGTCGTATTCAACTTCCTCGGTAAATAATTGTTTAGTCTGAGTGTGTGTGGGCAAACACATACTTCTGCCTTACCTCCCGGAGGCAAGTCTGTGCAGGTAAGTATTCCAGAAGTCTGCACGTGTATGAGGCCCTTGATCTTACAGAAAGCTGTGGAAATATGTCAAACTCCTAACAGTTTCAACAGGGACATTGGCTATCAAGTAATGTGTAGTTGTCAGACATTAAGGATTTATGTAGGTAGTTTTTTTTTCTGTCCTTTCACTATTATTTTATTCCGGTGTTTTCCAAATTCATAAATGTATCATCACCATATGGTTCATTCCAGACTATGTTAGTTGTCATACCTTCATAACGTGTATACACCTGTTATGCTTTGTCCTCCTGATTGACTCTCTCATTATCTTCTATTTTTTGTCCTACACTCTTTCTTTCCTTTCTTTAACTATGTTCTATCCTGAATTTTGTGTAGCACTTCATTTTATTATTCTTATTTCTATTTCTTCTACCATATTAATCCCAGATTCATCTGACACATACATTGTAACAGTTAATTGGAGTGTTTGCAGCTACCACTTGTAATGTTAACTTACAGTGAGCCATCTGCTGATGAATGAGAGCATCACATACTGTAGACCAACGGTAAATCATTCGTAAATTCAAACGTTCATTATTGGAGAAGCGTTCCTTGTGAACAGTGATGTGGAGCAAAGTTCTCTGTGAAACTTGAAGAATTTTGCCTTTTCTTCACATGGCAAAAGTCCATGTCCTAAATTACAGACTGTGAAAAAATCAGTCTAAACAAAATAATCATCCTCACTTTACAGTTAGTTTCCCGGGTATTGTTGGTGAGCCTCTTCCATTCTGTCTTATTCAGATACGTTCTGTTGTTAGACGTCCTCCATTGTCCTTCCCCGATCTGCAATGCCCATCTTTGTGATGTCTGTCCAGTGAGTTCTTGGTCTTCCCACCATCATTTTCCCTGCCACATGTCGCTCAGTTGTTAGATGTTAAATAATATGTTAGTGTGTTTATGCCACAGTAGAGTGAATACCAAGCTGTCAATGTTCTGACTGAATTGTAATTATAAGCTATAAATTTCATTTTTGTTCCATACTGAAGTGCAATTATAAGAAATATAAATATACAATTTATGATGTATACTGTATATTTATTTCTGACTGAATTGGTTGAACAGGGTGGCCCACAGCTGGCAAATGAAGGATGTTAGAATACATTCCATTTTGTCAAGAAGTACTTACAAGATGTTCAAAATAAACACTGCTTTTTTGTAATGCTGGGAAGTTTAAGACACTGTGCAGAAAATGTTATTTTGTTTAAAAAACCAAAGTTGGCAGTTATTTTGGCAGGTATTGACACCCTGCAGTAGTAAGTCTGGTTATGAACCCCTTGTCAACACAACTGAAAGTGAAAATACAAGTATCTTTAACGGTCCATGAACTGATATTTTGGCTGAATAACACTATGAATCTGCATTTTGTTATGGTTTTCTCTTTAATGCTGAATTGATCATAAAAGAAGAGTATGATTTTCAGGCAAAGTGGAAAACATTGTATTGTTTTCAAACCACTGCTGTTATCTAACTATGAATGACACTTAACTTGGAATGTGTTAATGCTTCTCTTTTTCAGACTCGAGGTGAAAATGTGGATCTGTCCGGACCTAACGGTATTGATATTCTTGGTAACATAATAGAGTCCAGCTCTCTGTCCATCAATACGAACCTGTACGGGAATCTTCATAATCTGGGTCATTTTGCCATTTCTATTGTCCACGATCCTGACCACAGGCATTTGGTAAGTCTTCTCTACCTGACTAGTCAAATACCCCATGATCTGGTATGAAAGCAAACTGATAGATTTTTTTAAACCCTCAATAAGTTCCTAGACACCAGTTTGTTCTGGTGTCCAACCAGTTTTTCTCATGACACTGCTGTTTCTGGGCAGTATGTCCCGAAAGTTTCTGGGAATGCTTTGCTAATGTATTTACACAACACAATGTTTTGGTTTGTAATCTGCATGTTGTTTGTTGTCCAAATGTAGGTATATTATAAGTGGAATTTCCAGGACACGTAGAACTGTTTGGTCTGTAGTCTTTCTTTTACCATCACAATTTTCAGCGATTGGTACCATTTGTATGGAAAATTTATCTGTTATACATCCATTTGTTCTCACTTTGAACACCATCTGGTTTGTTCTTCTGGTAGCTGTAAATGCAGCAATGGTTGCATGAAAAATTACAATGGGAAGTTTGTAAAATCTATGCATCAGTTTCAACATGTTGAAATAAAAGTGGTTTTATCACAAAGTAGCAAGGAAATGATAGAATATATACATTATGCAAATTGGTTGACATAAGACTGGGACTGATCTGATATTGTGTGAAAGGGTTTAGTGTGGCAATTCCTGGGTCAAATGCTGCAAAGGAAAAAGATTTTTTTCTTCTATGCTCTATGGTTAAATGATAAAAACAGAACAAAAGTTCAAACATTTCAGGTGTTGCATTTGATCTAAAACGCCTTTCTGGTAGCTCACTAAATAATTTAAATATCACTGGATGAAAATGCATGTTTATTTTACACTATTGACCACTTAAAACTAACACACATAAAGTGAAAAACATGCGTGCCTAGTTGAGCTTCTCCTCTCACTCAGCGTCCTTGACAAGTGCTGCCACTGTTCCATATGTCGTCAGGTGAACTAAACGGAGCTAAGCAACTAGACATCAGGCCTTGCTCAATATAAACGCACATTTTAATGAAGTGTCCTGTGCTGAATTTCAAGAGACTAAAGATCCTTTTCTTGATAAAGGACACGATGATAATGGTAATAATAAAGTAGTCATCTGGAATCATTCATATACAAAATAACAACTCAAATGTTCAATAAACATTTTGTTGACAAGTTTGTCCTTTTTCTTCTAATTTTTACCCCCTGTGGGTGGGGGACGCAGACGAAGAATACACCCATGGTATCCCCTGCCTGTCGTACAAGGCGACTAAAAGGGGTGACCAAGGGATGATTGTATTAGAATCATGAAACTACTTGTGATTAGTACAATTATGCGGGGAACACCATGGGTCTGGGCATTGCCTGCGATTAGTACCCACTATGTTAAGAAAACCACGGGAATACTGGTGTTTGCAATTAGTACACCTAGATGAGGAACACCATAGGTTTGCATTGCCTATAAGTGGTGCCATTATATGAGAAATACCATAGGTCTGCATTATCTGTGCAACGTGCAGTACTTGTGAGTAGTGTGGGACACCACGAGTCTACGCTACTTTTGATTAGAACCGCAATGTCACAAATGCCAGGTTCTACTTTACTAGCGATAAGTACCATTATGTGAGGCTGTTAACCTAGATTTTGGACCCTTTTAGACAACAAGCATTCTCAATTCAGGATTGTGTTTTAGTCTCCCCTCGGTCAGTAATACTATTGTTTGATAGTTTCTGGGTCGGATCCCCATTGATTGATTTAAATTCATATCCATCCATTCATTCTTAGTTTTTTATTCTGGTCAGTGGATATTTTGAACTTTTAAATGGTCAGTACATTTTGTACCATGAGGTACCGATGACCTAGATGTTAGGCTCCTTTAAACAAGCATAATCATTTTTGTTTTTCAAAACAAAATGAACATGCTAATAATAATAATGATGATGGTGGTGGTGGTGATGATGATGATGGTGATGGTGATGATGATAATCATCTTGCACAGCTTCCAGCCACTGGTGAGGTCTAAAATAAAACATATAAGCCTGTCCATAATCTTCAGTATACTCCACTTAGCTCCAGTCCTCAAGTTTCCTTCACTGCTCCTTTCAGCTGTCTGTCTCTTCGTCTCCTCCATCCACTCCCATCTCTTGCATGTTCCTGGGTATCCTATTTCTATCCATTCTCCCATTGAGGCATGCCTAGTGCAGGCAAGCAGAAATGTGGGCAGCTTGTGGAATCTGGTGTTATTAATAATGTTTTACATATGTTGGTAATGGTAACTGTATAAAACATGTGTTTCACAATGTAATGGCAGAAAACTGTTGTTTCTCCATGAAACAAACTTTTGAGATCCTTGGGGGGGGGGGGGGGGGAATCTTGAAATAAAGGCTTTGGAAAGCAGATACACTACCAGTTTCCACAGTTTTGGCAAAGTTATTTTATCTTTATGGTCTGATTTTATTTTATTTAGGAAAGTTAATATCCAGGGGTAAAATGCTATGCACTTTTAATTTTTTTAAAATCAAATGCTAACCCCCCAACCTCACCACACTTCACTGGCTCAAGGACAAGCACATGATGGAAAAAAATATGGGCAGAGGGAACTATAATGGACAAACTGCACATTTTTACACACTGTTGTCTTATACTGTTATAACTTCAAGATCTCTTGCTTCTTATGCAAAGACAACCTTGTTTCTACTTTGGTGTTCACCTAAGTTTTCTTAGGGTTCTATTTATCCACTTAGAGTTCTCAATTTTTCTGCTGTGTATTTGTTCATGCAATGTTAAACCACTTGGAAAAATATTTTCATTTTCTTTTGAAAGTTGAGTTCAGTGCATTAATTATTGTTATTGTTGTTATTGTTATTGTTGTTATTGTTATTGTTGTTATTGTTATTATTATTGCATTGTTCTAAATCAGCACGGCCGCTTTCTTCGCACTCCTAGCCCTTTCTTGTCCCATCGTCGCCGTAAGACCTATCTGTCTCGGTGCGACGTAAAGCTACTAGCAAAAAAAAAAAAAGAAAAAAAAAAAAAGAAAAAGAAAATGAATAAATTCCTCTCTAACAGGGGCTTTTAATATTTTAATCTCCATTTATTTCAATCTTATGTTTTTCTCTTGCTTCATAGTGCAGAGACCTGAACCCTAACAGAACACCACCAAGAAAACACCCTTTCAGAGTAGACATTGAAGAGTGAACATAGAACACAGCCTTGCCTCACACCTTTATTTCAACAGCACAGATGTTAGTGTTACAAACCTTGACTGATGCAGTCTGATTCCTATATAGATTGGCAATTCAGATGTGTCTATCCTCCAGGCCAGTATCATGTAGGATATGCAACGTTTCACATGGTTGAAAGATTTTCTATGATCGATAAAACAAGTGTACATCCAGAGTGTACATTACAGCGTGTACTAGCATGTTCTTCTCTAAAACTAGTCTTGTCCTGTCAGTAATGTGAAACTCGTGCATAAACTATACTCGGTCGACTGATTACCCATTTCAATAAACACTCGGTGCTACCTCACCCAAGTGCAGCCTTATTTTGAGTGAGCAATACTTGACTTTTTAAAAATGTTTTCCTTTCTTTTGTAGGAAACTTTTGGCGTGATGGGCGATCTTGCCACAGCAATGAGAGATCCAGCCTTCTACCGCTTTCACAAGTTCATTGACGACATGTTCCAGGACTACAAAGCCACTCAACCTCGCTACACTGTGCAAGAGGTAGGTTTGCTTTCACCTTTTTGAACTGGTTCAAAACTTACAGCACATAAGTTTTCTATTTTCATGTTTCTTAACCCAATGACATCACATGATCTGAGCTTGCTTGGAGTTGGTACAGCATATGAAGTATTTGAAAAGCTCAAGTTGCAGTGATGAAAAATAAAATGGTGTATGGCTTATAATGCCGGGAGTGTCAGAGGACAAGTTCAGCTCACCAGATGCTGGTCTTCTGATTTGACTCCCGTGGGCGACCTGCGTGTCGTTGAAGATGAAATGAAGACGATGCATTTACCCAGCCCCTGTGACAGTGGAATTAACAAATTATGGTTAAAATTCCCTACCCTGCCAGGAATTGAACCTGGGACCCCTGTGACCAAAGGCCAGCACGGTATCCATTCAGCCATGGAGCCGGATACTTGCAGTGATAAAATGCTTGGTATAAATGCATGCAGTTGAAATCTTAACCCGTAGATGTCTCTTTTATGCATTCGGAACTGTGCGGTACACTTGTGACTTCGAAAATCCCCCCCCCCCCCTCTTGGCTTATATACTACTATATATGCACTGGACATGTTATGATGAATATAATTCCTTGTTGCTTAGCTAAACAAGGAATGGATTCATTTAATGACCATATCATATGAATTTGATCCAGAAAGTATGTTCGTTCTTGGCTGAGACTTGTGTCCCATCAGGAGATGGAGTGGCAGGCCACACCTCTCCCAAATAAGCTGAGAGCGATAAAAGGAACTACGAAGGTACAGAAGACTTCCCTTTGGGCCTCTCGGAGTAAAGCAGAGATATTGTCATCTTCGAATTGGTCATGGCATTGCAATGCACTCTTACTTACTGAAGTGTGAAGCCCCCCCCCGGTGTGTACTTGCGGCGGTCATCTTACCGTGGTACACATTCTTACGGAGTGCGTGGACCTGGCCGATCTGTGCTGTTTAAAACTTTAGTACAATCTCCCTTATCCTAAGAGATGACAGTCAGTCAGTAGACCTAATCATCTGTTTTATGAGAGTTAGCGGCCTGTTTTATCATTTACGCTTTTATTCCATTGACTCTATTTTAGTTTATTTTAATGTGTTATTTTAACTTCTAAGTTGAATGATGTATATCACTATACTTCAAGGCAATGCCTTATTCCATTGTAGTCTATATTTTCTATCATTGTATCAGAAAATAAGGCATTGCAAGCTAGATCCACTAATTATTTTAATACCTATCTGTGTCGGTGCGACGTAAAGCAACTAGCAAAAAAAAAAAAATTTTAATTTCATAATAATTTTTCATCATTTGTTTAGAATTCGTCAGTGGATACATTTTAAAATTTTAATCATATCATTTCATTCAATCTCATACCATTAGGGGTTGATGACCTAGATGTTAGACACTTTTAAACAAGCAGCAGCAGCATAATAATTATCACAAAGTACGGCCACACTTATTATGGCAAATAGTACAGTTTATTTAAACATTGCATCAACACTTCATTCGTTAGTTATACTGCGGTATGACCCCATGACTATAGCATTTCATGGGGCCTGGTCTATTTACTCCTCTTTGGAGGGTCCTGTGGAACTAAGAGATTAAACAGTCAATTACAGGATGCGAATGATGTCTCGGAGGAGTTGACTGGCGTCGGCCACAATTCTTAGTGGTGCTGGGTTGGCCCGGTACCAATGAAAGATTATAGCTTTTCAATGTTTACTAGGCCTTGAGTGCAATTTCAATGATGTTTCTTTAACTGTATTTCTGTTTGTAGTATTTTGAAACTTTTAAGTTTCAATGTGATGTGGTCTGCACCCTTGGATAGGGTGGGGTTAAAGGATAAGATCCTTAGGTGTCCAGTATTGAAGATCTATGATGTCATAGTTGCCTACGTTTCTGTTCAGAGGTCTTTCTTTGTCTTCCTGTTTAGGAAATCCCATTTCTAATCTCAACTGCTTGCATTCTGCTTTAATCATGTTTGGTGGTTTTCCATGTGTCCTCTGCATATGTCAATTATACACAGAGTACAGAATTTTCCTGCATTCTTGAGACATCCTGGTTCCACATTATACCTCTCGCACATTGGTTGGATTCTGTTTCCAATTTCTTCATTTATTTTCCCAGCTTCTGAAAGTACACACCCCAAATATTTGAAGCTTTTCATAACTTCTAATGGTCTTCCATGTTCTTAAGTACTCCCTCTTCCTTCTCTATTACTTCCCATCATGTCTTACTGTTTTCCATACCTATTTTCACTCCATATTCCTCTATCTCGTGATTCCATTCAGTCACTTTTTTCTTGTACTTCCATTTCATCCTCTCCTCATATTAGATGTCATCTGCAAAGAGTAAAGCCTTGTCTTTGTTTTCCATTTTTTGTTGTTGTTCACTCTTGTGAGGAAGAGTAGAGGGGATAGTACACTTCCTTGTTAAAGTCCTATTTCTGCAACGAACCAGTTTTTGTCCTAACTCAGTCTTCATACTTGTTGCAATTCTCATGCATTACAAATGTAAATGAACTATTAAGAGTGGGAGCGGTAATGAATATGCTACAAGAGCCATTGTCGGGTTCAATTTAATATTTTTTGCCCAGGCCCAGTGGCTTAGATGGTTGAGACACTGGCTTTCTGACCCTATCTTGGCACGTTCGATCCTGACTCGCTCCAGTGGTATTTAAAGGTGCTCAAATATGTCTGCCTCATGCCGGTAGATTTATTGGCATGTAAAAACTCCTGCGGGACTAAATACTGGCACCTTGGTGTCTCCAAATTCAAGAGGACATATTGGGGCAAATACTCATTTATAGGATGAGGAGTAATGGTTCGGACTAAATTATCAAGGGAAATGTTTAATAACTTTCCAAGTTCATAGGTAATAAATTTCATATTAATCTGTATTGAAGAGCAATATAGTGTAAAACAAATGCTAAAAGTTTCCACCTGTTAAATACTGTTTGTTGTAACCTTAGAAATGTTGCATATATTTGTTGAAACTAGTTTCGGTCTTAGCAGAGACCATCTTCAGTCGAAATCGAAATTAAGGTAAGACATATAGATAAAATGAAGCAAGCATGAAATTCAATGTAAGACAAGCAAAGATTTGAAAAACTCATTACTGAGCTCAATAGCTGCAGTCGCTTAAGTGCAGGCAGTATCCAGTATTTGGGAGATAGTGGGTTCGAACCCCACTGTCGGCAGCCCTGAAAATGGTATTCCGTGGTTTCCCATTTTCACACCAGGCAAATGCTGGGGCTGTATCTTAATTGAAACCATGGCCGCTTCCTTCCCATTCCTAGCTCTTTCCTATCCCATCGTCGCCATAAGACCTATCTGTATCAGTGCGACGTAAAGCAACTAGCAATTAAAAAAAATATAAAAAAAATTCCTCATTACAAAAGCATGTCCTGTGCAAGCTCTCAGCTTTCCTCCAATTTGAAGACTGCACCTCACAGAAGACCAGGTGAAGTACTAAAATACCAGCACTTTAATCCTCTAGAACTCAGCTCAGCTGAAACAAGTGTGAACAGAATGACGTTGATGGGAAAGAGTTGAGATGTTAATTTGTTTCCAACATGGGAAAAAAAAAAAAAAAATCACTAATATTGATGATCTAAAAATCTTAATCTCTTTGAGAATTGTTTCAGCCACCTGGACCAATTCTTTAATCCCACTTTCAACCTTAATGAAATATCTGAAGAAGCAAACCCTTTATTTGACCTATTAATTCTTATTTTCAATAAAAAGAAGAGTACTGTAAACCACCTCCTTTCCTTTCAGCAATCACCCAGCATTCTACATCCCTCAGCCTCACCTGGTCTTCAGTAAGGTGCAGTCTTCAAATTGGAGGAAAGCTGAGAGCTTGCACAGGACATGTTTGTGATGAGTGTTTTTCAAATCTTTACTTGTCTTACATTGAATTTCATGCTTGCTTCATTTTGTGTATATTTATGTCTTACCTTAATTTTGATTTCGACTGAAGATGGTCTCTGCTAAGACTGAAACTAGTTTAAACAAATATGTAGATGTTTCAAGTTTCAAGAAACAGTATTGAATAGGTGAAAGCATTTAGCTTTTTTTTTTCTTTTTCTTTTTTTTTTACACTAAACTTAAGAGTTTGTTGAAAGCATTTAAGAAAAAGGTAGGTAACAATTATAAATAAATAAGAAGTAAAAAATTGATACAGAATCTGCCACCTGGGTGATGACCTAAATGCTGATCATTGTTCGACTGATCGATAGACGAATGATGAAAATTTCAAAGTGCACGTTAAGTGATAGACTTTTTGTATGCAAAGAGTTTTAAAATGCTGCACCTTCCTACTGGCACATTAGTTTTGTGTTAATGTTCGTCCTAGTTCTCTCTTACCTGTTGCTCCCTTTTCCCACACTGATCTGTCGTATCTTCTTGTGTGTGTGTGTGTTTTCTCAACAAAGTTCAAACAGGGGACAATACAAAAATGATGCATAATATTGTGGTTTTCAGCTTGGTTTCGAAGGTGTCAATGTCAGAGGAGTAGAGGTGCTATCGAACGGAGGCCGCATGAACGAGTTCAACACTTTCTGGGAGCAAAGCGATGTTGAGCTTTCCCGCGGGTTAGATATCGCCCCACGAGGTCCTCTGTTTGCTCGAATCACCCATCTTCAGCATGCTCCATTTATGTACCGCATTCAGGTGAGTATTATTACCACGTAAGACATATTCAGCACTGCAAAATTACTAAGTTGTTAATTTAAGATCAGTATCATGTTAGAGATTAATCATGTTCAGCACAGTAGCAAGTTTAAACTGGGAATAAGAATACACTATTAATCAAAGAATGACATATTTTGTTCTTAAAAGATCACAATCGCATTCTATCAAGTTACGCAATATTTGAAAAAAATATTTATTTCTGTCCAAAACCCTAGAAATATAAAATAAGGAACTTATCTTAATGAAGTCCCGCTGGGGGGGTGTCCTGCAAGGCAGTACTATTGTACCTTAGTTTTCTTATATATACAAATGTTTTATGAAGGAAGCCATACATTCCAGTGTCAACTTAGTCAAATAGGACAGAAAAACTTTGTCTAACAAAATTTCATTACAAATTATTACACTATAAGCATACCTGTAAAAAAAACACTATTACACAAAGAATGACATCTTTTGTTCTACAAGCACATCCTCAGATTATATCAAATCACTTCAATCATGCGTAAATATTCTCAACGCTCACCACCCTCTAGGACCCCGGTACGACCTAGGGATGATGAGGTGAATAACCTTACCCACCAGGGTGAGAGTAGAAGAGAGAGGAAGAGAGAGAGGGAGAGAGAGAGAGAGATAGATAGAGACCCTGGTGAGAAGGTTGCTAGCGTGTCCGCCCCAAAATGGGAGATATAGCGAACACGAGGGAGGATGATGGGCACAAGAAGAGCAACAACAATGTTCAAGCACAATAAAAAAAACAAGATACCATAGAAATGACTTACCGGAAGCAGCGGAGGAAGACGACTTAAGGCCGTGGAAGTAAATGCACAAGAAAATCGGTGGCAGTGCTCCACCGAACGTGGCGAATGAAAACCAACACTTCAATTAAGTTGAAGAAATTTAATGGAAGGGCAAATAGTAGGTAACAAACCAAGTCATTAAGTTGATAAAACCTATGTTTATTTTAAGACGTAAAGCCAAAATGTAAAGAAAGTCAACGTAAAATTGAAAAGTGGAAAAGGTAATTAACAATAAATAAAATAAATCAGAGTATACCCAGGTATGTTTTAAAAGAAAATTAATTCATTACTAATTAACAATTAATGGAAAATAAATACTCTTTAACAGATAATAAATTGAGAACTTTATGAAAACAACAAAGAAAGGAAAAAGGATGACCTCCGTACCTAATAAAATGTGATCAGAAAACAACGGAAAACCAATAGACTTTCTTACATAAATACTACCTTGAAATTAATTGTGATCGATCACGGATAGTTAATTAATAAAAACTCAGTTAACAAGTTTTCAATAAAATGGATCTTCAACGCGGTCGCTTCTCATAATTACCAAATTTGAAAACGTTCAGTTTCCACCAAGGACAGTTTCCAAGACAAACAGAATTTTACGTAAAAATCCATACCACCCGGTGCAAGAAAATAGAAACACAATTTTAAAGGGTGGTCGAAAAATAAATAAATTAACTTTAAAACAGAGAACGATACGCTCAACTCAGAAATATATGCTTCAAGATGCACACAGGCTCCATACGCCAGACAACATAAAAACCAGACAACAATACCCACACAGAACCGTTGCCAAGGTAACCACCAAACAAAAACAACGCCTCCAAAAAACGAGGAGGAAAACAGGCTAGAGAAAAAATATTTTAATTCACCCAAAACCCCAGAAGGGGGAGGGGAGAAGAAAACATACCAAACGAATTAGAAAACAAAACACAGGAAAGCAAACAGAAAGCCGAAGAAGGAAAGCTCGCTACCTTGGAGACTGTACCTTGGTTCACAAAGAAGGTTACAATTTAAAGTGCCAAAAGGAGCTCAGTTAAATTTTTAATCTAAAAATCCCAATTCAGTTCACTGTGAACCCTCCACATTACTGTGATTAGTTGCTGAAACTGTTTTTCAGATTTTCGATACCACACACGCAAATAGGTATTAATTTAACGACGAAGTCCAAATAATAATAATTATTATTATTATTATTATTATTCCTGAAATCTTCGAAAATATCAAAATCCTCTTCTGGACGACGTTTAAAATGATTCAAACACTGGTACATACCTTTGGTGATGAAGAAATGAGAGGAATTTAAACCAGACCATTGTTGACGAAGAATAGTCACACGACCGGCATCCAGACCTCGTTGGGAAGTATCCAGACGAAAAATAAATCCAAAAATATGATCAGAAGAAATGGCAGGAGGTCTCCAACTAGTTCACCCGGGGAAAATCCCCGTTAATGGAGGTATCACGGGGGTTTTCTGGAAATCCACCTCTCCATGGCGTAGCTCTCAAACACACAAGCGCACATCATGGCTGACTGAAGCGAACTGAGTCTCGCGTCGGCAAGCGAGGAGGAGGCAAGTCTGCCTGGAAATAGGCCGGCGCATGCGCAGTTATGCGCAACCAAACAGAGCTAGGAGAAACGGCGCGTGCCCTACATTAGCTTAAAACTGTTAGTCGAGCAGTCAATTGACACAGATATTCTAGGGCGCAAAGGCCAGTTCAAAATGGTTATAAAGGGAGGCTCACATTATTTAATATTGTCTCAATATGTACAGTATTGTTTATGTTGTGTAAACTCGTCAATAATAGAGAATTAGGTAATAATATGAACAAGTATTAACAAATAATGATTTTTTTAAATAAGAACTTAACCAACAGTTTTAACATAATGAAGAAATGTTATCTGGATCGCCGAAGCTCAGTCCATTGTCACCAAACACTATTTCACGATTGGTCAAGGCAAAGCTAGTGAAAATTTTGGGCAAAGCATGTTGTTCTGGGGAGAGGCGTTGGGGAAGTAGTGGTGGGTGCTCTCTTCTTGGCAAAGTATGCTAGATTATAACAAAGTACTGACCTGCTCTCTCCTATTCAATAGGAAGGATTCACAACATTCCAGTAGCCCCTCCCCTGCATCCCTTTCCCCCCTCTGCAGAACACGCTTTGCCCAAAATCTTCCACTAACTTTTCCTTGACCACAGTCATGAAATAGTGTTTGCTGACAATGGACTTAAGCTTCGGCAATCCAGATGGGTACAGAATTTTTTTTTTTTCATTATGTTAATACGGTGTTGGATGACTACTTACAAAATCATCGCTTGTTAATACTTGTTCATATTATCACCCAACTCTCATTGACAAGTTTATGCAACATAAATAATACTGTACATATTTATGCATGATTTAAGTGATTTCATACAATCTGAGGATGTTCTTGTAGAATGAAACATGTTATTCTTTGTATAATAGTGTGTTTCTTACAGGTATGTTTATAGTGTTATAATTTTTATTGAAATTTTATGTGTTTGACAGACTGGAAAATTTTTTATGTCCTAAATGATATGAATAAAGAACGGGAATCGCAGTTAAGGCCATTTGCAGATGATATGTTGTATAGAGTAGTAAACGAGTTGCAGAATGCTGAGGAACTGCAGTGAGCCTAGACAATATTACGAGATGGACAGAGGACAATTGTATGAAGGTAAACGGGATGAAAATTCAGGTTGTAAATTTCACAAAGAGGAGTCCACTCGTTCTTAATTACTGCATTGATGGGTGATAGTACCTCATGGGAACACTGTATGTATGAGGGCAAATGGAAAGGTTAGTTACACCTTCAAGTTATGGCCATTAATGAAACCACTTACACATAGGCAACACTGCTATAACAACATACAATGTAAGTAAACATTTCTCGGAACAGTGAACCAACTTTTGAATTCCAGATGCCTAGAAATCTCCAGCTGCTTTCACCCCATCGTTTCGGAATAGTCTAGAGATCCTTTTTAAGCTTGCCAAACACAAGATAATCGCATGGCGCTAAGTCTGGATTGTATGGAGGATGTTGCTATAACTCCCACTTGAATCGCTGCAACAATTCGGACGTTTGGTGGGCCGTGTTAGGTGTTGCGTTATCGTGCAACAAAATCACACCGGCGCTCAATTTTCCCCAACGCTTTTCTTTAATTGCCTTATGCAACTGGTTCAACATTTGACCATATGAAGCAGAGTTGATTGTCGTGACTTTCGGCATAAATTCCATTTGCACCACACCCTCCATGTACGAACAGTCATCACGGGTACCTTTCCTGCTGAAGGTTGGACCTTGGCCTTCTTTTGTGGTGACGTGCTGTGCACCCATTCCATCGACGTTATCTTTGCTTTGGGGGTGAAGTGGTGGACTCGCATTTCATCCCATGTGGTGATTCGTCACAGAAACTCGTTGCCCTCCACAGAATACCACTGCAAAAATGCCGGAGACGATCCAGAACGTTGTCCCTCGTGAACAGCGGTGAGCAGACGAGGGACCCATCTTTGGCACAGTTTAGAAAATCAAAGGTGCTGGTGAACAATTAAGAACACACTGCCATACAAATTGTTCAGCGTGCTGGAAATTTGCTGCAGTATTATGCACAGATTCTGTCTAATGATCCCATCCACACGGTCAACATTTGCAACGGTACTGGACGTTGCGAGCCTGCCTTCGCGATATTCGTCCGTAAGATCCGCGAGTCTGGCATTAAACTGCTTATACCCCTTTACAATACCTGGGAGAGAAATAGCACGCTCACTATATACAGCAGAGATTTCTTAATGAATGTCCATGCAGTTGAGCCATGTAGCTCTTAGAAATCTGATCGTTGCATGCATCTCCAATTTGGAGTGAACAGCCCGTTGACACGCCATTGAGCCAACTCAGCAGTTGCCTTAACTTGCCCCGCATTGGCTGTGGTCACAACACACAGCATGCTCTTGTGGCGAGCTAGTGTAACTTACTTCTGATGTGCCCTTGTATCTAGGTGTTAATGTAAGGAATGATCTTCACATGGTTACGAGAGTATTTCCAACCAACCCCATGGTACTACAGCCCTTGAATGGCCTTGGCCTACTAAGCGACTGCTGCAGAGCCTGAAGGCCTGCAGATTACAAGGTGTCGTATGATCAGCACGACGAATCCTCTCAGCCATTATTCTTGGCTTTTTAGACCGAGGCCGCTATCTCACCGTCGGATAGCTCCTCAATTCTAATCATGTGGGCTGAGTGGACCTCAAACCAGCCCTCATGTTCAGGTAAAAATCCCTGACCTGGTGGGGAATCTATCCCGGGTCCTCCGAGTAAGAGGCAGGTACGCTACCCCTACACCACGAGGCCGGCAATGAGAGTATTTAGGGGTTGTATTATGGATGTAAAGAAGGGTGTTAGTCTTTGGTAAGACCCCAGTTACTGTATGGGAACCACACCAGGAATTCTTGATACTACAAGAACTGG
Source organism: Anabrus simplex (assembly GCF_040414725.1). NCBI lineage: Eukaryota > Metazoa > Arthropoda > Insecta > Orthoptera > Tettigoniidae > Anabrus > Anabrus simplex. The sequence goes on from NC_090279.1 coordinate 190,104,573, forward strand.
AAAAGTTCCAAAGGAATGCACCAGGATTTGTTGTGGTTGATTTCTGACAAAGGAGTACTGATTACAAAAATGTTGCAAACTTTAGGCTGGAGACACTTAAGAGGAAGACTAACATATAGGCTCTCCTAGGAGCGAAGTTGGCTAATTCCTTCACGTGCCCCTGTAGGTCACCTTATCAGTAAAAGAAAGTATGTGCTTTTCCCCAAAGATGCCGAGGCTTAGCGATGACAATCTTAAGAAAACATTAGTAAACTAATTTGCAGAGTAAATGCCAAATTATTTGAAACACCAAGTCATTATCTAAAATTAAAATTATAAAACTATCTTTTGGAAGTTCCAATGTATAGTGTTTAGTCACGCCTAATGATGTTGGCCACTTAACATCACTAAGTTCAAAAAAAAAAAAACACCTTCACAAAATGAAGAAATACCTTTTCCTTGCAAACTTTGTACGGGGGCAAGTCAGTAAGTATCTGCAATTTTGCTGTAATTGTCTTTAGGTTGGCTCTCTGGAGTTGTGCTTACCAGCTGCTAGATGACACCGTTGTCTTTGTCTGCGGCAGGTTTGTGTTGTCAGATCTGTACAGCTCGTGCTGTTGCGATGTGAGGATGGCTGCACCACTCTGTTTGCACCAAGGAAGAACAGTGTTCCGTAATCCGTTTTTTTGTGGTCCGAGGGTGTACCAGGAGCGGAAATTCATAGAAGACTTTCGGCACAATACGGGGACCATGTTTTACCACAGCGGATGCTTAAATTCCATGCTGTGACGTTTGCTCTCTGGTTCGAAGTGGTGAACCCGTGTTTTATTTCCAGTGATCAGTTTCCGAAATGTTTCAGCATGACGGTCCAGTAGGTGCTGACAGATTCTCACAAGATAGAGCTTCTCCTCTTCGAGTTGTTTAGGAACGCATCTCAAACAGACTTTATGAAAGTTAAGCCTGTTATGCATGATTTCACTATGCAGAGTCATGGTTAATGTGCATATGGTTTGCCAAGTCAAGTCACTAGTCTGTTAATCAGGATGACATCACACACTCGTTCAATATTAGCATCGATTACAGCTGCGCAGATGGATGCCGAGTTCTTTCCTCATCCTTCATGCTCATGCTACCTCTTTTGGACTGTTCAATCCACTGTGGCAAAACATTGTCCCCGTATTGTGCTGAAAGTCTTCTATGAATTTCACCTCCTGGTACGCCATCAGAGCGTTGTTCTTCTCTGGTTCAAACAGAGAATGGTGCAGCCAGCACTAGCTGTACTGATCTGATAACGCTGAAACCTACCACAGACGTAGACAACGGTGCCGTGTAGTGACTGGTGAGCACACAACACCATAAAGCCGACTTAGACAATTAATGTATAACGTAACTATTTAAAATAGTTTATTTGAATCTGCCTTGATCAATACACTCATTAAATGAAAGAAAAACTATTTATTAAACCAAACATGTTTCAGGAAACCTCAACCATTCCCTTCCTCAGTGGTCAGATCAAAGAACAAAACATTATCACACAATCTTTTGTTTTACAGTTTAAAGAAGTATTGTCCTAATACACCATACCAAAGAGTAAAAAGAAATATTATAATAATTCTTATCAACTGGCCAAAATTTTCAGGAAAAAGAACATCAATGTCACATAAAATGGATGATAATACTAATAAGATAATTTTCAATTCAGAAAAGATAGAGAATAGATGTATATTTAATAAATCAGGAATTTACAAATTAACATGCCAAACATGTAAACAAGGATACATAGGACCGTCCGGTAGAAGTTTGGCTATAAGGTACAAAGAACATGTTAATGCGGTTAAACAGAAAAGATATTCAGCAATGGGAGAACATATGATTGAAATGAATCATAAATTTACAGACATTTCCAATGACATGAAATTATTACATTCAGTCAAAAAGGGAAAATTAATGAATGTTCTGGAAAATTTAGAAATTTACCTTACAGAAAAAAATAATTTTGAATCAAATTTAAATGAAGTGCAGAAGATAACCCACTGTACAGACTAGCATATGATCATTTAAGGAGCAAAAAGAAGAAAAGAAGAAAAACTTGAAGATCCTAAATTTATATAGTACTCTCATTCAGTTCAACAAAAATTTTATGTATTGATCATTTTTATAATATTTCTTTTTACTATTTGGTATGTTGTCTTCTTTAAATTGTAAAACAAAAGATTGTGTGATGTTTTGTTCTTTGATCTGACCACTGAGAAAGGGAATGCTTGAGATTTCTCGAAACATGCTTGGTTTAATAAATAGTTCCTCTTTCATTTAATGAGTGTATTGATCAAGGCGTATTCAAATAAACTATTTTAAATAGTTACATTATACATTCAGACTAGTCAATATGGACCAAACACAATATTAACCTATCATGGTTAAGTTTATTAACAGTTAGACAATTACAGCAAAATTGACTTGCCCACATTATGTTTAAAAAAAAAAATGTAACTTTACTGATTACTTGTTGAAAAAGTAATTTGTAATAGAATAAAACAAATTTCAGGTAACTAACTCAGCCAGATTACTTTCTTCTTGTACTCTTCCTATCTGTTACACAGTTTATATCCTCTTTGTTTCTTCCATCAAGACTTGTTCTCAAACCCTGAAACATTTGATTAATTTTCCTCTATTGTCCATAGGTGGAGAATACCGGTCAGCAGAGAATGGGGACTGTTCGTATTTTCATGGCTCCTAAATTTGATGAACGTGGAGTGCCATACGTGCTACGTCAGCAGAGAATTCTTTTCATTGAAATGGATAAATTCCAAACCATGTGTAAGTATAACTTATACAAATAGGGCTTATAAATTTCACATAAGGTGAATAAATGTCCAGCTCCTTAGCTGAATGGTCAGCGTAGGGTTCTTCGGTTCGAAGGACCCCAGGTTCTATTCCTGGTCGGAGAGAGATTTTAAGTGTGTGGTTAATTCCTTTGGTTTTGAGTCTGGATGTTGTGTGGTGTGTTCACTGTTTTGTGGTCCAGCTCCATGGCTAAATGGTTAGCGTGCTGGCCTTTGGCCACAGGGGTCCTGGGTTAGATTCCCGGCAAGGTCGGGAATTACAAGTAATACATCTCATTGTAGACCGTATTGGACATCAGATATGAACATTAAAACAAGAATAATAGTTAACACCATCTTTCTAATACTTATCTTTGTTTATATTTAGCAAATAAACATTACAACATGCATTGTAAGATGGGACATGTTTCGCTTAACAGTCGTAAGCATAATCAGCCGAAAATAAATCTTAGCCTAAAGTTAGGTCAGGGCCATGAACCTAGTGTCCTTAACATATATGGCACCCTAAGAATCAACATTTATATTTAGAAAATGAAAATAGGCTTAAAACTAGTGTGAAAAAACATAGAATGTTACAAGAGAAAAAAACACAATCGAGTTGAGAAAGAGGATAAGAACAGAAAGTACAATACAGAGCTGGTAGTGAAATAATTAAAATCATTAGGATATCATTGTTACCAGTCAGTCAATCAGAATGTTCAAACATAAAAACAAGAGTGAAAATGTATAAGAGTGTTTATCATGGCTGAGTTAGAAAAAACACGTAATCATGTTTTTTTTATGTTTGAACATTCTAATTGACTGTTTCGAGAGCTACTGCTCTCTTCTTCAGCGGTGCCAAAACATCACACACAATCCTTGGACTTGATACATTTGAACAATAGTCATCAACAAAACAAGAGATATATAAATCTTGAAATCATTAAAATATTTACTTGTGTCTATACTGTTCGCTTACACTTACGAACACATTATCTATTGTATCCACATCCATTATTGTTGTGAAGGTACTCTTTGTCTTTGGGCAACCTGCAGCTGTTGCAGGAAGATTGTATAATAATAATAATGGATTCACAATTAAGTATTTATTTTCCACCTAGTCGATACAATGATTGCTTAAGGCAATTTTTAATGGTCAAAAGTGGTACATGTTTCGTATATTATCAACATCTTCAGCCACATAACACTGTTTAGATGAAAAATGTATAAAATTGACAAAGTAATGCTTTAGAGGAAGTGTCCTTAAAATTAACATAAGATTGACAAGATTAAAACAAACATGTACCACTTTTGACCATTAAAAATTGCCTTAAGCAATCATTGTATCGACTACGTGGAAAATAAATACTTAATTGTGAATCTATTGAAGTGCGATACGGACCATGAAGCTGATTTTATGTAATACACTTACTATGTCATTTAGTAAAAACTTAAATAAAATAATTTTGAAATCCTAAAATGAGTGGTTATAAAAGACAGGATGACATAACCCAGTGAAAAGTCGAGAGATGATGTCCATTGTCTAGGGGTTCAAAGTGTATGCTTTAAATGAGGCTTATTTATCATGTCTTATGTAGCTCTCAAAACATGTATGGTAGATAATTATAATAAAATGTCAAGTATTGACAAGGCGGAAAAGGACAAGATTGAACAAATATGGTTAAAATAATAAATTGCCAGCTGTTATAATTCAGCTGGTCCAGACAATATTAACCTATCATGGTTAAGATTATTAACAATGTCACAGGAGGCCCTCCAGCACCACTCCACAAAACAGTGGAATTTTAGCTGCCCAGGAATGCTGCCAGCAACTTTATTCACAAATTACCAAGGGATTTTCCAAGCCATCTTGAATTGTTCTATTCATAGCTCAGATTGTCCCAGATAAGGTCAAGGTCAGGTAGCTCAGTTAAACTTTACAAGGAGACTTGCATGCTCTAATATTGTTGCAACAGAAAACTTGAAATAGTGCAAGCATTTAAAAGGAATTCCTGTATATAAGCACAATGGTTGTAAAAGAAAGGATGACATAACCCGGTGTAAAAAAGTGCCCGTGGACATGTAAAGTGTCCACTTAAGTCAAGAGTACTAGGATAATGGAGATGTCCATTGTCAGAGGTTCATAGTGTCCACTTGAATGAGGCTTATTTATCATGCCTTATGCACAATTGATTCCATGAAAACAAATCTCCATTTAGGTAGATGTCTGCTGAATAAAGGTGCCATTTTAAGCAGGTTCAAAATAATAATAATAATAATAATAATAATAATAATAATAATAATAATAATAATAATAATAAAGTCAGGAATGGAAGAAGCCCCTCTCTAGTGGCGAGGACAGGAATTGTGCCAGCTGCCGAAGCCTGTCGCATTCCTCTGGGGTAATGATTAATGAATAACAGATAAAATGAAATATTGGAGTGTGTTGCTGGAATGAAATCCAACAGGGAAAATGGGAGTACCTGGAGAAAAACCTGTCCTGCCTCAGCTTTGTCCAGCACAAATCTTACAGGGAGTGACCGGGATTTGAACCACGTAACGCAGCGGTGAGAGGCTGGCGCACTGCCACCTGAGCCATAGAGGCTTGTAATATAATGATGTACCCATGCACAATATTGACCACAAAGTTATCACTTACATAAAACATCACAACTGTAAATGTTCAGAAGATTTGCTTGTTTATTATCGCAGTAGATTGTATTTTAAATAAATCCTGTTCCTAATGTTCTTGTATTGGTTTCTCAGTGCGCCGGGGTTCCAACACCATCGAGAGACGATCCACAGAATCTTCCATCACCATCCCATACGAGCGTACATTCCGGCGATTGGATGCCACGAAGCAAACCCCTGATGACCAACAGTTCAACTACTGTGGCTGTGGATGGCCTCAGCACCTCCTCGTACCAAAGGGATCATCTGAAGGATTTCCTGTCGAGCTCTTCGTCATGGTGACCAACTATGCTGACGACAGGGTTAGTACAACACTTAGTTCTCAGAGTTCTTCCCCTGCCTGATCATACTAAGATTTTTAAGGGGTTATTCTTTGGGCCATGTTGAAACACTGGGTCCCGTGGGATCTCCGAAGTTAAGAAACATTGGGCGTGGTCAGGATTTGGATGGGTTGCTATGCGATGTTGGTGAGGGGTAAGAGAATGGAATAGAGAGGAACTGGCCACCCTACCGTACGTGAACTCCAGCTCGCACACCTCTGCGGAGGTTCGGACCAGACTTCGGGCAGAATGCACCCTTGCTTTATTCTTTGAGGTAAGAACCAGAAAAGTTAAGACTAAGCAAATTTTTTTGGTGCACAGAGCGAGTTGGACGTGCAGTTAGAGGTACTCGGCTGTGGGTTTGAATCCCACTGTTAGCAGCCCTGAAGATGGTTTTCCGTGGTTTCCCAGTTGTCACACCAGACAAATGCTGGTGCTGTACCTTAAGACCATGGCCGCTTCCTTCCCATTCCTAGCTTTGTCCTATCCCATTGTTGCCATAAGACATACCTGTCGATGCAATGTAAAGCTCTGTGTGTGTGTGATATCTAATACAGTAGAGGCCTGCTCATTTGAACCGTGCAAATCTTGAATTTCCAATAATCCAAACGGTATTCATGATGCACGAAAACGTTAACCCCTTAACTGGGTTAGGCGTCAACAGCTGTCGCAAGAGTATTGGGTTTGACGTCTTTAGGCGTTCTCGTACTTCTAAATGTGTTCTTACGTAGGGTTAGCTTCCTATAGGCGTCAGACTATTCTTAATCACTTCTGCCATCTACTATCATAATTTAAAACAAATTCCATTCATATTAGATGTGATTATTGCTGTCCTATTCATTTTTATCCGGTCTTACACCAGTCGGGTAGTGAGCGCGTAGGCGGCAGTTCAAGAGCTGTCTCGTGTTGCCTTGTACGGTTCGCGCCAAATTCTTCGTAAATAATTTATTTGTGTGTATGTAAATTGAAATAACTAAATTTGCAAGTTGTTGTCGTCGTTGTTACTACGATACAGATGTTCTGATAATTTTTTGTAAATTGGTCTCTATATGATGGTAAGCTGTTCCGTGTGACATGATAATGGTTAGGAAAGACGTTGAATTATCTGAGAATCCGCCGACCGGATGTAAGAATCACTCAAGAAAAAGTTGTGTTGTGTGCCTGTCAAACCAGAGGCGACGGGAAACTGTTTACTACTGTGAAGAATGTGATGTGGCTCTTTGTGCTTGCCCTTGCTTCCGTATTTACCACACTGTGCGCAATTTCTGAATGACCTATGAACCAGAAAGTATGTAGAACCTATTGATGATATCTGAAAACTTGAAAAATGTCATCATAATAATGAAAGGAACACTTCTTAAATTCACTTCTGTATGAATCACTGTGTATATATGTATATAATTATGGGTTTACAAGTAAAACGGTAATAATATAATGCTATTGAATTTCTGCTATATCACTCATAATTTAAATAAATCAAGTAAAATATATTTTTCTGTTGGTATTTACATCTACGCTGGCCCGTGGTAAAGGGGTAGCGTGCCTGCCTCTTACCCGGAGGACCCAGGTTTGATTCCTGGCCAGGTCAGGGATTTTTACCTGGACCTGAGGGCTGGTTCAAGGTCCACTCAGCCTACGTGATTAGAATTGAGGAGCTATCTGACGGTCAGATAGCGGCCCCAGTCTCAAAAGCCAAGAGTAACGGCTGAGAGGATTTGTCGTGCTGACCACAAGACACCTCGTAATCTGCAGGCCTTCGGGCTGAGCAGCGGTCGCTTGGTAGGCCAAGGCCCTTCGAGGGCTGTAGTGGCATGGGTTTTGTTTTTGTATTTTGTACTTACATCTGCCGCATGCTACAGTACCCATTCCAAAAGTGCGTGTTGCGCTGAATAATTAACCACTGGCTGGTTGATGTTATGAAACTATTCCCCAGTTAAGGGGTTAAAACCCACCTTTAATGTAAAGAAAAGATTTAACCAGAATAGTGTACTTTAAATGCTTTAAGCCGGTATTTAGTGGATAAGAATCCAAATAACATACATACATACATACATCTTCATTATAGACTGTTATGCCTTTCAGCATTCAGTCTGCAAGCCTCTGTGAATTTCCTGCCACCACAACCCTCTATTTCTAACCATTGTCGTGGCCACGAAATTAGGCGGGTCAGAGAAATTACGCTGTTGCCAAGGTTATGTAGCAACTGGTGAAGAAATGTCTAACTGAACACATCATTTCAGAGCACGAGGCAAGTTGTTCTCTCTCAAGCTCCTGATGTTACTTCATACAATGTTTCGAAACACATTATACTACAAGCTTCAGAAAAGACTGCTGATTCCAGTGGTACAACTATTTTCCATATTAACCACTTTAAATAATTACGAAAAATAAAATCTTTAACGAGTAAGTTTAAATCCGTAGAATCATGTATTGAAAATTTCAGTAAGCGGCAAAGTTTTTATTTCTTCAGCCAATAAAATTTTGTCTGCGAGAAAAATGTAAAAAATCGCCTGACTTATATTTTTTGTCTGAAACATATTTCTGTGAGTCTTGTAATTTTCCTGGAAAATGGCCCGGAAAGCGATCATGTAAATGTCGCTGGCTGAGGCAGTTTGGAGCGCGCGCGCCAGCACAGGCTGCAGGACCCTGTAAATACTTTCGGATTACATATTAATCCGTATCAGTTTTATTACATTATAACTTTAAATATTTGAATACTGTATATTGTACCGAGTAATATAGAAAAAGAACTACTTTAAAGAATAGATTTACATTAATTTACAATGAAGTAAGAATCTGTTTTTGGCTTCAAGGCAGTCTTAGTCACTGTCATCGTTCATCTCACTATCTGTCGAGTCGTCTTTTACAATGATGATTAATGGCTCCATTCTTTCGTTCCTTACTATTTCCTTGGCCCGATCGTCTGTTTGAACATTTTCCGCACGATTGAAACACTTTCCCCAGTCTGCAGCAGTCACACGGTCGATGGCTTCTGATGTGAGTTTTTCTACGTCCTTTATTTTGAATGTCTTGTTCCTCTCTGCCACTTCTTTCTTGACTTGAGCCCAAATCAATTCACATTCACTATCCATCTTTAACTGCACTTACGATTTGAACTCAACAGCTGCTTGACAGGGAATGACGGGTAAGGTGGCCTGGAGCGGATGGGCTTCAGTTTGACAGCACTGCACGGTCAGTGTTGCCAATCCGTGGCCGGGAGTAAGCGACTCTCGACCATCTGTCGCTTCTATTTTATTATTTATAAGTTTCATATTCCGTATTGATTGGATTCAATGTAATAGATGTAATAAATGTAATAAATAAAATGTAATAAATCTTACCTGACTACATCAACCATTGAATTGCACAGTACTCAATTTTCAAATTTTAATGACAAGAGTTCTTATAACATACCAATACAAAGTATATCAGCCATAGAACATTCTCGATATTCAACTTAATCAACACAAGAACTACAAGAGGATTGAAGAATGAATGCAACGCAACATGAACTCAAATTTTAATAGACTTTTTTAAAATATACCATGTTTTAATGCGTTTAATGTGCTATATTTTTTAGTGTCTTATGATGTGGCATATATATTTTAATGTGTTTATGTACTCAAGTCCATGCTCAATCAATAGGTTTTAGTTTATTCTAACCATGACCACTTTTAATCAGAGATATTTTACCGCAACATACTGCAATATATTTTACCTCCATTTTTCATTAGACATCCGGATGCTCTTACGTAACATCTTCGTAATTTTGTCCTATGTCTGTAAATTTGTGTGCTAGCTGATGATGGCCAAGATAGGTCAAAACCGGTACTAGTGCAATAATTCATTCACAATAAATGTATTGATCGGTGGAACATTTTTCTTGTTTATTACATTACATCTGTCGCTTTGCCGTTCCCATATCTGACGACAGCGCAGTTTTCCTGACCCGCCTAATTTGGTGGCCGCGACAATAGTTCTGCAGCCTCGTTTACTTCTAAACCTCTTGTTTTTAAATGGTTAGGAACAGTCTAACCAGTCATCTTGGTCTCCCTCTACTTACCCTCCATAACAGTCCATAATTCTCCTAGGTAACTCTATTCACTTCACATGACCTCCATCACTGAATCTGGTTTATGCGTACAGCTTCATCCATAGTTTATTCCTAATTTAGCCATTATCTCCTCATTCAGAGTACCCTTCTACTATTGTTCCCATCTGTACCAGCAATCATTCTCTCTTTCATGTCTGTTACTTCCAAATTATAAATAAGATATCCTGAGTCCACCCAGCTTACACTCCCGTGAAGCAAAGTTGGTCTGAAAACAGACTGATGTAGAGAGAGTTTTGTCTGGGAGCTGACTTCCATTGTTAATTTACTTCTAGTACACAGTAGCTAATAGGAGTCAAGCTATTCAATAGAAATGAAGATACTATAAGCAGTTTCGTATTGTACTGTACTTGCAAGAAACATAATTGCCATACTGTATTGTAGTCTTAATTTAGGTAATTTGCACATTTTTATGAAAACTCTCATTTAACTAGAAAATTAGCTTCTGTATCCCAAGATTGTGGGTATAAACCCTGCAGAGGTACAGTGGAACCTCAATATCTCAAATCATCTTGGGAGATAAATTTTATTTAGTTATCAAAATATCGAGATAGAAAATAGTTTTTGAGCATTTATAACAAATAATTGAATCATAAGTGTCTACAGGTTTATCCTGAATACATTATGTTTAACAGTATTTAAAAATACACAAACCAACTCTATTTTATGGCATCACCTTAATTATAACCCATAATTTAGTAACATTTTAGAAGCCAGGATACAGTACATACAGTGGTGAAACATACCGGTACCTCGGTTAACACCTTTGGAAAAAATCAGTCTCTTCTGTTTTTTACTGTTAAGCTTTCCTTCCTTTACGTTGAAACTTTTCCTCAATACCACACAGCTGAGATTCGTAAATGGAGCTTTTCATCCGCGACTTCGGGTGCTGCTTTCGTATGTGACCAGTAATTCACACCTGAGCAGACGAGAGGCTTTGCCGATTTTCTGTTAATTAGAAGTTAGTTTTTTGGTTCCCATCATATTAGCTCCCGGCATCATGTAAACCTTTCTTTACTTGACAACTCTTCCTCACAAACCACAAATGCTATATTGCACAGTTAATGTTGCACAAAATTAGAGTTAAGAATATTTTTTGCTTAGGGGAGGAAATGTTTGCCTGAAGAAATTGAGAAATTTGTCATCAAGTTTTGAGTAGTAGAGAAATAAATACACATGAAGAATAGGGCAAACTGCTGGGAAATTTACGTTAAAAGTGACTATTTTCATTTTTACTGTATTGAAATGCAATATATTAAAATGTTTACAATTAATTTATTGAGAACCACCTATTCAATTCTTCCAAGTCTTTACGACTAGGATACAATCATATGCTTAAACCTTAACATAAATGCTTAAACCTTAATATGATGACTGAATCATATCCATAGACTTCAAAGTATTGAATAGGTGGTTCTCAATAAATTAATTGTAAAAATTAAGTTACTTAGAGATACTGAAAATTCGAGTAATATAGGTTCGAACCATAGTTGTTCGACTGTTAGTCATATTTTTGAAGGGCTGTGATGTGTAAAGTGACGCTTCAGTGGTTAAGAGACAGAATTATTTTAAAACCTCTGCCATAGGTTGCAAAAACATAACTGACATGCAGACAACCTAAACGGCACCAAATTAAAATGCCTGCTTATGGTAGCAGAGACTGTAGGAGTACTAGTATTTAAGAGAAGACGTAAATGTCCCACTCAAGTGGTAATGTAAAGTGCTGCCATTTGGGCAGGTATTTAGAAACCACAAAGACAGACATCAGGACCATCTTAGTGACATTTTTTTAAAAATTTCAGGTGGATCAACCAGAACCAGCTGGCTGCCGTGCTGGTCACAGCTACTGCGGTCTATTTAACCGCAGGTATCCCGACCGCAAACCGATGGGCTTTCCGTTCGACCGCAATCCTCGGCAAGGTGCAGAGACTCTTCGTCAGTTCTTAACGCCGAACATGTTTGTCGCAGACATGACGATCCGCTTCTCGGACAGAACTCAAGTGCGCAATGGCACGGCAAGAATTCAAACTACCAACCGGCGAGGCTCCAACGTTGGCTGAAAAGCTTCAGATCAGCAGTGACTCCATTTAAGCTCTCTTCAACTGTCTTAAGTCTCAAACATTAAGGAATATCCTGAACAAATAAATATTAAGATAATGTATTTTGGAGCTAATAGAAAAGTTCATTGATAAGTGAATGATACTGCGTGAAAGTCGATGATTAATCATTTTTGTATGAAAATGCATGGACCTAAAATACAGGCGTTCTTGAAAAAGCTTCAAATATTTTCAGAGGAGGCAGAATGCATCAAAGGAAAGGACAAGTTTCCAGCATCTTTTGACTGGTCTTTACATGAATTTTTTTTTTTTCACTGAAGACTATTTTAGAATATTTTCAAGCCAACAAACATTTAAGTCTTAAGTGGCACTTAATTTCATTTTTAAAAATATTTGTCTCTTTAATGTGTATTTTATTCATAACTTATCACTTTTCTAAGAGACTAAACACTCTTGATTGTAGCTGAAGATGACTGGAATATGTCCTAGAAATTTAACATGAATTTAAAATATAATCATTATGATAACAGTTCCACCTATTCAATACTTTAAGTACATTCTTTGAAAGAATTGAGTCTCATCAAAGATGGTAGTGAGCACTTTGAATTCTAGACCTTCAAAGTTCTCATTAAAGAAGCATTAGTGTTCTGGAATTACTTATGTTAATGCTGTATTAACAGTACTCTGATTCAGAATTTATATTTTTTTCTGTAAAGTCTGCATAATGGAGTATTTCACAATTTCTTCAAAAACCTACCTAGATGTTCTCTTCTGGATTTAATAAAGAAGCATTGAAGGAATCTTTCTGATTCTGAGGCTGGTAATAAAGATAAGCATTTGAATCAAACAAGAGCACGTATTTGGCTCTTGCTAAAATAAGAAATATTAAGTATATAGAAATCCATTTTATTTTTTTACTTGCAAATAAATCATCTTGTATGCTAAAGTAATAAAGAATTATAATTGTTTGACTGACATTTTTAAGATAGTTTAAAATTTATCTCGGTTATCTTGCAGCAGACTCGTATGTACCTGTTACATTCCACTTTCTTGAGGATGCAAGTGTTATCTTGCAATATTATAAACCAATAAAAACTAAAGGATTCCTTTCTTTTACAGAGGCTCTTTAATTAAAATGTTATTTTTAATTTCTCCTTTGAATATATCACCTATCCTGTAACTAACCTAAGTTGAAAGATTCTCACTAGCACAAGCTTAGTGCTCTGCTAACGGCTGAGCCTTACTGGACAGAAGATGGGACAAAGAATCTCTCGCACCAGTTAGCACCTTGCTCGTCCAATGAGTGGAGGAATACAGCCACCCTGTATATGAGTAAAACAGATGTACAATACACCCACGGTATATACTCTGCCTGTCACAAGGGGCCAACCAGGGGATGATGACATTAGAATCATGAGAATACGTGTGATAATTATTATGTGTGTCCGGCCCCATGGTGTATGGTGCAATGCGTCAGCTGGCGGCCCCGGGTTCCATTCCCGGCTGGGTGAGGGTTTTTAATTGTAATGATTAATATCCCTGCCCTGGGGACTGGGTGTTTGTGACTTCCTTAACCTTCCATTCCTCACACAAAACATTCCACACTACGGCTATTCCAATTACACGCAGGTTCATACAATATGGTGCCAGTAGGGGAAAGATATCCACATGGGTCAACGCCTCGAACAAATATTAGATGTATGGCTTTTCAGGTTTTGCTCTATTAACCAGCATTTAGTCTTAGGTCTGACACTAGACTCGTCAGAGTGGGATGTGTCAGATCCTACCCACTGATGCTGGGGTGTATGCAGGTGAACTTATCAGAAGCCTATTTATGAGTCACAGTCTGATAACTGCATACGGGAGATAAAACTCCACAATGGAATTAATGCCCGCCTAACAATTCCAAATGGAAATTCTAATTCCCTCCATGGGAATTTAGAATTTCAATTTCGAACAAATAGCATTAAAATGAACATTACATGTGGAACCCCATGGGTCGATGTTACTTCAGACTAGTACCACCTTGCGAGGAAAGCAATAAGCCTACATTACATAGGAGCAGTACCATTATGTAGTGATGGGCAATCTGAGACGAGGTCTAGAGATTTCTCGGGATTTCTGGAGACTAGTGCAGGCATCATTTCTCGATACATTTTGAGAAATCTCGACAGCGTTGTCCCCGCATTGTGCGAAGAGCAGCGTGTCGTAGGCCTACAGGTAGTCGGAGGTGATTGTTGTTTGTGCCGAGTATGCAAATAACCAACCACGGGCCTTCTCCATTTCGTAAATACGTGTCAACAAGCGATTAGGGCGTTCATTTCTACAGAGGTCTATTTTTACGCAGTATAACATAATTATAAAGGATACGCATTCTGGCATTGTAGGCACCAGGAATGAGTGGTTTAAGTACAGAACCCGACGCCTACTGTAGGTACACGCACCTGGATACTGGAGGCTTGCATTATTCGAACTCGAGACGAGGCAAGATGCTCCTCGCTGCATATGCAACCACCATTACGCATGAGTGGAATGTGTAATCTACAATGCTTTAGTTTGCTCAATTTCTTTCGACAGGTAGGTGTACATCGTTGTCGGACCCCACATTCATTATCATATGACCACTGCTTGTGTTTACCGATATTTTGGTGACTAAGGAAATAATTCCTTACAATGTTATAGAGTAGGCCTATTCGTGTCATGTGTAAAGTTAGCGTAATTACCCAACTACAAGAGTGCAACAAGCAATTCCATGGAGAGAAAATATTAAGAGAAATGCTACTAGTTTAACATTCTAAATCAAGCAGAAAATCACAAATTCAGTGTCGGTTGTTTACAGCTTTTACTTTTCACTAGCACTAATAATCATTCTAAACGATTTGATACCGGAAGAGAATCCTTCAGCGACTGCTGCGGGTAATTTACTCCAATCCCTTATCGTCCTGTTTAAGAAGGAAAACTTGCCCACATCAGTATACTGGTTATTATTACAGTACTGTAAGTGACCGCTGCCACCAGGATAATTCCCATTTGCGATGTATTTGTTAATAATAATAATAATAATAATTAGGGACTTCTGTATATGACAGTGAAATGTGTAATTGTCTCTAGTTGTACGCGACAACTTGAAGACGATGTCCGAAATGCAACGTAAGTCGTGGATGTCGGTTATTTTGAAGAGATGTCACATAGCACAGCCCGCTGTGTTGTTTGTTCAAAAGAAGTAAAATACGTCTGCAGAAATACTAGGATGATCGGACAGTTACAAACGCATAATATAAATGAAGAGGAATAGTCACAGAACACCTCCGGCCCGGCCTGAATCACAAGAAGCTACCCTGGCGACAACGATTGTGAGGCATCCAGGTAGGTTTACATCATAACGGTTATTAAATTATACGGGTTATTCAACTAAGAAGTCCACCTGACATAACTCGTGAACATACTGGTAGTGATGGGCAACGCTCTCGCTCGAGACTCTCAAGACGGACGTCGCAGATCTCGAGACTCTCGCGAGAATCTCGAGACCAATCCTCCTGTAGTGCAAGCTGTGCGACGTACCAGTAACTACGACTGTAAACTTGTTAGTATATCATTGGCAGTTTTTGCGTGATATAACGTTCGCATATGATAACGTGTGAGCCAATACATTTTGTCAAAAGCCAGGAAAAGTACTGCATATTCAACTATGAACCCCTTAATACCATTAGCGAAAGAGAAAACAGAATGTCAGTATCTTAAACTGTTCACGATTTTTTTGGGGTGGACATCTTAGCTGAATAACCATGCATAATTTGTGAATAACTGTAGATATGATGTACACCTACTTGGATACTAGGAGCGTGCGTTATTCGATCCTGAGACGGGAACGATGTGCTTTGCTACTTATGCAACCCCATTACACATGAGTGGAACGTGTAATCTAAAATGCCCGACTTTACTCCAATTCTTTCAGCAGGGATGATTGGCAACGCTCTAGAGACCGATTCTCGTGTGCTGCGAGCTGTGCGACGTCCCGGTAACTAAGAGTGTAAGCTTGATAGTTATCATCAGCAGTTCTCATATGGAAACGTGTGTGACGATAAATTTTGTCAAAAGCCTAGGAAAGCACTGCATGTTGAACTTTGAGCTCCTTAATACCATTAGCGAAAGAGAAAACAGAATGCCAGTATCTAAAACTGTTCACGAGTTATGTCAGGTGGACTTCTTAGCTGAATAACGAATATAATTTAATAACTGTTATTAG
The DNA here is from genome assembly GCF_040414725.1 of Anabrus simplex. NCBI lineage: Eukaryota > Metazoa > Arthropoda > Insecta > Orthoptera > Tettigoniidae > Anabrus > Anabrus simplex. The sequence goes on from NC_090279.1 coordinate 190,120,799, forward strand.
GATGTAAACCTACCTGGAAGCCTGACAATCGTTGTCGACAGGGTAGCTTCGTGTGATTTAGATCGGACCGGAGGTGTTCTGTGACGATGCCTTTCATTGATATTATGCGTTCCGGTTTGTAAGTGCCGGATCATCCCAGAAGTATTTCTGCCGATGTATTTTACTTCTTTTGAATAACAACACAGTGGGCTGAGCTATGCGACATCAAAAAATAAGACATTCACGACTTACGTTGCGTTTCGTACATAGTCTTCAAGTTGTCGCGTACAACTAGACACAATTTCTCATTGTACCGTCATATATCGAAGTACCTAATCATGACGCGAATACTCTATAACATAGTAAAAAAATTACTTTCTTCGTCACCAAAATATCGGTAAACGCAAGCAGTGGTCATGTGTTATTGAATGCGAGGTCTGATAACGATGTACACCTACCTGTCACTGGGCGAGTTGGCCGTGCGCGTTGAGGCGCGCGGCTGTGAGCTTGCATCCGGGAGATAGTAGGTTCGAATCCCACTATCGGCAGCCCTGAAGATGGTTTTCCGTGGTTCCCCATTTTCACACTAGGCAAATGCTGGGGCTGTACCTTAATTAAGGCCACGGCCGCTTCCTTCCAACTCCTAGGCCTTTCCTATCCCATCGTCGCCATAAGACCTATCTGTCGGAGCGACGTAAAGCCCCTAGCAAAAAAAAAAAAAAAAGAAAAAAAAACCCTACCTGTCGAAAGAATATTGAAGCAAACTGAAGCATTTTAGATTACACGTTCCACTCATGCGTAATGGTGGTTGCATATGCAGCAAGGCGCATCTTGCCTCGTCTCGAGTTCGAATAATGCACGCCTCTAGTATCCACGTACATGTACCGGCAGTAGCCGTCAGGTTCTGTACTTAACCACTCATTCGTGTACCTACCAGTGCATACAATGCCAAAATGCGTATCCTTTATAATTATGTTATACTACGTCAAAATAGACCTCGGTAGAAATGAACGCCCTAGTCGCTTGTTGACACGTATTTACGAAATTGAGAAGGCCCGTGGTTGGCTATTCGCATACTTGGCACAAATGACACTCAGCTCCGACTAACTGTATTCCTACGACACGCTGCTGGCCGCACAATGCGGGGACAACGCTCTCGAGATCTCTCGAAATTTCTCGCGAGAAATAGTGCCTGCGCTAGTCTCGGGAAATCCCGAGACCTCGTCTCAGACTGCCCATTACTACATACTGGCATTCTGTCTTCACTTTCGTTAATGATATTAAGGAACTCATAGTTCAACATGCAATGCTTTCGTAGGCTTTTGACAAAATTTATCGTCACACACGTTTCCTTATGAGAACTGCTGATGATAAATATCAAGCTTAGTTATTGGGACGTCGCACAGCTCGCAACACATGGGAATCGGTCTCGAGAGCGTTGCCCATCACTCGTGTCAAAAGAATTGGAGCAGACTCGGGCATTTCAGATAACACGTTCCACTCATGTGTAATGGTGGTTGCATATGTAGCAATGCACATCTTCCCCGTCTCAAGTTCGAATAATGCACGCCTCTAGCATCCAACTAGGTGTACATCCTATCTACAGCTATTCACAAATTATGCATGGTTAGTCAGCTAAGATGTCCACGCCAAATAATTCCTGAACAGTTTAAGATACTGTTTTCACTTTCGTTAATGGTATTAAGGGGTTCACAGTTGAACATGCAGTACTTTTCCAGGCTTTTGATAATATATATGGCTCACACGTTTTCATATGAGAACGTTATTTCACGCAATAACTGCCAATGATATACTATCAAGTTTACAGTCGCAGCAGTATTTAAAACTGTTCACGACTTATTTGGCGTGGATATCTTAGCTGAATAACCCTGCATAATTTGTGAATAACTGTAGATAGGATGTGCACCTACTTGGATACTAGAGGCGTGCATTATTCGAACTTGAGACGGGGAAGATGTGCATTGCTACATATGCAACCACCATTACACATGAGTGGAACGTGTTATCTGAAATGCCCGAGTTTGCTCCAATTCTTTTGACACGTGTGATGGGCAACGCTCTCGAGACCGATTCTCGTGCCGCGAGCTTTGCAACGTCCCAGTAACTACGAGTGTAAGCTTGATAGTATATCATCAGCAATTCTCATATGGAAACGAGTCCGACTCGATGGCTGAATGGTCAGCGTACTGGCCTTCGGTTCAGATGGCCCCGGGTTCGATTCCCGGCCTGGTCGCGGATTTTAAACTTCATTGCTTAATTCCAATGGCCCGGGGGCTGGGTGTTTGTGTTGTCCCCAACATCCCTGCAACTCACACACCACACATAACACTATCCCCCACCACAATAACACGCAGTTACCTACGCAAGGCAGATGCCGCCCACCCTCATCAGAAGGTCTGCCTTGCAAGGGCTGCACTCAGCTAGAAATAGCCACACGAAATTATTATTATTATTATTATTATTATTATTATTATTATTATTATTATTATTATTATTATTATTATATGGAAACGTGTGTAACGATACTTTTTTCAAAAGCATTGCATGTTGAACTATGAGCTCCTAAATACCATTAACGAAAGTGAAAACAGAATGTCAGTATCTTAAATTGTTCACGAGTTACTTCACGTGGACTTCTTAGCTGAATAACCCGTATAATTTGTTAATAACTGTAGATAGGATGTACATCTACCTGGATACCTTGCAATCGTTGTCGACAGGATTGTTTCTTGTGATGCAGACCGGGCCGGAGGTGTTCTGTGACGTTTCCGTTCATTGATATTATGCATTTTCAAGTGCCGGATCATCCCAGAAGTATTTCTGCCGATGTATTTTACTTATTTTGAATAAGCAACACAGCGGGCTGTGCTATGTGACATCTCTTCAAAATAAGACATTCACGACTTACGTTGTCTTCAAGTTGTCGCGTACAACTAGACACAATTACACATTGCACCGTCATATATCGAAGTATCTAATTATGACATGAATACTCTATAACATTGTAAGGAATTATTTCCTTTGTCACCAAAATATCGGTAAACACAAGCAGCAGTCATATGATATTGAATGTGGGGTCTGATAACGAAAGATGTACACCTGCCTGTCGAAAGAATTGGAGCAAACTCAAGCATTTTAGATTACACATTTCACTCATGCGTAATGGTGGTTGCATATACACCAAGGCGCATCTTGCCTCGTCTCGAATTATGCACGCCTCTTGTATCCAGGTACGTGTACATACAGTAGCCGTAAGTTTCTGTACTTAGCCTATTTATTCGTGTACCTACCAGTGCATACAATGCCAGAATGCGTATCCTTTATGTTATTCTACGTCAAAATAGACCTCGGTAGAAATGGACGCCCGAGTCGCTTGTTGACACGTATTTACGGAATAGAGAAGGCACGTAGTTTGCTATTCGCATACCCGGCACAAACAACATTCAGTTCCGACTACCTGTAGGCCTACGACACGCTGCTCGTCACACAATGCGGGGACAACGCTCTCGAGATCTCTCGAAATTTCTCGCAAGAAATACTACCTGCGCTAGTCTCGAGAAATCTCGAGACCTCCTCTCAGACTGCCCATCACTAGGTCTAATCACGGGCGCCGGTATTGTCATGGTGTTCCTCACTTGATGGAACTAATGACAGGCCACGTATACTCATGGTATTGCTCGCATAGTGGTACTAATCATAGGCAATCTAGACCCACGGTTTATCACACATTATGGCACCACCCAGATCCAACACAAACCCATGGTGTTCCTCACATAGTGGTACTAATCACAGGTGCCATCCAAACCCGTGGTGTTTCTCACTTAGTGGCACTAACCTAGACCCATGGTTTTTCTCATTAAGTGGTACTATTCATCGATAACACAGACCCGTTCTGGACATAGTGGAAGTGACCGGTGGAATACGTACGATGACCCAAATACCCAGACCTGTAGTTTATCTTGCATAATGGTAGTGATGGGCAAAGCTCTCGCTAGAGAATTTCGAGACTGACGTCTATATACGCGGACGAGACCTGGAGACGCTGGAACGTATCAAATAGACTTCATTATGATCAGGCAGGGATTCAGAAACCAGGTTTTGGATTGCAAAACTTTCCCAGGAGTAGACGTGGACTCTGACCACAACGTGTTGGCGAAGAAATGCCACCTGAAGTTGAAGAAATTGAAGAAAAGAAGGAATGCGAGAAGATGGGATCTAGACAAGTTGAAAGAAAAGAGTGTGAGAGATTGTTTCAAGGAACACGTTGCACAAGGACTAAATGAAAAGGCTGAAGGAAACACAAAAGAGAGAGAACGGATAGTCAAAAGAAATGAGGTCAGTAAGGCTGCTGAAGAAATGTTAGGAAGGAAGAAAGGATCAACTAAGAATGAGGGGATACGGTAACTCAGAAGATGCTACACCTGATTGATGAGCGACGAAAATACAAGAATGCAAGAAATGAAGAGGGCAGAAAAGAATACAGGCGATTAAAGAATGAAGTGGATAGAAGGTGCAAGATATCTAAGGAAGAATGGTTAATGGAGAAGTGCAAGGATGTTTAAGGTTGTATGGTTCTAGGAAAGGTAGATGCTGCATACAGGAAAATCGAGGAAACCTTTGGAGAAAGGACATCTAGGTGTATGAACATGAAGAGCTAAGAGGGAAAGCCACTTCTAGGGAATGAAGACAAAGCAGAAAGATGGGAAGAACATATCCAACAGTTGTATCAATGTGAAGATGTAGATAATTTGGTTCTGGAACAAAAAGCGGCTATTGATGCTGATGAAATGGGAGACCCAATTTTGAGGTCAGAGTTTGGCAGAACTGTGAGAGACTTAAATAGGAACAAAGTACCTGGAACTGGTGAAATAAACTGAGAATTACTGACTTCCTTAGGAGAAACCAGCATGGCAAGGTTATTCCATCTAGTGTGCAAGATGTCTGAGACAGGAGAAGTGCCATCCGATTTTCGGCAGAATGTTGTTATGCCTATTCCCAAGAAAGCCGATGCTGACAAGTGTGAAAACTACCGCACCATTAGTTTAGTATCTCGTGACTGCAAAATTTTAACACGTATTATTTACAGAAGAATGGAAAGACAAGTTGAAGCTGAGTTGGTAGGAGATCAATTTGGCTTCAGAAGAAATGTAGGAACATATGAAGCAATCCTGACTTTATGTCTGATGTTAGAGTATCGAATTAAGAAGGACAAGCACACGTAATTTGCGTTTCTATATCTAGAAAAGGCATTCGATAATGTTGAAAGGACCAAGCTATTTGAGATTCTGAAGGTGATTGCGATCAGAAACCACGAACAAAGAATTACCTATAAACTATATAAAAGTCAGTCTTCAGTGATAAGAATCGAGGGCTTTGAAAAAGAAGCAGCAATCTAGGAGTGAGGCACGGTTGAAGTTTGTCCCTCTTCCTTTTCAATGTTTACATAGAACAGGCAGTAAAGGAAATCAAAGAGGAATTTGGAATGGGAATCACAGTCCAAGGATAGGAGATCAAAACCTTCAGATTTGCCAATGATATTATTTTATCTGAGACTGCAGAAGATCTCGAGAATTTGGTGAATGGCATGGACAGAGTCTGAGTAAGAAGTACAAGATGAAAATAAATAAGTCCAAAACAAAGGTAATGGAGTGCAGTCGAACGAAGGCAGGTGATGCAGGTAGATTAGGAAATGAAGTCTTAAAGGGAGTAGATGAATATTGTTACTTGGGTAGTAAAATAACTAATGATGGCAGAAGTAAGGAGGACATAAAATGCAGACTAGCACAAGCAAGGGAGAGCTTTCTTAAGAAAAGAAATTTGCTCACTAGAAACATTGATATAGGAATTGGGAAAATGTTTCTGGAGACTTTCATCTGGAGCGTGGCATTATATGGAAGTGAAACATGGACGATAACTAGCTCAGAAAGAAAGAGAATAGAAGCTTTTGAAACGTGGTGTTACAGAAGAATGCTGAAGGTGAGATGGATAGATCGAATCACAAATGAAGGGATACTGAATCGAATTGGTGAGAGGAAATCGATTTGGTTAAATTTGACGAGAAGAAGAGATAGAATGACAGGACACATCTTAAGACACCCAGGACTTGTTCAGTTGATTTTTGAAGGAAGTGTAGGTGGTAAGAACGGTATGGGTAGACCAAGGTATGAATATGAAAAGAAGATTAGAGCAGATGTTGGATGCAATAGTTACGTAGAAATGAACAGGTTAGCACAGGATAGGGTGATATGGACAGCTGCATCAAACCAGTCTATGGACTGTTGACAACAACAGCACATAATTGAATCATATGTATCTACGGGCTTATACTGAATACATTACTTTTAAGAGTATTTAAAAATGTGCAAACAAACTATTTTGCGGCATCACTTTAATTATAACCCTTATTAGTATTACAGTACCAATCAATCAATCAATCAATACTGATCTGCATTTAGGGCAGTCGCCCAGGTGGCAGATTCCCTATCTGTTGCTTTCCTAGCCTTTTCCTAAATGATTTCAAAGAAATTGGAAATTTATTGAACGTCTCCCTTGGTAAGTTATTCCAATCTCTAACTCCTCTTCCTATAAATGAATATTTGTCCCAGTTTGTCCCCTTGAATTCCAACTTTATCTTCATATTGTGATCTTTCCTACTTTTATAAACGCCATTCAAACTTATTCGTCTACTAATGTCATTCCACGCCATCTCTCCGCTGACAGCTCGGAACATACCACTTAGTCGAGCAGCTCTTCTTCTTTCTCTCAATTCTTCCCAACCCAAACATTGCAACATTTTTGTAACGCTACTCTTTTGTCGGAAATCACCCAGAACAAATCGAGCTGCTTTTCTTTGGATTTTTTCCAGTTCTTGAATCAGGTAATCCTGGTGAGGGTCCCATACAGTGGAACCATACTCTTTTTACAAGACAGGATAGAGCAGGCTACATACAACAGTGAAACAAGAAACATACTGCCGTAAAAACCTTTGGAAAAAGCCTGTTAGCCTCTTCTGTTTGTTACTGTTAACCTTTCCTCCCTTCATGTTGAAACTTCTCGTCAGTACCACGCAGCCGAGATTCGTAAACGGAGCTTGTCATCCGCGACTTCGGGGGTCACTTTCGTACGTGACCGGTAATTAATTCACACCCGAGAAACAGCGAGGCTTCGCCGATTTCCCGATTACTAGAAGTTAGGCCTATAGTGTTTCGGTTCCCGTCGTATTAGCTCCCAGCATCAATGTAACCCTTTCTTTTCTTGTTAAACTGTTCCTCACAAACCACAAATAACGTATTGCACAAAATTGGAGTTATAGAGTATTCTTTGCTTCAAGGGTCGAAATGTTTGCTTCGAGAAATCGAGAAATTCGTGTAATCGAATTTCGAGTAATAGGGAAATAAATACACGTGAAGAATAGGACAAACGACCGGTAAATTCAATCCAAACCCCATGGCGCAAAAGTCCTGAAGGGCCTTGGCCTACCAAGCGACTGCTGCTCAGCCCGAAGGCCTGCAGATTACGAGGTGCTGTGTGGTCAACACGACGGATCTTCTCGGCCGTTATTATTGGCTTTCTAGACCGGGGCCGCCATCTCACCGTCAGATAGCTCCTCAATTGTAATCACGCAGGCTGAGTGAACCTCGAACCAGCCCTCACATGCAGGTAAAAATCCCCGACCTTGCCGGGATACTGAAAATTCGAGATATGGAGGCTCGAATGTATATGACTGAACTTCCTTTACAACTTGTCTGAATGCCAAATAAAATAACAAAAACAACAAGGCCCTAAAAAGGACTGAATAATGAATCGCATAGTGTGTTGTGTTTTGTGGTCGAATGGCCGAGTCTGGCAATTAAAAGTTTGCCGGGCTGAGTGGTTCAGACGGTTGAGGCGCTGGCCTTCTGACCCCAACTCGGCAGGTGGTACTTGAAGGTGACAAGTATGTCATCCTCGTGTCGGTAAATTTACTGGCACGTAAAAGAACTCGTGCGGGTCTAAATTCCGGCATCTCTGTGTCTCCGAAAACCGTCAAAGTAGCCTAGTTAGTGCTGTGTGTGTCCTCCGCGCCTACAAGCTCCGCAGCCCGCCGAACACAGACGTTTCCAGAGACCACGAGGCAGTCTGCAGTGCGCTGACGTGATCGTCGGTGAAGTCAGCCAGCGCTATAAAAGGAGCAACATTTCTCCAAAAAACTCGGAATACGATCTATGCCAGTTTTTACTACGGCTAGGGAACACGCCAGTCTCCACTTCGTACCCTAGCCGTGACAAGAAAGCACAATCAGGCCAAGACACCAAACTGGAAGTCGGCCTCCCACCACTATGCCCAACTGCATCCTACCTGGCGTAGATCTTGCCTACACAGACGATGTTCTGTTCCGATACCTGAAAAATGAAGGAATCCCGATTATAAACCTCCGGAGAATACATCAGAACTACATGCCTACTGACCGGGTACTCCTCCAACTTTCTTCAGAACGAGCTGTCCAGACAGCAATAAGATATGGAATTTTCATCAACGCCAAGCCGCACTATGCCGAGCCCTGCCCACCGCAACTGGAAAACGAGTTCGGACCGGACCCGGGAACCAAGCCACCTTGCCAGCCACCTCCAGTAAGGACACCCCCATACATCCCACCACCCCAGCCAACAACCCATCCCCTCACTACCCTAGTCACTACCATCACCACCACCATGGCTACTACTCCTGCCCGCAGCTCTCTCTACACCCCTACAACCACTACCACCATGACCCACTCCTCCCCTATTATGATGTCCCTCGTTTCCCTACCCAATCCAACCCGACCAGCGACAGAAGAAGCAGCCCACAATACCACCATGGACACAGAAAGACCACCGACACCGCCACCAGCTCCCGAGTCCGAGCCCAATAGAACAACCCTGCATCCACCAGTTCCAGAACTTCATACCAGCTGTGTCATTAGAGGAGTGAATCCAGCCATCCCACCAGAACTAATAAACCAAGAACTTCAACGAGCAGGACTACAGCCGAAGAAAGTAAGCAGAATCCACAACGCAACAGGACCCACCTACATGATAAGAGTACAACTCCAGCTCCCCGAAGAAACTCACCGCCTGACCGAAAACGGAATCCAGCTCTTCGGGAAGCACCATCGGGTGGAAGCATCACGCTCCCCTCCGCAAAAACCCACCCACCCCAATCGCAACCCCTCCCAGAACCATACCCGTCTCGCTCCCCCTACCAACTCACACAACAACTCCCAGCTCCTTCTACTACTCCTCACCTCCCTAGCAAACATCACCTCCTTCTACCATCAAATCATCCCTCTATTCCTTCCAAACAATCGCAACCTCATTAGAATCTAAGTCTATCTATGTAACCAGCCAATGTATGTAAACCGTAAACTAATTCCAATTAATGTATGTAACCACAAAGATATCAATAAAAAGCAAAGAACGGATACTGCACCTTAGCCAAGAGGCCAATCCCTCACTTCAACAAATCCAAAGCTCCTTCCTTTAACATCAAACCTCTCCAAATCCCCGAACCCCGCCAAATCTCCTGGCCAGAGAGAAGGCGTAACCTTCTAGGTGGCCCGCCCCTTCCCTTCGGGAAGGGGAATGAAAACTTCCCCCTTGGTCCTTGGTCGCCTCTCCAGGACTCCTACAGTGTCCAACGACCAGACTACACCGCAAGTCAGACACGGAAGTACCCTCTTAAAAATGTGTTCTGAACAGGTGGACTGATTCCTGGCCGTGAGGTTTCACCTCTGGACATTGCCTCATTCATCCTGCATCCCGTAGCCACGTGGAGCACGCATCCAAGCATTCTGCTACTCACTCAAGTCCCCTACAGTGCTCCGACTCCAATCATAGCATTCTGCTATATATGAACACTAGACGCAAGTTCCTTGCTAGTTATACAACTCCTGTTAGCATTCTGCTAATACGAACTCTCTCTACAAGTTCCACTTGTGATTATACATGACCAATAGTTTTCGACTATCAAGAACATTCTCTCATTTGAACAGGGTGTCTCATCAAGACAAGATTGCATGAATATAGGAATCCCGATTCTTACGTATGTAAATATCATTCAGGCCCTCAGCCTACTACATTATATTAACATTAAACGTGTGCAACTCAACAAGCTTCAAGAAAAGTTTCGTTCTATTTTATGTACGTATTGTATAAATGTGTCGAAGCAATAAACTTTTATGCTGTGCCTTGTATACCAAGTTCCTTGCATACAACAGTTAGTGTGGCGTACAAACAAATAACATTATTATTGTTACGGAGTTTTCCGTGGTAGTTAGAGGTGAAAGAAGGTGCGGGGGGTGAACAGGTCTCAGGCTACGAAATTAAAGTGAATTTAAAATTTAACAAGGTTATATTTTCTTAGCAAAAAACAAGAAATAACAATAATGGCAGGTACAGAGTAGCAAAACCACAAATCGAGAATGTACAATTACAGGATTTGGGCTCCGAGAGCCAGACACACAATTCTTGAGCAATTAGCCCAACTTTACGATATACAGAATTCAACAAAGGGGCAGAAGACCCCAATCAAGCCCAGGAGCACTTGCTCCCAATTACATCATAAAGCCTCCTCGAGGCGCGCAGAAACAAATTTCAAAAGAGCGATCTGCTCTCAAAGATTAAGCCTGTCAAAGGCCACACCAAACTCCACCTTCAAGTTGTCCTCTAAGGACATAGACACAGGGGTAAAATACCCAACCTACTGAGGCCTATTAAGTGAGAAAAAGGTTAATTACATGACCTCTAAAATAACAATTTGAGAGGAGGCGATCTGCACTCCTACTACATTTGTTTTAAAACCTAATCTGGCTCTAGGCCACTAATGCAAGGGCTAATCCATACTACAGAGGTGACTTTAGAAAAAGAACAATTTACATTACATTAAGTTAGAAACGGTTGTGAAAATAAGTTCACCTCAATGCAATATGAAAGGGAGCTCGAGAGGGTAAGCACTCTCTATCCCAATGTGAAGCTTGAAAGCGAATAGATACAAAGATTCTTTACATTTTAGGGAAAGTTACATGGTGGAAAAGCTTCGGACCCGCCCCGAGAGTTAAACTGCTAAGCTAGCAAGAAAAGAAGTTATTAATCGGCCATTACCTTGTTGTTGAACTGCTGCCCGAAGGAAGAGGCGCTTCCCGCCCCCTGCTATGTACTTTACACACTGAAAGATGTTACTGAAGTGGCACCGAGACCCGAAAATCAGCAGTTTATATACTCTCGCGGAAAGTTCGAGGCGTTTTTGGAATGAGAACACCCTCCCACAAGGATTTTATTGGTTCACCAAGAAACCCCCTACACAATACGAAGAAGAAACATATTATTGGTGGAAAATTAATTCGAGAAATTCAGGATTGGCTAAATTCAAAACAAGGGGAAAGAAAGGGGTATACAGCCAACTTAAACAATAACAGAAAGAAATTTAACAAGAAACAAACTTTTGAAATAAAATTTTCTCCAAAAAACAGTTCTTTCACCTTGCACTAGGGTGCACTATTGTAGTTCTTCAGTAGTGTCCTCTAGAAGAGAAAGTTCACCCTTCTTACTACAAGCAAAACAAAAATACGTCGAAAACGACCCAGTTCAGAAACTTCAAAATTTCCAAGTAGTGACATCTTCTGGGTAACTTGAAAATTAATACAATTAGATAAGGTTCGGACTTCCTCCAGCAGAGGAGTTTCAATTGGCGCAAATTTTAAATAAGCGGCGTGGAGGTGTACCGCCCGGTACAATTATAATAGTAATTTTCCTTCTTTATCCAAGGGCCTGGCTGTAGAAGAATACAAACATTTTCCTAACCTAGAACACAAGTACATTCGTTAAGTTAATTGCTAACGAACTTTTCATGTCGAGCTCAAAGGATGACTCAGTATAAGCTATCTGAAACATAAATATGAATAAACTTAGGTCTCACTTAGGGCAATCATAGTAACGCATCGATCACGATCCGTGGTATCAAACCTGTTTCTTGTCGACAATTTGTTCACTGACTAATTTCCTTGATCAGAGGAGTGAGTGCTGTGAGAACCAGTTTAACGCTATCCCCCACCTGATCTTTATTCCTCTTGTAAGTCAAGTGTACGGGAGTGGCTGTGGTGGGGAATACCATATGTTATTATTATTATTATTATTATTATTATTATTATTATTATTATTATTATTATTATTATTATTATCAATGGAAATATCCCGGTGACAATGGTCACTTACAGTACTGTGATAATAAGGTAAAGTTTAAACATAATTAAGCAACAACAAAACAAAATACAACAGAAGTACAACAAGCCATTCCATGGAAAGAAAGTATTACGAGAAATATTACTAGTTTAACATTTTTAAGTACCATCCAGTGCTTAACATTACGGCTTACAATACTATAGTTTGAGCTTACTACTACCGGGCGAGTTGGCCGTGCGGTTAGAGGCGCGCACCTGTGAGCTTGCATCCGGGAAATAGTGGGTTCGAGCCCTATTATCAGCAGCCCTGAAGATGGTGTTTCGTAGTTTCTCATTTTCACACCAGGCAAATGCTGTGGCTGTACCTTAATTAAGGCCACGGCCGCTTCCTTCCATCTCATCGTCGCCATAAAACCTATCTGTGTCGGCGCGACTTAAAACAAATTGTAAAAGAAAAAAAACCTCACTACTAGCTTAACATTACAAGGATAATAAAGTTAAAACCTAACTACCCAATAACACCACTAGAACAACTAGAGTACAACAAGCAATTCCATGGAAATAAAATACGACAAGAAATACTACTAGTTTAACATTCTAAATCCAGCATCGCAATATATATACGAATTCACACACAACTTAAATATTTCCAGTGCTAAACACAATACTATAGGTTGGGATTACTATTAGCCTAACATTACAAGTGATAAAATAAACTTAAAACACAAGTGAAAAATGAAAATGAAAGCCTACAACCTGTTTTCCAGTCATTGACCGAGTCAGGAATGAAATGAATGAATCATTGTATAGGCTATTAGTACGATGGGGTCGCCACTCCCAAAGTGATTTTATTAATGACTGATAGATGCTATGAAATGAGAATTGAGAGTGTTGCTGGAATGAAATATGACAGGGAAAACCGGAGTAGCCGGAGAACAACCTGCCCCGCCTCCGCTTCCTCCAGCACAAATCTCACACGGAGTGACCGGGATTTGAATCACGGTATCCAGCGGTTAGAGGCCGACGCGCTGCCGTCTGAGCCACGGAGGCTCTTAAAACACAAATATCCAACGATAATAACTACAACACGAGTAAAACAAGCAATTGCATGGAAAGAAAACATAACAAGAAATACCACTAGTTTAACATTCTACTATTCTTGCTACTAGCGTAACATTACAATGATAATAAAGAAAAGTTAAAAGCAACAACAAGCAAATCCAAGGTAAGAAAATATTACAAGAAATACTACTACTTAACATTCTAAGTCCAGTATCATCATATACAAGTTCATACACAACTTAAGTATTTCCAGGTCTTAACACTACAGCTTACAATTCTATAGGTTGAGCTTACTATTAGCTTAACACTACAAGTGATATTAAAGTCAAGTTAAAAACATAGGTACGGTAATTACCCAACAACAACAACACCAACAACTACAACAACATGAGCACAACAAACAATTCCCCGGGAATAGAATAGTTTAACATTCCAAACCAAGCAGAAAATCACAAGTTCAGTGTCCGTAATTTACAACTTTTACTTTTCTCTTTACACTAGCACTAATGATCTCCTTAAATGACTTGATACCGGAAGGGAATGTATCAAAGACTGCTGCAGGTAATTTATCCCAATCCCTTACGGTCCTGTTTACGAAGGAAAACTTGCTCAATTGTTCATAAGAGGTCGAAGACAGCCGCGAACTTCCAGTCCTCCTTCAGCATGGTGCTGGTCAACATGTGTGTCTACCTAGGACTGCTGTTCCTGGCTGGACAATGTCTAGCGGTACGTACCTTGTTAAGTCAATGTGCACTAGTTGATTTGTTACCCGGCGTAGATTAACATGAAAAATGTATTGAAAATTAAATGGGAACTTACGTTGCAGGCGATCGCGAATATTCGACCCTGTCAGAGGGCGAATTTATCTATTTGATGGAGGAAATTATTTCCGCTCCTTATTTTGACATGCATGTATCACCAAGTAACTTGCATCTGTATTATTATTATTATTATTATTATTATTATTATTATTATTATTATTATTATTATTGATTATCCAGTTAGAATAGAATGGAATACTCCCATATCCAAGATCCGATTCGCCCGAAACTGGGGAGAGAGCACTCTTTTATTGCAATTAATTAAGTTCGATACATACATTACATTTTTCTCTTTCCTCTCCCCAATAGGTCGAGTTTTCACTAACCAGCGTCACGATACTCTTAGATGAATAATAATAATAATAATAATAATAATAATAATAATCCGTTACATTCTGAATAGAAATCTGCTTGCATTACAATATTAATTAATGAATTAACTAGATTACAATGGCATTTATGCACACACATTAATAGGCTAATAGCTTTTTTTTTTTTTTGCTAGTTGCTTTACGTCGCACCGACACAGATAGGTCTTATGGCGACGATAGGACAGGAAAGGGCTAGGAGTGGGAAGGAAACGGCCGTGGCTTTAATTAAGGTACAGCCCCAGCATTTGGCTGGTGTGAAAATGGGGTTCGAACCTACTATCTCCCGAATACTGGATACTGGCCGCACTTAAGCGACTGCAGCTATCGAGCTCGGTAGCTTATAGCTAATGCAATCCCGACTATTATGGAAATGCACTGTTTCACTGATCACAATCACAAGTGATAACAACAACATTAATGAAAACAAATAAGCAGTGCACTCCCGAATTACTCTCTCCTTGCTCAAATTTCAAAGCATGACAACGTATTTAACAATTTGATCACACTACAAACAGTGCCGTCATGTTATGGTTACATTCTGAAGATCCGGTTCGGTGTTTAAGACCTTAATTATTGCACTGTTCTTTCTTTCTTTCTTAATCTGCTTACCCTCCAGGGTCGGTTTTTCCCTCGGACTCAGCGAGGGATCCCACCTCTGCCGCCTGAAGGGTAGTGACCTGGAGCTTCAGACTCTGGGTCGGGGGATACAACTGGGGACCAGTACCTCGCCCAGGCGGCCTCACCTGCTATGTTGATCAGGGGCTTTGCGGGGGTATATTCGAAGGGATAGACAAGGAAGGGGAAAGGAAGTTAGGAACCATCCCGGCATTTGCCACGGAAAACCACTTCCAGAATGGCTGAGGTGGGAATCGAACCCACCTCTACTCAGTTGACCTCCCGAGGCTGAGTGGACCCCGTTACAGCCCTCGTACCACTTTTCAAATTTCGTGGCAGAGCCGGGAATCGAACCCGGGCCTCCGGGGATGGCAGCTAATCACACTAACCACTACACCACAGAGGCGGACTACTGCACTGTTACCTTGTTTTATGCATTCATTCCCCTCTTCGTTACACCCAGTCACGAGGCACGGCGCATTAATATAGTCACATGGTAAAAGGACGTTGCTACATGATTTCGCTAGCGTTCAGAATCGTGTGGTAACTGTGCTCACGGAACATTAGTAACAAACAGTACGCCTGTAGGGGAATAGCACCCCTATAACCATGTGCACGTTAGTTGGGCTGCAGCAAACGATATTGGAAGGGGCTGCTGAATCACACTGCATACAGTACTAAATAAGAGTCGGGGTCTATTGAAATTCACTTCTGAGGAAGGTAGCAAAGTCTTCTGGAAGTTTTCCTGCAGTTCCTCTATAAAATTATATGAACCTTCCAATATTCTCATATCTATTATCCTGGGCCCTGAAATCTATCCACCAAAGTTATTATTCTTAAAGTGGTTCATTACCTGGTAGGTAGATCGTAGCTTTATCATTAGTTTTCTGAAACTGTAATAACTCAAAGCAAATTCGTGACTGTTCCTGACCTTTCCCCACATTCTAAATCCTGAGTTCGCTTCCGTACTGAGGCCTTTCATTTGTCGGTGTCCGTCTATCGAAGGAGGAATGCTCCATTACTGTACGTCTCAGTGTTGGCCGTTATAATAAATATTCTCTTTCCGTGTTGGTGTTCGTGGCCTCCTACAGAGGTCTCCTACCGTTTATAATTATCATAACGCTTGCTGACTGGCTTTGCTCACTGGATTCATGACAGCAGCTACAAATGCCGCGATTATTCCACTAACGTTTGTGTCATTTGAAATGCAAATTATTACTGAACCAATAACCTAATCACTACAATTAGTGTAGGGTATATCTAAACATGTAATTAACAATTGTAAATGAATGGCCGCTAATCAAATTAAATTAATGTAATGTGTAATTCGGTCCGCCTCTGTGCTGTAGTGGTTAGTGTGATTAGCTGCCACCCCCGGAGGCCCGGGTCCGATTCCCGGCTCTGCCACGAAATTTGAAAAGTGGTACGAGGGCTGGAACGGGGTCCACTCAGCCTCGGGAAGTCAACTGAGTAGAGGTGGGTTCGATTCCCACCTCAGCCATCCTAGGTTTTCCGTGGTTTCCCACTTCTCCTCCAGGTAAATGCCGGGATGGTACCTAACTTAAGGCCACGGCTGCTTCCTTCCCTCTTCCTTGTCTACCCCTCCCAATCTTCCCATCCCCCGCAAGGTCCCTGTTCAGCATAGCAGGTGAGGCCGCCTGGGCGAAGTACTGGTCATCCTCCCCAGTTGTATCCCTAACACAGAGTCTGAAGCTCCAGAACACTGCCCTAGACGCGGTAGAGGTGGGATCCCTCGCTCAGTCCGAGGGAACAGATAAAGAAGAAGAATGTGTAATTCATTATTTACTAGATTGTCACCTTCACGGTCTCTGTCCTGAGACTCCGGTTCCTGTGCCTTTGGGGTAGATTCCTGACTGATTTAGAAAGCGGAATTAGTGCTGGAACGCGATGCTCATGGCCTAGTGAGGACAACATGTAGAGGGGGATCGATTTCCCACTCGACAGCCATCTTCGTTGTAATTCTTAATAGTTCACTCTTAACGCTCAACTATAGTATTGAGGCGAGATCTCCAGCTAACTCTGAATAATAATAATAATAATAATAATAATAATAATAATAATAATAATAATAATAATAATAATAATAATAATAATATAATAAATCCGCCTCTGTGGTGTAGTGGTTAGCGTGATAAACTGCCACCCCCGGAGATCCGGGTTCGATTCCCGACTCTGCCAAAAAATTTGAAAAGTGGTACGACGGCTGGAACGGGGTCCACTCAGCCTCGGGAGGTCAACTGAGTAGAGGTGGGTTCGATTCCCACCTCAGCCATCCTGGAAGTGGTTTTCCGTGGTTTCCCACTTGCCGGGATGGTACCTAACTTAAGGCCACGGCCATTTCCTTCCCTATCCTTTCCAGTCTTCCCATCCTCCACTAAGCATAGCAGGTGAGGCCGCCTGGGCGAGGTACTGGTCATTCTCCCCAGTTGTATCCCCCGGCCCAATGTCTCACGCTCCAGGACACTGCCCTTCAGGCAGTAGAGGTGTGATCCCTCGCTGAGTCCGAGGGAAAAACCAACCCTGAATGGTAAGCAGATTAAGAAATAATAATAATAATAATAATAATAATAATAATAATAATAATAATAATAATAATAATAATAATAATAATAATAATAATGATAATGATAATGAAATGAAATGAAATGGCGTATGACTTTTAGTGCCGAGAGTGTCCGAGGACATGTTCGGCTCGCCAGGTGCAGGTCTTTCGATTTGACGCTCGTAGGCGACCTGCGCGTCATGATGAGGATGAAAAGATGATGAAGACGACACATACACCCAGTCCCCGTGCCAGAGAAATTAACCAATGATGGTTAAAATTCCCGACCCTGCCGGGAATCGAACCCGGGACCCCTTTAACCTAAGGCCAGCACGCTAACCATTTGGCCATGGAGGTGGAAATAATAATAATAATAATAATAATAATAATAATAATAATAATAATAATAATAATAATAATAATAATAATAATGAAAATGAAAACCTACAACCTGTTTTCCAGTCATTGACCGGGTCAGGGATGTAATGAATTAAGCATATATAGGCTGTTAGTACGATGGGGTCGCCACTCCCAAAGTGATTTATTAATGAATGATAGATGCTATGAAATGAGAATGGAGAGTGTTGTTGGAATGAAAGATGACAGGGAAAACCGGAGTACCCGGAGAAAAACCTGTCTCGCCTCCGCTTTGTCCAGCACAAATCTCACATGGAGTGACCGGGATTTGAACCACGGTATCCAGCGGTGAGAGGCCGACGCGCTACTGTCTGAGCCACGGAGGCTCCAATAATAATAATAATAATAATATATTTTACAGCCACCCCTCTTTCAAATAATCTGAGAACGATTACATGAACTACAAAGGTGTTGAGAACACTTGCTTCCTTTCGAGTTTCTTGAAGAGAAGCAATGGTATTATGTTGTTTTCGGATCGGTCGTGCTATAGCGAAACACTCCTACTTACAAAAAAGCAGCAACATCCTCGATGTGTATTTGGCGTCAGTTATCTGACCGTGGCACACTCCTTACGGATTGCGTGAACCTGGCCGATCAGCCCCATAATCTAAAACTTCTGAGTACTATGTCCCTCATTCTACGAGACAACGGGCAGTCAACAGAATTTAGTCATTCGTTTTATGAGAGATAGTAGTCCACCTGGTGGCCGTGATTGTTAAGGCGTTGAAGTCTAAACGGTCTGACACAGAGGTTAGCCGGTTCGAGTCCCATCAGAATGTTGGCCGGCAGGGTAGGAAATGTGGTGGTATACAATGTCTAATCACTAGATTACGTGCCAAAAGCCTGGATTAAATTCCAAACCTTTCCGCACTACTCATATGGAGTGAGGGCATATGACGCTGTTGATGGTGAATCGTCCGTCGGATGGTGATGTTAAGCCTTGAACAGACCCTTTGGTGCTATTCAACAGAAGTAGGTTATGTGCCGGCACCAGGTAACCTTACCATCGGTTACGTCGCGCATTCCTGTCTACAAAATGTCACTGTAAAATTTGTCACAAATGGAACATAATAATTGCTTTTACTTAAATGAAGTGAAAAATCTGCGGTAAATTAAGAAATACCGTCGTTATTAGAGAAATATGAATACACTTACGGCCTGTATACTATACGCGCACTTTATCTTGAGCCCGGATCTCCATAGTCTTTTGTTATTTCTTCAGGTCCAGAGCTAGCACCGAGGAATGGGAGTGTTATGTCTGTGGACTCTCGTTATCTTTGTCCATATGACTAGAGCGGCCAGTTCAAACAGCAAAATGGAGGTCAACAGCATTCACGATGTTATTTCGTTCTTCAATGAGGCAAATGACCATGTTATAGTGAAGTGGCTGGAACTCGGAAAAACAACTAAGGACGCATTCAACAACTTGGTGCTGCACATTACAGAGAAATATCGTAAGTACCGCAAAAATTATTTTTGTTGAAAGAAAAATAGCATGATCCCTGGACCAATAAATCACTACCGGTAGTCCACAGAATTCTTCTTATGTACATTGGCCATAGCTTTTTATCGCATATTAAATCTTGCATATCGCGATACAATTCAGGAACTGATGTCATTGACAACTGAAGCAATGAAACGAAAGCAAAGAAGGTACCACCTCATCAACTGCACCTCAAGAACAATATCCATTACCGCACTCGCTAAAGACTGGTAAAGAGGAACCGCATGCACTTACAACGGACGAGGCATGTTCAACAGAGTGTTGCAAATTAGACAGACAGAAGACTCTACATCACTGTGCCCTGTAATTAGCGATCTCAATACAGTGTCGCAAATTAGACAGACATATGACCTCTCACCACTGTGCGTTACAATATGAAACTATGTTTTTACTCTATTGACTCTGTTTTAGTCCTGTCTTCGTGTACTTTTAATGTGTTTTTAAAATTTTAATTTGCATGAAATGATTTCACTTCAAAGGTAATGCCTTATTTAGGCCTAATTTTATTACATCTTAAACTATTTCGGAAGAGTGCACAACTCCGTACAGGTGCACTAACTGCCCTGGTCTTCATTCTCCTCGAGATCGGAACTCTCCGACATATCTGAGTGAGAAGTAGATCCAGGAGATCAAGACCCTGGATGGCCTTTCTTACCAGGAAGTGCGCCGGAAGTTTAATTCTGCGAATATACCTGCCAATAAACCCAGACTACAGCATGATAGCTCAGAGTCTCTCAGGTTCGTTGTTCACGACGTCGTTACCAGTCAAGATAGCTGCGCCCAAGGCGGCTGTTGCTCCCGCGAGCAAAGAGTAAAAGCTCGAGGGGAAGGAGGTGGTGGGGATTGGACCACACCACCTTCGACCACAAACAAGTCTGTGCTGGATGGAACTCCTAAGGACAGCAGGGGAAGAAGACATCGTCTCCTTCCCTCAATAGGTCGATGAAGGCCACGCCCAAGCCAACGGAGGCGGCATCGTCGACCAGGGCTGGGGAATTATCTTCCAACCCGTCTAAACACGAAAAGAAGGCGAAGTGGAACTCCCTTACCGAGCTCTCCCGTATTTCTCCGGCGAAGGGGAAATCATGCCCTCCACCTGGAGCGTATGAATCTGTGCCAACAGGTACGCCTGCTCCAAAACCTGCGCGCTCCCCTCGTAGGGGGCTTCCCGCCAGTGGAAAGCGTCGAAGTTCTGTGCGTCCGTCGCGCCGTCTGTCGATGACGGGATGGACGTCTAGCTGTCATCTGCATCTACGGATGTAGATGTTGATAGTGTTTAGGTTTAAGAGCACCTTGTCGCTCATAACCTAACACATTCTATTTTAACCCACACTATGGCACCATTACAGTTAAACTGTAACGGTTATGACAGGCATATTGCTGAGCTGCGTCGGCTCAGTGAGTTCGCGGCGAGCATAGTCTGCATTCGGGAGACAAACCTAACACCAGGTCATGAGAAATTTCGGACTATACTCGATAGAACAATAATATGCTCACCGGGCGTCCGGTGGCATTGGTATTTTTGTTCGTTCTGATACTTATAGCGAAGAGGTAAGCAGTTGCGGTGCGGGTACTGCTGCCTGTCATAGCAACAGTGTGTAATGTTTATTTTCCAGACGGTCAGCCTTTTAACATTAATGATGTCACTGATCTTATAGACCAACTTCCATCTCCCTTCCTATTATTGGGTAATTTTAACGCCCATCAACCATATTGGGGCACTGAAGCGCCTTGCCCCAGGGGAAGGGAGTTGGAAACATTAGTAACAGAGCTGGATTTATGTATTTTGAACATAGGTGAACCAATTCATTTCAGTGTACGTTACAGCACACACTCTCGCATAGACGTAAGTCTATGCAGCCAAACATTGGTTCCACTGTTTCGGTGAAATACACACAATGACTTAGGTGACAGTGATCATTTTCCCATTATTCTTACTTTGTTGCAAAAATTTGTAGAGGCTCCTCCTTGATGAATTCTTAAACATGCTGATCAGCCAAGGTTCACATCATTAATGTCTTTAACGACATGACCAGGCAGACTGTAGATGGTGAAATAACTTACATAACACATGTTATTCTTGCTGCTGCTGAGGAGTCCATTCCGTTCTTCTCAGGGACTCCTCGCCAAAAACTCCTTCCTTGGTGGAACGAAGAAATCGCAGCAGCTATCAAAGAACGCCGTAACGCTCATAAACGCTATCATAGGCAGCCTACTATGGCCAACTTGGTAACATTTAAAAACCTCCGCGCTAAGGCACGAGTTCTTATTCGCCAAAGTAAGAAAGATTCATGGGAGAGATATGTGTCATTTATGGCGTCACTCCATTATCTCAAGTGTGGACTAAACTTTGACGTATTTCGGGCATCCAAGGATTATCTTCTGTACTGGGAGTTTCCATTGCAGGCAGTATCGTCACTGAACCACTCTCGATAGCTAACCATCTAGCCCGTCATTTCATGGATGTGTCTGGTTCTGGGAATTAACAACGTGATTTCCTCGCTCTGAAGCGGGAGGCAGAACGTCATCACCTTAATTTTTCCACTCAAGCTTCAGAACATGCCCTTTATGGAGTGAAAACTCCCCAGCGCCTTGGCGCTTTACAATGACACATCTCTTGGATCAGACAATGTCCATAACCAGATGTTGAAACACCTTAGTGAGGATAGTCTGTTATATCCCCTTCGTGGTTCAACCGAATCTGGATGGGGGTGAGTTTCCATCTCAATGGCGAGAGGGCATATTAATTCCTGTCCTCAAGCTTGACAGAAATCCTAAGTATGCAGGAAGCTATAGACCTATTTGTCTTACCAACTGTGCAAGCTATTTTTGAGGATGGTAAATAGCTGACTTGTGTGGTGGCTGGAGAAACAAAGACTTTTGTCCGAGTACCAATGTAGTTTTCGAGCTGCTCACTCAACCACTGACAATCTGGTGCACCTGGAGAGTTCTATCCGCAAACAGCATTTGGTAACTGTTTTCTTCAACTTGGAAAAGGTCTATGACGCCACATGGTGATATGATATCCTTTCAGCTCTACATCATTGGGGATTCCGAGGTAATTTGCCGGTATTTATTGCAAATTTTTTGTCCCTCCATCTATTTCGTGTCCAAGTTGGGAGGGCATATTCGCAATACCACGTTCAAGAAAATGGAGTCCACAGGGATCGGTTCTTAGTGTCACTCTGTTCACGGTTACCATAAAAGGTATTGTCACTGCTGCTGGTTCAGCAGTAATAACGTTGCTATAAATGTAGATGATTTTGCTCTGCATTATAGCCTGCTTACTATGGCAGTCATAGAGCAAGAATTACATCAAGCTATTGGGAGAGTGGAACAGTGGACTTTAGAACATGGCTTTCGGCTTTCACCCGCAAAAGAACTCTGTCGTCCACTTTCACCGGCAGCGTACTCTTCACTCGCATCCTGAGCTTTATGTAGGAAATGTCGCTTTTCCTGTAGTTGATACTGATTTCTTGGGCTCCTTTTTGATAGCAAATTATCCTGGCATATGTGGCAGTTAAAAGTGCAATGCATCAAGAAGCTGAATATCCTGAAGTTATTTAGCAGCATTAATTGGGGGACTGACCGCATGGTGTTCCTACCATTTTACAGGGCACATATTTTATCCAGGTTGGACTACGGCAGTGCAGCATATGGCTCAACAAGGCAAAGCGTCCTTGCGAAACTGAATAGCAACCACCACAGCGGAGTTAGGTTGGCGACTGGAGCTCTTTGTTCAAGCCTTATTGCTAGCCTGCTCGCTGAATCTGGTGTGCCGCCTTTACACGCGAGGTACCAGCAAATGCTTCTGTCATATGCTGCAAATTTGCGAGAGATGCCACTTCATCCAAGCTATCCTTGTGTATTCCACAATAGAAAACATTGACAGTATGCTGCTTATCCTCGAGCAACGCGACCGGTTGTAATACGCTTGGATAGCAGTCACAGATTGTTTGATGTACCTTCGGTTCCTTGCCTTGTCAGACAACCAAGTGGGGTACCTCTGTGGATAATGCACGACCTGAAATAATCCTGGATCTGCACACTGGCTCGAAGGAAAACACGGACCCTTCGATCTATCAGAGGCTCTAACTGTCCGTTGTTGGCTGGTACCAGGTTCAGTCGTCGTTTACACGGATAGTTCGAGGACAGAAATGAAGGTGGGCTATGCATCTGTTGTCGACAATGATAGGTTTATTTTTGTTCTCCCGGAAACCTGTAGTGTGTACACAGCAGAGCTCTATTCTATCTGGGAAGCTCTGCGGTACGCACTGTCCGATGAGGCCTTTAGAGTTGCTGCCTTCCTAACACACATCAGTGAGAGATGCAGAGCTCCAAACAGTGTACATAAATCGAAGCAGGACTACGGGAGGCAAACCCGGATGGAAAATTAATTTTTACATGACACAATTAAAACTGTTAATGAAATGGAATTGCCTCCAAAATAAAAAAAGGTATGCTTAGCTGACAAGCTAAGGCATCACAAATCAAAACGGCAAAAACCAGGGTCTAAGGTAAACTCCGAAGCAAACATGTTAATTTAAAATTTGAGAAAAGGAAACATGCTTACCCTGAGGTGGCTGGAGCCTCTGATGGGACCACACCCAAAGTGCATCTGACCGGGTGGACGTGCAAAAAACAAAGACGTGGACCAGGGCCCTGCTGCTACCAAGGAGCCCAAAAGCCAGAAATTCAGAAACATGCAAACAGCCAATCAGGGAAGCTTACTACAATTCGTCCCAAAATTTTCGCCAATGAAGGAGGGCGTTATTCCGACCAATAAAAATAGCTTACCAAATATAGACAAGTTCTAGAGGTTTCAATTGCAAAACACAGCAATTTTGTTACGGAAACCTCCATGCGGCAAATACAGGGTGATACAAAAGGTTGTTTAACAGATTGCAAGTTACAACAAGCACAACTACAGGAGATTTCAAATACCAAAATAATACATCATAATGATTAAATAAATATAATTAAATGCCTTCCTTGCGAATACTGAAAACCCTACTAACACATAAATAAATTCTCAAAATGAAAATGTCTTTCTTGCGAGTACTGAAAACCTTATTGTTATTTTTACATAAATTCACAAAACAAATGTTTCATTGACTTCTTCGACAATGTGTTTGAATGTTCCTTTGTTTTTGTAATGGCAATTTTACAAAATTTTAGAATAATGACAAGACAAGAATTAAATGAACACATCTTGATAAATTGACACTTTCCACGTTATTAACGTCCCACCACTGGCGACAGATTCCGTTGAGGTCTTCGCTCGTAACCCTGAGCTGGGACCCTTACCAGACGTTAGACACTGGGTCATTGTGCTCTCGGACTCACATAGGTAGGCAGGGCTGTCTCCGAAGAGGGTCCCTACCTGCTACCTGTGAAGTAAGAGGTCATTAGAAGAATTTTGTAATGCAAGTGAGAGAATGAGGAAAAATGTAGAGATTATAACAAATAAAGGAAAGAGAGGTAAATATGATGGTTAATGGGGATACACAAAAATAAAGCATATGGAGAAAATAGAGATGAAAATAAATGGTTGCTATGTTCTGAATAAATAGAATGAGTACACCTTATAAAATCAAATATGAGAGCAATTTATAGATGAGGAGGATTTAAGGAAAATTGATAATGAAAATCAGCTGTATACAATTGTAAAGTTATTGAACAGAGAGTGGATGCACCCAGGCAGAATCACAAAATTATTTAATATTATTAGGGGAATGTGGAGTAGGAAACTGAGGGAAGGAAATGATGTGATACATGTTAGCAAATACAGTAGAGATAATACGCGACACTGAGCGAGATATCGAGGGACAGCTACTGGAGCTCACTCTAGCGGATAGACCTGAACAGTACTGATTCTCTCATAAGAGCACGTGTATTTTTGTGTGAAGTTTTTGGTGTTATTTATGCGTTTTCAGTGAGTTGACGTAATTAAATAGTAGCGTGTGTCATTCCTTGATATCTCCTCTCAACATGAGGGGAAAGGTATGTGCTGTGTTTGGCTGCAGTAATTATGAAGTAGAGAAAAATGCGCGGTCGTTCTTCAGGTTCCCTCGTGACAAGAACATGTAAATAATATTGCGTTTGCATATATATTCTTCCAGTGACACAGATTTTTATAGTACTTCATAATCTTCTGACCTGCTCGACCCATATTTTAACTGGCATAAAATGTAATATGCATATTTTATTTTATAGTGCAGCAGTTAACCTTCAATACCGATGTGTTGTTGTAGGTGTGATCTGTGGATTTTGAAATGTCACAGAAGTGATTTGGATAAAGTGTACAAGAAAGAAGGGACTTACGCTTATATAAGAATTATAAGATCTGTTCAGATCATTTCCAGGCCAGCGACTTTAGAAATCCTCGACAATACAGTCAAGGGTATGTTACATTTTTGCTCTAATTGTACGTAAATATTCCTTAAAGCATCACTATCGACAACATTTTCATACTTTTCTTTCTTTTATCCCTCTTCTCAGATTAAAGCCGGGATTTTATAGATTTTCTTTCTGTTAGTAGGCTTCATATTAAGAAGCATCATGTGTGTAAGGAATGTGCTGATATTTTTATTGATGAGTGTCTTAATGTGATGATACAATGTTTTTTAAGTGAGAAAAAAGACAAATCCAACCGTAAAAGTTCAGGCAGGAATGCTAAAGCTAAACAAGTAATGCATAAATGAAAGATCAAGCCATTTCACAGCAGCCCATTTCATATCTTGTTTATGTGACTAATTTCAGTCTTTGAATAATAACCTTTCAAATAATTCTTCATTCATTTATCCAGAATTGCTTTAGCAACTTCAAAGTTAATATCTCAATAACACTTTCTTTCTAGACGTAATTTATTTATCCATTTCCGTATATACATTTCCATTGATATTTGAATTTAGCGTGACTTTTCAGGTCAAGTCACTAGGAGCGCCACCGTCGAATTGTCTCCCATTTTAGCAAGGCGAAATCTGTAAGTGTCGCGTATTATCTCTACTGTATTTGATGTTAGCCAGGAACTGAATTGTGCCTAAGGTAATCTAGACAATATAACTCCGAAGTCTAGAGCCATTAGGTACGTATATTAAGGTACTTTGTCATAGTAGTTCTATTAGTCTGCATTTGCCCTATTTTTGCCTTATTGCCAATAGTCTGAAAAGACTATATTGAGATTCATTGAGCTTTTGTTTGTGTTTTATATTAATATTCATTGATGTTTTGGTTTTTCTTTTAAAGTTCCATCTATCAAGCAAGTTGCTTTACGTCGCACTGACACAGATAGGTCTTATGGCGACGATGGGACAGGAAGGGGCTAGGATTGGGAAGGAAGCGGCCGTGGCCTTAATTAAGGTACAACCTGGTGTGAAAATGGGAAACCACAGAAAACCATCTTCAGGGCTGCCGACGGTGGGGTTCGAACCCACTATCTCCCGAATACTGGACACTAGCCGCACTTAAGCGACTACAGCTATCGAGCTCAGTAAAGTTCCATCTATCAACACAATTCCAACATTCATTTCAGGTTATTCTTTTTGAATTATTGTATACTGCATGTATCACAAATTATGAAACGATTACAATAAACAATACCTCTCCCTAATCTATGGTTTTCGAGATTATGGGAGACGGGTATCTTTGACTTTGACTTAAGATACTACCCCTATACATTTGTGTTAAGTAGCTTTCAGACCTTCTGTGAGTATTTGAGAGTAGATTAATATCTGAAGTTACCCTCCTAATTTAATGAAGTATTTCTGTGAATGTGTTCTTCTGGTTTCTCTACCAATTGGTACTTGTGTGTTAATCTCGTTTCTATCCAAATCCTTTATCCCAAGCATTGAACTTCTATTTTGATGCTGAGCAGTGTTTTGATTTTCTTGCCCTGATAATTACATTTCTTTCTTTCCTTACAGCAAAATGCCTTGAATGACAAGAACACTCTTCTGTACCTGATGGACCGGCCCCTGGAGCCACTGTTCTATGCAAAGGGAGCAAATAAAGAAGTTCTCTTCCAAATTCCTTCAGAATATTTAGTAAGTACTAAAGTTTCTAGAACTAATCAAAAAAGAAAAAGAAAAAGGAAATGGCATAGGGCTTTTAGTGCCAGTATGTGTCCAAGGACTTTAGCTCGCCAAGTGCAGGTCTTTGGATTTGATGCCTGTAGGCGACCTGCGTGGCGTGATGAGGATGAAATGATGTTGAAGACGACACATACACCCAGTCCCCGTGCCAGGGGAATTAATCAGTTATGGTTAAAATTCCTGACCCTGCCGGGAATCCAACCTGGGACACCTGTGACCAAAGACCAGCACGCTAACCATTTAGCCATGGAACCGGACAAACTAATCGGAAATTGCTTGAAATATACTTCATAAAAACTTATGCTAAAAGTAAAGCAAAGTCACTTCCCTACAGGCCATGAAGGCCCTTGGAGGAGTGGAAGGTAAAGGCTTCCACCATTGTTAACCTCGGCATGTGATGGGGTAGAGTGGTTAGCTCTATGCCCGGCAGCCTTTGTCCTCAGGAATTAACCTGGCACTCAATTTTGGTATAGGCTGAGTGAACCTCAGGGCCATATGCACCTCTGGACGTGGACATCTTGTTTCTTAAATTTTACGACTTCCTGGCGGGGATTCGAACTCACGTCCTTCCGGGCGAACTGAGCACACCTTTACCACCTCGGCCAGGCAGCCCCTAAAAACTTATGCTACTGATTAAAAGTATTGTCATCGAATGAAAATATAATGCAAATGTTGAGTGCCAGCAAGTTAAACTTCATTTAAATTCCAGATAGTACGGAAATAGCAATAATTCAAGAAAATATCTACGGTCATGTCCAGAAATTCGACTGGCCTTGTGATGGAGCGGTAACGTATCTGCCGATTTTTATCCATTTCTGAGGGCTTGTTCAAGGTCCACTCAGCCTATGTGATTTCAATTGAAGAACAATCTGACAGTGAGTGGCCCCAATCTAGTGTGCCAAGTTTGTCATGCTGACCAAAAGACGCCTCATTATCTACAGGACTTAAGGCTGAGCAGCAGTGGCTTGGTAGGCAGAGGCCCTTGGGGTTTGGTATGTCCAACAATTCAGAAATCCAATACCAATGGAAGGCTTTACTTTAGCCGCACTTCAAAATGTGCCTTTGAGGACTGGTAAACCTGGAACTGAGAAGGTAAGACATAAACATGTAGTCTAACATGATATAGGCTTTTTTGGGCTTATGCGTGGCAAGGAAATGTGAAATTCTTTACGTTTCACAGAGAACTTTGCTATTCCTCGTGAGCAGTCAAGATTTTCTTCTGAAGACGCAGAGCAAAGTTCTCTGCAAGATGTAAAGAATTTCACCTTATTTTCTTGACATGGCATAAACACAAAAAAGCCTATATTACGAGCCATGAAATCACCAATGGTAACATGTAATCTAACAGTTTATACATTAAATTAAAAATACACTTGTGGCCAGATTTGATCTGCTATGGAGTGAAGTAGACTGTACAGCCAGCAACTCGGTGCATATATCGAGCATTGAAAAATAACCTGACGACTTCGTACAGGGGCGAACAGTTTTGGGCAAAGGAGCCCTTGTAGGAAGGCAAAGGAACCTCAGTGGAAGAAATGCCTTTGGAATTCCATTACAGGAAATGTCAGCAGCATCTGTAGGAGATGGCAGGTCCGGGAACATAGCTGTCTCCAGAAGGGAATTTATAATATAGCACCACTAGCCACGTGCCTAGAGGAAACCTCACCAAGTTATTGCCATAGCTTTTTTTTTATTCTTAGAACAACAAAACACTTCTTTTTTTTTGCTACTTGCTTTACGTTGCACTGACACAGATAGGTCTTATTGCAACGATGGGACAGGAAAGGGCTAGGGGTGGGAAGGGAGCGGTCATGGCCTTAATTGAGGTACAGCCCCAGCATTTGCCTGGTGTGAAAATGGGAAACCACGGAAAACCATTTTCAGGGCTGCCGACAGTGGGGTTCGAACCTACTATCTCCCGAATACTGGATACTGGCCGCACTTAAGCGACTACAGCTATCGAGCTCGGTAAACACTTTTCTAAGAGCAAAGAAACATATTAAATACGTCATTCTCAATCCCTTTGTTTCTCGGGATCGTCGTCGTCGGCTCCAACGTGTATCCGAGTAAACATATTCTTCAGCAGTTTACCTTTTCACACTCACAAAGCTTTGTTAACATGTTTCTATGAAACATACGTCCACACAGATCACATGAATGGTTGGAGAAGGGCGGAACTGAGCTTGACTGAGCTTCCATGCTTGTTGTTTATCCTCTTCACGTTGCCGTCACATTACAAACATTATTCCCCTTCGCTTTAATCATGTCCTAACTCCTCTGTATAAACATCGATTTAACCTCTCGCTTCATTCCTCCTGTATATGTGATACTCCGATTATCGATGTTAATCATTTATTCTTCCAATGCCCTGTGTATGATTCTTTTCATCGGGCTTTTATTTCTTGTCTTGTCAGTCTCCACAAACCTCTCCCCACCAGTGTCTTCTGTTTGCTTACCGATATGTCTCCCACCATAATACATGGATGATTCTCATATTGCTTTGTAAAGTACCGTATTTTTATTTTTCATTTCTGCAAAGTTACATACTCCTGCTTCCACTGTTTTTGATTATGCACACTTCCTTTGTTCGTCTCTTGTTGCTTATGATGTGTGCATAGACATGGTTTTCAACTCTGTTCTTGGGATCTTCATAGTGTGAATAATTGCGTGTGATTCTGCATTATTAGTGTAATTTCAAGATTATAAGTGTTGTCACTGGGTGAAATAATAAAGCCCATAACAACAACAACTACTACTACTACTACTACTGTAGAAACAGTGTTGCACCAAAGTGTACAATTCTCAACAAGTCTATCCTAGGATTGAAATAACTTGGGATAACAGTTAACGGTATGTTCCATAATCTCCATTTGACCTCTACAAATCATGTTTACAAATCTTAAAGCATTTCCTTGGTTTGCAGTTAAAAACTATTCAGAAGAACACTTTTCATTTGTTTTTCATAGTGAAATTAACCTCCTGGCGGTGACCCTATCTCTTACATTATCCTTGGTTGCAGTTCTGAAGTTCTGATGAAGTTCGCTACTGAGACGGAAACTTATGTTTCGTGTGTTATCTATACAATTTACCAGGTTCTGAATATTCTGGTTTTGTGTAATCTTAAATATGACTTATATATGATGTACTGTATTCTGTTTGTCCAACCCTTGTCCCGTTTCCCTACGGGGTCGGGTATGAGGTGAGATGAATTTGTCGTGGCGGTTTTTTATGACCGGATGCCCTTCCTGACGTCAACCTCATCAGAGGAGTTAATGAGAGATGAAATGAATGACGTGATATATGATAGTAGGGAGAGGGTGAAACCCGGTGCCGGCACATAGCCTACTCCTGTCGAATAGCACCAAGGGGTCTGCTCAAGGCTTAACGTCCCCATCCGACGGACGAATCACCATCAACAGCATCATATGCCTTCACTCCATATGAGCACTGCGGAGAGGTTTAGAATTTAATCCAGGCTTTTGGCACGCAATCTAGTGATTAGAAATTGTATACCACCACCTCCCCTACCCTGCCGGCCAACATTCTGATGGTGAAATTTTTTTCGACCAACGGGACTCGAACCGGCTAACCTCGGTGTTAGACCGTTTTTAGACTTCAGCGCCTTAACGATCATGGCCACCAGGCGGGCTGATGTACTGTATTCTGTAGTTACCTCAAATAGTGACACCTTTGGGGGGTGTACTGCTTTAATTGTGCCTGTGGATGCATCAACAGTTTACATTTCAAAATGACTGGTGGAGGATCCTGCAAGAAAATGACAGGCAAAAGAGGTTTCATTTGGATGGGATATTATTGCCAAGAAAGGCAAGGGGACACTACCTCACCATTTGTAAGGTGATATAATTGCAAAGAACAACTGACCACAGAGAAACTTCATGGTGTTTACTAGTCCTAGTATTATTACTTGTGGTGATGAAGAATACACTGTTTGCTGGACATAATAGAACTACAGGGTCTCTGTCATAAACTAAAACAAAATGAACAGTGTTTGTACTCTATGCTACGGCAGCTGCCTCAGCTGAACTTATGTTGAGCGTGGCTGCCCTGGTTTAAGCGTGTATACAATCTTATCTTATAAAAGATGCTGGAAGAGTCGTCCTTCCTGGGTTGTACAGTCACTGTATCTGGTAACCACATTCTGGCTGACGTGAGTGAGTTCTGGCACTTTAATGTTTCTGATTTGATTTGTAATGTTTTCTTTCAGTTCCTCCAATGTGTGAAGATTTGTTCAATACACTTTCTTTTAGCTTACCCCACAAGTAAAAATCACACACTGTTAGATCTGGAGAACGAGAGGGAAGCAGACCAGCACTGATCACTGTCTGCAAATACTTCCGAGGTAGTAAGAAGGGATCACCCTGTGGGAGGGGGCGGTAGAATAACTCCCACGGTATCCCCTGCCTGTCGTAAGAGGCGACTAAAAGGGGCCCCAGGGGCTCTGAACTTTGGAGCGTGGGGGTGGCGACCACGGGGCCCTCAGCTGAGTCCTGACATTGCTTCCACTTACTTGTGCCAGACTCCTCACTTTCATCTATCCTACCCGACCTCTCTTGGTCAACTCTTGTTCTTTTCCGACCCCGACGCTATTAGGTTTGCGAGGGCTAGGGAGTCTTTCATTTTCACGCCCTTCATGGACCTTGTCTTCCTTTGGCCGATTTCTTCATTTTTCGAAGTGTCAGACCCCTTCCATTTTGCCCTCTGATTAGTGTTATATAAAGGATGGTTGCCTAGTTCTACTTCCTCTTAAAACAATAATCACCACCACCACCACCTAGTAGGAAGGGAATCTTCTGCTGTATGAACAGGGACTGAATCTTGTTGAAACCACCCAAGCTGTATTCTCTTCTGTTAACCGATGGAAGCACAGCGTCAAAATGTCATCTAGGTACCTCTCTGCATTTACTGTCATCTCGAAAAAAGTAGGCCCAATTATTCGTCTTGCACCAACAGCACACCAAGCACCAATCTTCCTATCATAACGAGGGACTTCATAAACACCGTTAGCGAGAGTTACGACTGTTCACACGACCTTTAAGACGAAACCGAAACTTTTACATACGAACATATGGTGTTGCAAGGATTACTGTCTCACCATGTTAACAGCTGAGATTCAGACCAGAGACCGATGCTGGCCATTTCAAGCATGTGCAGGCTACTTACAAGGTCAAGAGCTAAGTGTGCGCCTGCCATATTGCAGAACCCCAATCGGGACTAAAAACGCTGCTCCAACTGTCTTGTTTTATGAAAGACCTTGTACAGTAATATGCTGCTAGTGGCGTGATAATTTTTACAAAATACGAGGGGGGATCAAATATAAATGGAATTTTATTTCTTATTTAAATTCACATATTGAAAAACACAAGGCAATTACAATTTATTTTTCCACATAGTTTCCTGCTTTGGAAATGCATTTGTTCCAGTGTATGGGCAGCTTTCTGATGCCCTCATCGTAAAAAGAACAGGGTCGTCTCACCAGCCAGTTGGGCACGAAGTCTTCCACACTTTCGTCGTCCTCAAATCGTTGCCCTGCTAGAGCTTCTTTAAGCGGTCGAAACATACGGAGATTGCAGGGCAATGAGTCCAGACTGTAAGGAGGATGATCAAGTGTAGTCCAGTGCATTTCCTGTAGCTTGGAGGCAGTTAGAGCTGCAGTATGGGGCCGCACATTGTTGTGGAGGAGGATGACCTGTCGAATCGGTTGGTCTCATCTTTTGCGGCGATATGCAACCCTCGCCTAGTTGAACAGCTCGCAGTAGTAAGCAGCACTGACTGTGCACTGCTCATACAAAAAATCAATCAACAAATTACCTCATCAATCGAAAAAAACGGTTTCAAGAACCTTGCCAGTTAACAGTCGAGTCTTGGCTTTTGTTGGTGCTGCCTCCCCTTTCCTCTGCCACTCCTTACTGGCTTGTTTGAATTCGGGACTGTAGTGGTGGAGCCATGTTTTGTCGCAGGTGACGATCCGACTCAAAAATGCATCATCTTCTCCTGCAAACCTCTGACAGACCTCCAAACATCTCGGCTTCAGATTTTCTGTCAAAAGGCGAGGTTCCCATCTGGAACACACTTTACGGAACTGTAGGTTATTTGTGATGATTGCTTGACAGCTCCCATAACTGATTCTGACTTCTTCTGCAATTTCTGATACTCTCGCCCGTCGATCATTGTCAATAATGTCTTTAACCGCATGAATGTTTTCATCTGTAATGCTGGTCCAAGGACAGCGATCGTGTTGCTGATTTTCGATATGTTTTCATCCTTCCTTGAACTGTTTATGCCAGGCAAACATATGCGTCCTTGACAATGTCTGATCACTGAACTGTGCAGTCAATCTCTGGCAAATTTCTGCTGCTGTAACTCCTTCACGAGCAAGAAATTTTATAATTATGTGTTGTGCAGCAGACGGATGCAGCCTGTTGCTCCGACATCATGAGCGTTACTGACGAAACTGCGCAAAATATCTAACAACACGCTCTCCCCACTGTTAACGGTCCTGCCTAAGCATAGCAGAAGTGCAGGGCCAGTCCTACCAACTGTTGATGTTCAGGAACAAAAATCACGTTTATATTTGATCGACCTTCATATTTTCAGTTTATGAATGGAGTTTTTATTGAAGTATCTGGGATTGTCTTGCACTAATAGGAAATCTCCTTTTTAAATACTTGGATATATTACAAAGAGTTCTAATTACATGCCCTGGGGGTTCCACCATGCGAGAAAGACCACGGATCTGGGTGTTTTCTGTGGTTAGTACCATCGCGATACCACTTCTACTTATTATTAAATAAGAATGTAATCACTGCATTTCTTATTCTTTTGTATTGAATAGGTTGAACCTCTTTATTTATTATTTCAATTTTAACTGTGCTACTTTTCAATATGGAACAATGAAATTTTTATCTTTAAATGTATTCCACCAAGGTGCGAGGCGGACACTCGGCTGCACGGACTAATTTTCGTGCGGGAAAAGGTGCCTACGCTGCGCTGGAATGTCGGTTGTCCTGTATTCAGAATGCGTCTGCGTTACCTATGAGTGGTAACACCATATGAAGAACACCATGGGTCTTTCATTGCCTGAGATCAGTACCACTATTGGAGGAACACCATGGTTCTGTTTTACAGTGATTAGTACAATTATGAAGGGCCAGTGACCTGGATTTTGGACCTTATTTTATAATGAGCATCATCTCAGAAAAGGCTTTGTGAATTGGATCCACTGATTGTTTTGGTTTCATGGTCATTTTTTCATTCTTCATTTTATATTTTAGTCAGAGGATACATTTTGAAGTTTAATTATTGTTTCATTTTGTTCCACCTGTTACCATTAGGGACCCTTGACCTAGCTGTTAGACACCTTTAAATAACAAACATCATCAATTTTGCTGCTTAATTCAGATACACAGGATGGGTCATTCTTTTTTTCCAGAAAATCTGACTTCGTTTTTTCCGAATAAAGCAATGATAAAAGTAGGAGTGTGGTGGCCAAACAAAGGTCAGATAACCCTCATCATCTTAAATATTACTTTTGTGATATGCCATATTCTGCTGTTATTTAAATTACTGATGCTTGACTTGTTTAGATTTCATATTTTGGAGAGCACAGGTACATCACAGAGATATTATTTGCCCTATTATGTTTTTCATCTTAATATTTCTACGTAAGACTTGATATAATAAAAGTTAGTTAACAAATGTTCATTTACGTTTTTGCAGTCGGATCAGTATCGGCCTTTTGCTAGCAACCTAGAGAATCGTTTTGGTGCCAACAGTGAGCCAGGTGCAATGCTAATCAATATCCCTTCCCTGAATCTGCCAGACCTGAAACTTCCCAAGAGACTAAGACGGGACGAGTTGTTTTCCACCTTCGTCCCTCTGCATCGTAAGATGGCGGAACGACTTGTTGAAGTTTTTCTAGGTATGGTGGATTTAATTTAAACTAGATATTGTATCTTTTTCTCATTGTAAGGGTCTTCAAAAACTAGTCCTGGCTCATGCTAAAATTATCAAGTAATAAACCGAAAAGGCAATAAATAAACACACAAGAGTCAGTTATAATATCTACATCAAGAGAGTCAAAAGTGTAAAGTACCTTGGGGAATGGTTCTCAGAGGACCTCAGTGAAACAATGACTCTTGAACACAGGAGACTCAAACTAGGTAAGGCTTACCATGCCTGTAGAAAGCTATATGCTTCAAAAAATCTGTCGATGAATGTCAAACTAAGACACTACAATGCAGTAATCAGACCTTCAGTCCTCTATGCAGCAGAGTGTCTATATTTAACTAAGAAGACCCACTAAGAGCCCTCGAAGTACAAGAAAGAAAGTTCCTGAGATGGATAGTGGGACCAAGAATTTTACCAGATGGAAACCAATGGTATCAACCAAATCGTGAGCTATATAAACATCAAGAAAATCTCATAGATGCCATCAGAAGAAGGTGACTTGGCTTTTTATGGACACCTATCCAGAATGGACTCAAATAGGTTATCCCATAGGATCTTCAAGGTTGCTAACAAGGGCAAAGCTACTGGATTCGTGTGGATGAAGCAAGTGGAGAAGGACCTTTTGGAACTCCATATAAATCAAAATGACATAGCTGATCGGAGTAACTATCATACAACTTAAAACTAAATCCTTTGTAACATCCCTCACAGAAGTTACCCACAGACCAAAAGACAAGACCAGGAAATGGTCTGAGGAACGTAAGTTTGAATTTAGCCAGAAAATGAAGGACTACTGGGCCATCAGAAAAGCTTGAAAACAGCTGCTAAACCAACCGCTAAGAACACCAATTGTGGCAAACAACAACGATGACGTCAAGAAAGAGCTAAAACACAAGCACCATGGTCCATAGATAGCCCTAACGAAAAAAAAAAAAGAAAATAAATGCACAAGAGTGTATTAGTAATATAAGTAGTGCTCTTTGTGGCGGTACGCAGTACCGGCACAGATTTCTCAAAAGAAACAATCAATTGCAGCATGTTATGCTGTGAAGTGTTGGCTTATGGCTTAAAATCAAGCTTGTCTCCTTTAAGTTTCTACACATATTATGTGTACAAATACACAATTGACATTTCTGTACACTGCCAGTCTAAAATTATATTGAAACTAAGGACTTTGTGTATATGTATATAGAGCCTAAGAAGGAAGTGCAGATTGGAAAGAAATAGAGTTAGAAATGGCTGAGGAAGTAAGGAGATATTGACGGAACTTACTAGGAAATTGAATCTAGGAAAGAAGGCAGCTAAAGATAACATGATGGCAAGCATAATTGGCAGTCATACAAATTATAGTGAAAAATGGAAGGGTATATATAGGTACTTTAAAGCACAAACAGGTTCCAAGAAGGACACTGTAAGAATCATTAATGAACAAGGGGAGTGTGTATGTGAGGATCTTTAAAAGGCAGAAGTATTCATTCAACAGTATGTAAAGATTGTTGGTTCCAAGGATAATGTCCAGATAGAGGAGGTGACTAATGCTAAAGAAGTATTAAAATTTACATATGATAACAATGACATTTACAATAAGATACAAAAGTTGAAAACTAGAAAAGCAGCTGGAATTGATATGGTTTTGGGGGATATACTAAGGACAATGGGTTGGGATATAGTACCATATCTGAAGTACTTGTTTGAATATTGTTTGCATGAAGGAACTTTACCAAATGAATGGAGAGTTGCTATAGTAGCCCCCGTATATAAAGCAAAGGGTGATAGACATAAAGCTGAAAATTACAGGCCAGTTTGACATGTAAGCTTTGGAAAGGCATTCTTTCTGATTATATTAGACATGTTTGCAAAATTAATAACTGGTTCGATAGAAGGCAGTTCGGTTTTAGGAAAGATTATTCCACTGAAGCTCAACTTGTAGGATTCCAGCAAGATATAGCAGATATCTTGGATTCAGGAGGTCAAATGGACTGTATCACGATTGACCTGTCTAAAGCATTTGATAGGGTAGATCATGGAGACTACTGGCAAAAATGAGTGCAGTTGGACTAGATAAGAGTGACTGAACGGGTTTCTATATTTCTAGAAAATAGATCTCAGAGAATTAGAGCAGGTGAAGCTTTATCTGAAAGAGGGGAATTCCTACAGGCAGTAATATTTTACCTTTATGTTTTCTTATATATATATATATATATATCAATGATATGAGTAAAGAAGTGGAATTAGAGGTAAGGCTTTTTGCAGATGATGTTATTCTGTATAGAGTAATAAATAAGTTACAAGATGGTGAGCAACTGCAACATGACCTCTATAATGTTGTGAGATGGACGGTGGGCAATGGCATGATGATAAATGGGGTTAAAAGTCAGGTTGTGAGTTTCACAAATGGAAAAGTCCTCTCAGTTTTAATTACTGCATTGTTGGGGTGAAAGTTCCTTTTGGGGCTCATTGTAAGTATCTAGGTGGAGGGTGTTTAGGGGTTGTAGTAAGGATGTAAAGGAGAGTGCATATAAGTCTCTGGTAAGACCCCAACTAGAGTATGGTTTCAGAATATGGGACCCTCACCAGAATTACTTGATTCAAGAACTGGAAAAAATACACACACACAAAAAAAGCGGCTCAATTTGTTCTGGGTGATTTCAACAAAAGAGTAGCGTTACAAAAATGCTGCAGAGTTTGGGCTGGGAGGAATTGGGAGGAAGAAGACGAGCTGCTCGACTAAGTGGTATGTCACTTAGTTCACAAAATGAGTATATTTATTATCCCACCTATTCAATACAATTAGTACCATGTTATGTGGTTAAGTAAACACAGAAAATCTAAATTTTATGGGGACTTAACCACATAATGTGGTACTAATTGAATAGGTGGGGTAATAAATATACTTCTTTTGTAAACTGAGTGAGATTGCTGTTTTCAATATGGAACAAAAATGAGAGTGATGGTTTGTAATGTAAGTGGTATGTTCCGAGCTGTCAGCGGAGTGATGGTATGGAATGACATTAGTAGACGAATAAGTTTGAGTGGCGTCCTTAAGAGTAGGAAAGATCACAATATGAAGATAAAGTTGGAATTCAAGAGGACAAATTGGGGAAAATATTCATTTATAGGAAGGGGCATTAGGGATTGGAATAACTTACCAAGGGAGATGTTCAATAAATTTCCAATTTCTTTGAAATCATTTAAGAAAAGCCTAGGAAAACAACAGATAGGGAATCTGCCACCTGGGTAACTGCCCTAAATGCAGATCAGTATTGATTAATTGATTGATTGATCTTGACTTCATCCATGTCAATCTCTTGCACATGAAAGATGAATTTATACATCACCTTCTTAACCTAATTTCTCATGCTGTTAAATAGGAATGAGGTCTCTCTCGGACTTCATCACTGCAGCAGCGCTAACTCGAGACTCCATCAACCCTGGCCTTTGGACATTTGCCATGTCAATCGCTATGCTGCACCGTAATGATACTCAGAATGTGGATCTGCCTCCCATCAGCGCATTACTGCCAGAGAAGTTCTTCGACCGAGCAGCTTTTGCAAGAGCGCGCCAGGATATTAACATCCTAGAGGGTAGACAGAGGGTAGGTCTCAGAAGTTCAATTGCTTTTTATAATATAGAAGAACCTTTCTGTGTCAGTGCAAAGTAAAGCAAGTTGCATTCATCTCACATGACCCCACCATTGAAGCTAGTATGTACATTCAGCTTCACTCATTGAATTTATTCCTAAATTAGCCTTTATCTGCTCATTCTGAATACTCTCCTGATTCTGTTCTCACCTCAATCTCCACATTTTTTTCATTTCAGGCTGTCATCCAGGTGAGATTCCTTATTAGTTGTTTGTCCTTAAGTCTTTTCTTAAATAATTTTAAAGAAAGTAGAAATTTATCAATCTATCAATTTGATGCTGTTATCATTTGGTACCCCTTGTGCTGGGGCTCCCTTGTGGTTTTTCTCTTTGTAAATTATTCCAAATTGTAATTCCCCTTCCTATAAATATTTTCCCCACTTATCCCTCTTGAATTCCAATTTTATCTTCATTCTATGACTTTTCCTACTTTAAAAAACTTTGCTAAAGCTTATTTGTCTACTGTCATCCCAGTTAATCTCTACACTGTCAGCTCAGAAATACCGTTTAGTCAGTCAGCTAGTCTCCTCACTCCATAGCCTCTCCAGCCCAATGATTGTAACATTTAGGGGCCAATGACCAAGATTTTGGGCCCCTTTAAACAATAAGCTTCATTGATTTTAAAATTTCCTTAACTCCACTCCTTTATTGGAAATCAACCAGAACAAATCGTGCTGCTTTCCTTTGGATCTTTTCCAGTTCTTGTATCAAGTAGTCCTGGTGAGTGTCCCATACACTGTTATTGGGGTCTTACCAGCCACATATGCCCTCTCTTATTTATATCCTTACCCCAGCCGCTGTGTAACCGGTCTTTCTCGGTTAGACGATACACAGTTAAGAGAGGAAAATAAATCAAATTACACGGTACTTTAAACCCTAAACAAGCAATAAACATCAGATGAACTGCGCCGCATACACACAAACAAATATCATGTTGCAATTTATTAAAATTCGTATCCACCTTATTCAATACATTAAAATGTTGTTGTTAAGATGAAATTACAACATATATTTTATCAGAACTAGTTTCAACGCCTTATTTTGCGTCATCATCAGCTGAAATACATTCTAGGAAATATTTGGCAAACATATAAGTTTATCTACGTCACATAAAACAAATTTTAAAAACATATCGATGATTTAAAAACATGTTGTAATTAAACTATTTCCAAGTCCATATTAACTAAGACTTGCAAGTATTAAACTTTGAATTGATAAAATCCAATGTAAGATAGTTTATATTATTGTGGGTTTAACAAAAACAACCACTGAAAACACAATCTTCTTAAAAAACATTAGCTCTGTTTGACAATTTATAAAAAAAAAAAAAATCATGTAGAACCGTATTAAAACTAATTCAATTTATCTACTTAATTAAATATCAGGTTGGGCAACTTGACAACTATAAACAAGGAACATGGAACGAGGGCTGAGAAATCTATCAAATGCCATAGAAATGCGAAGGTTGTGGGTTTCCAGAAAAATCAATGGTGATCTCTTGTTTTCAAAATATTATTTTCCGAAAACAACATTACAAGGTAACCTCCGAACATATTCATCTATCCAAGCAATCCAGTCACATAGTTCACAAATACAAGATTAGATGTTGTTTGACAAGAGCTTTGCTTATAGGCCAAGAAGTTAACCACAAATATTTTAGCATAATCCAAGTTCTACAATATGATTTCTGAAGGTAAGAAGGCACACAAGATACAAATACAATTTAGAATGAAAGTAAACGAGCTTTCTAAAACATCTGAGCAATAGAGTGTCGACTGGGGCAAACTCCTATGTGATAACACCAGCGACCATTAAATGTAAATTAAAACGGGACTGAAATCAACCGTGCTTACCCCAAGGTAGCCCATCCTGGGAGCGAGGATACGCCGAAGTGCATCAAAACGGCAGGACTGACGAGAGAACCAAAGACAACAAAATCTTGCCTTGCTCACTTAAAAAGGAAAGGCTGGCCTTGGTGCGATTACTGAGTGGCCAATCAGAGCACAGGAGCTTGTCTATTGCCACCCAGATCCACCAACCAAATGCGAAGTTTTTATTTATGATTTTCCATTGATCATTTTTTTAAAATCCTCCACGCCTGTCTTATCTCCTACAAGTTACTACCTAACAGTCCTATTTTACAACTTTTCTTTCTATCACATTTAATCACCACCACCACTACGATAAAAACAGCTTCATAAACACATACACAATCTATCGCTTCAGTTTCTCTAGAGAGCTCATCTAGATTGTTTCATCAGCACCATGTCTAGAATATTTTTGCTCTAGTAGATTCAATCACTTTCTCATTAAACTATCATTCCCATATTAACTTACTTACCATTTGTTGTTCATGCTTTTCATTCACATTTCAATGCTCTTAGGTGAAAAGAATAATAATTGCATGGCCTCAGTGTTGCAGACATTTTGATTTGATAGCCTGGGTGACACTTTCAACATTCCATTTTTATACTACTGGATGGCAGAAAAACGACAATTCCATGTCGAATGGACAGTGGCGGCACCTGACAAAATTTTCAGGGGGTTCACAGCAACATTTTTGTTCACGCCTCAAATCTAACAAAGAAGAATGCAAATCAGTATAAAACATACTGAAAATTCCTTGTATGGTTCCTTCTCTCATACAATGGTACAACCACTGCAACCGAGGACGTATTTTTCAGAGATTAATCTGTGAGTGTACAACAAAACTAAAATTACCACTGCCGGGCTGAGTGGCTCAGGCGGATAAGGGCTGGCCTTCTGTCTGCAACTTGCTCAAATAAGTCAGCCTTGTGTCGGCAGATTGACTGGCACATAAAAGAAATTGTGCGGGACTAAATTCCGACACCTTGGCTTCTCCAAAAACTGTAAAAGTAGTTAGTGGGATGTAAAAACAATATTATTATTATTATTATTATTATTATTATTATTATTATTATTATTATTATTATTATTATTATTATTATTATTATTATTATTATTATTAAATTTAAGACTACTCCTAAAATGGTTTCTTTCCGTACCCTGATGGTGGGCTTCCTAGAGGGCAACATCCTCTAGGAGATGTGCTGCGGTGATTTGAGGTGAGAGGAACGACTGTGGCCTATAAAAGGAACTTTTAATTTATTTCATCATTTGCTTTAGAGAGGAGAATGGAAAACCACGGAAAACCATTCTCAGTACAGCGGACAGGAGGAGGAGACCGACCCCACCACCTCCCT
Source organism: Anabrus simplex (assembly GCF_040414725.1). Taxonomy (NCBI): domain Eukaryota; kingdom Metazoa; phylum Arthropoda; class Insecta; order Orthoptera; family Tettigoniidae; genus Anabrus; species Anabrus simplex. Next base: position 190,163,270 of record NC_090279.1, read on the forward strand.
GAGAAGCCACAGTAAAGCCGTGGCCACTGTTACCCGAAGCTACTCATCTCGGTGAAAGTGAAATTTACAGCAACTGTGCTACAATGCTGTAAGCTACTGTACAAATACTAAAAGATGCGAACACTATTCTTGGTTTTTACATAGCACCAAGCTCGATAGCTGCATTCGCTTAAGTGCGGCCAGTTTCTAGTATTCGGGAGATAGTAGGTTCAAACACCACCGTCAGCAGCCCTGAAGGTGGTTTTCCGTGGTTTCCCATTTTCACACCAGGGAAATGCTGGGGCTGTACCATATTAAGGCCATGGCTGCTTCCTTCCCACTCCTAGCCCTTTCCTGTCCTATCGTCTCCGTAGGACCTATCTGTTGATATAGATCTTGATTCCCATAGGGAATCTGAAATATTTGTCCCGAATGAGTAAATGTATAAATACCAATATAAATGGTTCGTTATTGGACATTATAAATTTTCCAGCTAACTCATTCCTGGTTGCCAGCGTTTCGCCCTCGTGTGCTAGGCTGGGCTCATCCGTTGGTACCTAGCGCATCTACCAAGACGCTGGCTAGTGCATACCATGGAGGCCACTGCGTAGGCTACTTGGAGCCACCGGCAGTGCCAATGCACTATGAGAGACTTTGTCTCTTTACCAAAAATTGATGCCTGCTTGGCCATCAGATGATATAGATCTTGATTCCCATAGGGAATCTGAAATATTTGTTCTGAATGAGTAAATGTATAAATACCAATGGTATGCACTAGCCAGCGTCTTGGTAGGTGTGCTAGGTACCAACTGATGAGCCCAACCTAGCACACGAGGGCGAAATGCTGGCAACCAGGAATGAGTTAGCTGGAAAATTTATAATGTCCAATAACGGACCATTTATATTGGACCTATCTGTGTCGGCGCGACATAACAACTTATAAAAAAGCGTACTGTTACCACTTTTACTGGTACTCAAATTAATTTCACTGGAAACGATTCTCCACCTGTAATGAAATGCAAACTTCTTCTCCCGATTATGGACACCTCTTCAGAATTACCCACTGGCGAAATCTTTCGGCGATGTAATGCAATTGTAACTTCTGGAAGCTGTGGCCAGCAGTAGCAGGGGAGGTGGCAGACACTTGTGGTTAACTTTAATATTATCTCTGCACTGAGGGTGGCTTAGACGGAAAGGCACAAACCGTGACGTCATCGGCATGCACATGCGCATAGTCCTCAGGCTCATAGCACAACAGCCAGTGTGCTTCCTGCATTGTCAGTTGAAACGAAGAACTGTCAATGTAACAGAGCTTCGATACAAGGCATAGAATCTCAAGGATAGTATAATAAAACCAGCTATTCAACACTTTCCATACGTACCGGTACGTCAAGAACATGAAATGATATAGGTGGGTCAAATGAACCCCGGTATACAGGATGAAGCGAAATTCGTGCACTCGGGCGTCGTAGCGTGACTGCTCACATGCCAGCAATAAAAAATTGTCTCTCACAAAAGTTCGTCCTGCGAGTATATCCGGGAGAAAAAGGACGTTGAAGAGTGGCAATCTGGCAACAGCGTAACCACATGTAGGGTAACTACCTCTGTCAGCACATATTAGTCGTACTGTACAGTTGGTGCAGTGGATAAAGTTTTGGGTTAACATGCAGGAGGTCGAGGGGGGTCGATCCTGGGTTGAGGCGTATGTTTTTTATTTCGTAAATGTAGTCCAGGTGGTATGGTATCTGGCATCTTAATCGTCAACAGCGATTGCAGCGGATCCTCTAGAAATTATTTGCACTTACATATTACGATCCTAGAAATGCACGAACATTCGTTTTCATTGGTCAGCTTTGAAAGACGCCCTTTCCACATCGTGGGCGTGAATTTATTCGGACCACTTCATCCACTAGATGCGTTACAACGTGTTCAGCATTACTAAATTTTGTAAATGTAGGATACATGTGACCTAAGAAACGGTGTCTTACTGTATTACAGTATGTAATGACCGATGGAAATTAGCAAATTAAAAAAGCGCCTCAACCCAGGATCGAACCTTCGACCTCCTGCATGCTAACCCAAAACTGTATCCACTGCACCAACTGTATAGCACGAGTGGTATGTGCTGACAGAGGTAGTTACCCTACATGTGGTTACAGTGTTGCCAGATTGTCACTCTTCAACGTTCTTTTTCTGCAGGATATACTCGCAGGACGAACTTTTGTGAGAGACATGTTTTTTATTGCTGGCATGTGAGGAGTCGCGCTGCGATGCCCGAGTGCGCGAATTTCGCTTCACCCTGTATAATATCCTCTTTACCCAAGACTTATGATAGAGGAAGAAGATCCATTTTAGTTTTGGACATATTTTTATGTTAGATAAAATAAGACCTACAAGTTTTAATTGTGTTAAAACACCACTAATTTATGATACCCACAGTTATTGTTTTGTTCACATTTTAAAATTATTATCCTGGCATGTTAGTCTTAAGAGATTATTTACTTTCTTATATTATAGTACATATGGTTAAAAAGGTCCCAATCCTTGACCTAAAGGTTGTCTACAGGCTGAAGATGGGTGAAACATGTACCTGACCTTATAAGTGTACATAAATTCATGTAGATTCAAACCACATTAAACGTGGAAAGTATTGAATAGGTGGTTTTATTATCCTTGAGATTCTATGCCTAGCATCATCTTCAATGTGGAACAGTAATGAGAGTTGTTACTTGCTTTGATACAAGTCGAATGCTTATAACTAATTGATTCAATCAGGTGGAAACAATTTTGAATTATCCATGAATGTGTAAATATGTATGAGAATTGGGTGTTCACATGCTCATGTGCTCCTGAGAACCCATCAGTCTGCGAGTGGAAGTTTTTTTCTGCCCTTCATAAATCAGACTGTCTTTGCCAGGTTTCAAACTACACTCTTGGGATCCTGAACCTGACACACTATCACTAACCTACAGAGAAGGCTTTGTGAAAAGGCATCGCCAGTAAAGTGGTGGCAGAATTACTTTCCTACTCTCACAAGAGCATGGCGAATGTGGCTGTTGGTCAAGGGTATCTGGCATGCAAACGACATTCTTTCTCCTCCTGTGTAAATCCTGGTGGATTCAAAGCAGCTTTAAGTAGGCTAGTTAAGCAGGTCCTCATCTAATTTTCTTCAGACCACAACACAATTGACTTCGCTTTATGGCAGGACCATTGTCATAGTTACAGAGGAAAATGCCAATTCCAAACTCTTTGCTTGGTGAGAGAATGCTTAGCACATCGTAAAGTTAATCAGTCAGTTGATTAAAACTACTGAGCAAAGCCCAAATCTGAGAAAACTGCCACAGATCATTACAGTACTACCCCCAATTTTCACTATTGACACAGTTTGTTCTGGATTATGATGTTCACCGGACATCCACTTGATTCCCACTCATCCGGTGGTGGTGGTGATTGTTTTAAGAGCAAGTACAACTGGGAATCCATCCTCTATTAACATTAATCGGAGGTAAAAATTGGATGGGGTTAGACACTTAGAAAAATGAAGGTATCAGCCAAAGAAATAAAAGGGCCACAAAGGTTATGAAATGACTTCCTTGGCCTCGGAAACCTAATACAGTCAAGGTCAGAAAAGAACAACAGCTGTCAGAGGGAGGACAGATAGAGTAGATGAAAGTGAGGAAATTGGCACAAGTGGAAGCAGTACCAGGACTCGGCTAAGCAACCCGTGGGTGCCAACCATGTTCCCAAATTCAGATCCACTGGGAGCTCTTTTAGTCACCTCTTACGACAGGCAGGGGATACCATGGATGTTATTCTACTGCCCGCACTCCCACACCTGATTGCCATCACTGTCTCACCACTCTTGTACATAAGTATTGCACCCTAAATCTCCTTTAATCTGTTTAACTTGTAAGCCCATGGACTCTCCCAGCATTCCAATGAGGAAATAGGCTTCACATGTGGCTATAATCTCGCATTCAGAAGAGGTTCATTTAAAATCCACTGTCAGCAGCCCTAAAGATAATTTTCCATGGCTTCCCAATTTCCATACTAGGCATATGCCAGAGCTGTACCTTTAAGGCCACAGCTACTAAATTTCTTGTCCTCACTGTACTTTATTTTCTGACAAGAGCACTTCCTAATTGTAGCTTCCTATTGAGATTCCACGGGACTCCACAGCCACAGATGTAGAGAAAGAGCACCGAGTAGCCTATTTCAGGGAGGACATGGGTATCAACTTGCATCACTGGACTTGGCATCTCGTATATCCATTTGGTGGCCCCCTTTCGATAGTTAACAAGGATCGTCGTGGTGAGCTCTGGTCTTATCTGCATCAACAGATAATTGCAAGGTAAGCATAATTCTATGAGAGCAATCTAATACAGACAAAGCCTGATATAACGTCGTTATTGTGAAATGTACTTTGCCCCAGCATTATGTTATCCGCATTATATCGGATGGTGGCCTATATAGTGACAAATTATGGTGTGGAAGGACAGGAAAAAAAGTACAACATACAACTCGCATGGTAAACTTGCCCTTGATTTCCCTTTCTTCATTCGATCAATTATTTCGGGTTTATCACTCGCAGAATATGCTTTTCCTTTCCGAGGCATCACTCGCATATAGTAAACTCGGAATTAAAACACTATTTGCAACAATACTGTTGTATAGTCTACACTTGTTGACAGAAGGGGAGGAGTAGCTTTGTTGCCTTGTTCCAAGAACACCGCTCCCTGCTTTGGCAAGAATTCCTTGAAATGAACTGTTCAGGAATTGTTTCTGGTTGCTTCTTATGATATCCCACAAATTCAGTTCTACATCCCCCAAGGCTAAGACCGTTATGCATTGGTTTGATCCTTGAAAGGCTTAAAGAACTGCTGAGCTACAAAGTTAGTATGATAGTCATAGTAAGTAAGGCACTAAATACACTAGTAAAACTTTTTACATAGTTGGACTCTGGAGAAACTGTTCTAACCCCACATTGGAGTTTTAAACATGGTGTTTTGTGGTTTTTTAAGTAGGCTAATTTACTGACTCCAAAAATGGCTTTCACCGTCACAGATCATGGGAATAGAACCAGCTTTTGGGTGGTTAGGCCATATGTGTGTGCAGAGTTCTGCCCAGTCGTGCTATTTGGGTTCATCAGTTTGATTGGCACGCCCCTCCGAGGCTCTACCTAGCAGTGACAGTCCAACTGCGTGGTCCTGCCGTGTTAGCAAATAGGAATTGCTTACTTTCTAAAGAGAAATGAATTCTGTTTTAAAAATATGTATGTTGCTTGGTAGGCAAAGGCCCTTCAGGGCTGTAATGTCATGGGGTTAGTTAGTATCTCCATGGGGAGTACATATTTTTGAAAACAGAATTCACTTCTCCTTTAGCAGGTTGTAAGGAAAGGAATAGAATTAAGTAATTTAATAGATATATATTTACCAGATATTGTAATAGGAGTTGAATCATGGCTGAGAAATGATATAATGGATGCAGAAATTTTCTCATGGCACTGGAGTGTGTATCGTAGAGATAGGATAGGAAGGGTGGGAGGGGGAGTGTTTATTCTGGTGAAAGAAGAATTTGTAAGCTACGAAAATGTTAACGATGAGACACATGAAATTCTAGGTGTAAGGCTCATTTCTAAAGATAATAGGAAAGTTGATATATTTGGAGTGTACAGATCGGGAAAGGGTAGCACTGACGCGGATTCGGAATTATTTGATAGGATAGTCAGCTATGTGAGAAACGACATGGAAAGAAATGTGATTGTAGCGGGAGATCTGAATTTGCCAGATGTCAATTGGGAAGGAAATGCGAACGACAGGAAGCATGACCAACAAATGGCAAATAAGTTAATATGGGAAGGACAGCTGATTCAGAAAGTGATGGAACCAACCAGAGGGAAAAATATCCTGGATGTGGTGCTGATAAAACCAGATGAGCTCTATAGGGAAACTGAAGTAATAGATGGTATTAGTGATCATGAAGCTGTTTTTGTGGTAGTTAAAAATAAATGTGATAGAAAGGAAGGTCTTAAAAGTAGGACTGTTAGGCAGTACCATATGGCTGATAAAGCAGTAACTATGATCGGTGGAAAATGGTAAATAAAAATGTAAACAGACTCTGGGATGGGTTTAAAGAAATTGTTGAGGAATGCGAAAACAGGTTTGTACCATTAAGGAGGTAAGGAATGGTAAAGACCTACCTTATTATAATAGAGAAATAAAGAGACTAAGAAGGAGGTGCAGACTGGAAAGAAATAGAGTTAGAAATGGCTGTGGAAGTAAGGAGAAATTGAAGGAACTTACTAGAAAATTGAATCTAGCAAAGAAGGCAGCTAAGGATAATATGATGGCAAGCATAATTGGCAGTCATACGAATTTTAGTGAAAAAATGGAAGGGTATGTATAGGTATTTTAAGGCAGAAACAGGTTCCAAGAAGGACACTGTAAGAATCATTAATGATCAAGGGGAGTGTGTATGTGAGGATCTTCAAAAGGCAGAAGTATTCAGCCAGCAGTATGTAAAGATTGTTGGTTACAAGGATAATGTCAAGATAGAGGAGGAGACTAAGGCCAAAGAAGTAATAAAATTTACATATGATAACAATGACATTTACAATAAGATACAAAAGTTGAAAACTATAAAAGCGGCTGGAATTGATCAGATTTCTGGGGATATACTAAAGACAATGGGTTGGGATATAGTACCATATCTGAAGTACTTATTTGATTATTGTTTGGTCAGAGGAGCTATACCAGATGAATGGAGAGTTGCTATAGTAGCCCCTGTGTATAAAGGAAAGGGTAATAGACATAAAGCTGAAAATTACAGGCCAGTAAGTTTGACATGCATTGTATGTAAGCTTTGGGAAGGCATTCTTTCTGATCATATTAGACATGTTTGTGAAATTAATAACTGGTTCGATAGAAGGCAATTCGGTTTTAGGAAAGGTTATTCCACTGAAGCTCAACTTGTAGGATTCCAGCAAGATATAGCAGATATCTTGGATTCTGGAGGTCAAATGGACTGTATCGCGATTGACCTGTCTAAAGCATTTGATAGGGTGGATCATGGGAGACTACTGGCAGAAATGAGTGCAACTGGACTAGACAAAAGAGTGACTGAATGGGTTGCTATATTTCTATAAAAAAGATCTTAGAGAATTAGAGTAGGTGAAGCTTTATCTGACCCTGTAATAATTAAGAGGGGAATTCCTCAAGGCAGTATTATCGGACCTTTATGTTTTCTTATATATATAAATGATATGAGTAAAGGAGTGGAATCGGAGGTAAGGCTTTTTGCGGATGATGTTATTCTCTATAGAGTGATAAATAAGTTACAAGATTGTGAGCAACTGCAATGTGACCTCGAAAATGTTGTGAGATGGACAGCAGGCAATGGTATGTTGATAAACGGGGTTAAAAGTCAGGTTGTGAGTTTCATAAATAGGAAAAGTCCCCTCAGTTTTAATTACTGCGTTGATGGGGTGAATGTTCCTTTTGGGGATCATTGTAAGTATCTAGGTGTTAATATAAGGAAAGATCTTCATTGGGGTAATCACATAAATGGGATTGTAAATAAAGGGTACAGATCTCTGCACATGGTTATGAGGGTGTTTAGGGGTTGTAAGTAAGGATGTAAAGGAGAGTGCATATAAGTCTCTGGTAAGACCCCAACTAGAGTATGGTTCCAGTGTATGGGACCCTCACCAGGATTACCTGATTCAAGAACTGGAAAAAATCCAAAGAAAAGCAGCTTGATTTGTTCTGGGTGATTTCCGACAAAAGTGTAGCGTTACAAAAATATTGCAATGTTTGGGTTGGGAAGAATTGAGAGAAAGAATAAGAGCTGCTTGACTAAGTGGTATGTTCCGAGCTGTCAGCGGAGAGATGGCGTGGAATGACATTAGTAGACGAATAACTTTGAATGGCGTTTATAAAAGTAGGAAAGATCACAGTATAAAGATAAAGTTGGAATTCAAGAGGAAAAACTGGGGCAAATATAAATTTATAGGAAGGGGAGTTAGGGATTGGAATAACTTACCAAGGGAAATGTTCAATAAATTTCCAATTTCTTTGAAATCATTTAGGAAAAGGCTAGGAAAGCAACAGATAGGGAATCTGCCACCCGGGCGACTGCCCTAAATGCAGATCAGTATTGATTGATTGATTGATTGATTGATTGATTGATTGATTGATTGATTGATTGATTGATTGATTGATTGATTGATTGATTGATCCCTATGTGCTAACATGGCAGGACCAAGCAGTTGGCCTGCCACTGCTAAGCAGTCTTGGAGGGGTGTGCCAATTTAACTGAATCCAAATGGCATGTCTGGGCCTAAGTCTGCAAACGCTCACGGCCTAACCACCCAAAAGCTGGTTCTATTTCCATGATTTTTAATTTACCGACTTTCAAAATTAAGAATTTCAGTAATGAATTACAGTAATACTGCATATTTTTGGGGAACACCATGTTAAATCTGTGATATATTGGCTCAAGATATATAAGGATTCTACTGTGCAATAATATTATAAGTTATGGAAAGAAACTAACAAATAGTCACGCGGTATATACAAAGCCAGGAATGTCGCAACGGGCGCACCTAATTGGAGAAACACTATGACAGGTCATTGTGAGAAGAGGGAGAAAATGATAGGGGGAGAAAAGGACGAACATGGAAACACAGTAGAAAAACACTGCCTTCTTCTAGTAGATTAGATCTCTCGTCATCTATCCCTGTTCACCTTTATCTTAGGAGATTTACATTTTTTAATATGGAAGCTTAAGTGGAGCTTATAAGGGTAGAAAAGAGAGTTCAAATTAAAGTGGCCAAATTGGGGCAAATATTCATTTATAGAAAGAGGAAATAACGATTAGAATACATTATCCAGAGAAATGTTCAATACATTTCTAAGATTTGAAATCATTTAAGAGAAGATAAGGTAAAAAACTGATAGAGAATCTGCCTCCTGAGTGACAGCTAGTCCCATTCACAATGCAAACGTAACTGTAAAATTAACGTAAAAATTTGTTGTATCCACAATGGAGGAATGTAACATGTTTGTAAAGAGTATACAGCAGCCAATTCGTACGGAAGTCTGGTTTTAGGCTGTCTCGCAGTTTTACATTTTAATGCCTCAATGGAATCAAACAACGTGATGGCGGATTTCATGTTACTTCAAACATCTCTTACTTTGTTCCTGGGAGCTATGTACCCGAAAAGGCTAAATAAACGATGGCGCAGAAAATGGGTCCATCCCTTGAAGCAAAGGTTATCTCAGAGCGATTTCAGTAATCTACCGCAAGAAATGACCCTCATCAGTTTGTTTTGTACGTGCGGATGAGACCTGAAATCTTATGATTTGTGTCCGTGTTTCTAATAAAAAGTATAAGACCTCTTTTGATGATATCTATGCTCCTCACTATCACACTTCGATGAGATGTTTTTGTATGATATGGTTTTCGTGAACTAGTAGACTGTTGTAATGTTAAGAAATATACAGGGACACAGTTTATTGTATGACGGGGATTGTCACTCGCCCGGTTGCCAGCACTGCGAGTTTGTCTCCCGCCATTTACCGTTGGATTTAATTTCTACAGCATACAGTGATTATTTCTACGTATTCTCTTTTGATATAGCGTCTTTGTAATTCTTTTTCCTTTTAACATACTTACAAACAAGGATTGTTTTGGAAGAGAATAATAAAGTGTTTTTTCGAAAGAAGTCATTATATGGCGCACAAAATACAATGTTTATGTCTGCTCTGATTGGCTGGTTCTTAAACTTAAAGTAAATTTAACTGCAAGACCTTGGAGTTTGCAATCCCGTAATTTTACAGACTCGCATTTAAGTTTACGTCGGTGCATTGTGAATGGGGCTTAAATGCAGATGAATGATGGTTGATTGAACGATTGGGACATATAGGAGAAGAAAGTTAGCCTACACAGTAAAATGTGGAAAGGAACATTGTTATATGGGTGGAAAAAATGAGGAATACAGGATAAAAATTGGAGACAATGTTAAAAAAGGAAAAATGTTCCACCTTTTCAATACAATAACCCTGTTGCACGAATCATTGTAGCAACATATTTAATTTAATTTATTAAGGGACCGGTTTTGACATCTGTCCATGTCATCATCAGCCTACACAAAAAATGGCAAGAAGTTAACACAGTGGTAGCACTTATGACACTTTTCTTGAATTACAAATAGAAGTTCATGTAGAGGTTCTTGAGCACTCTTGAGCACTTAATAAATTAAATTAAATATGTTGCTACATTGATTCGTGCAACAGGGTTATTGTATTGAAAAGGTGGAACATTTTTCCTTTTTTAACATTGTTACTATTTGTTCAATACGGATCAGTTATGAAGTTTTTAACTTTAAATAAAAATTGGAGACCGGGCGAGTTGTCTGTGTGGTTACGAGCCAGCTGTGAGCTTGCATCCAGGAGATAGTGGGTTCGAGCTCCACTGTCAGCAGCCCTGAAGATGGTTTCCCATGGTTTCCCATTTTCACAACAGGCAAATGCTGGCACTGTACCTTAATTAAGGCCACGGCCATTTCCTTCCCACTCCAAGGCCTTTCCTATTCCATAGTCACAATAAGACCTGTCTGTGTCAGTTGCGACGTAAAACAAATTGTTAAATAAAATTAAAAACGTTGGAGAAAAAGAACTCAATTGGTTTAATACACTATATAAAGAAAGAGGGGGAAAAAACAAATATATGAGTGTTATGTTTCAGGTATGATTTTGAAAGACTGTGCAACAGACTGGGACGAGTGAAGCCTTTCAATAACTTCAGGGATGTTCTAGAGGAGGGATATTTCCCCAAATTGGACAGTCTCGTGGCCAGCAGAGTGTGGCCTCCACGTTTCGAAAACACTAAGCTGAGGGTAAGTTCAAACTCGCACTTTCGCGAGAGAAAGAGTGATATTGTCATAGTAAATTGTTCATGCCATCTGCTCTGGTACTGTCATTTCTTAGTCTTGTGGCTCAGAATAAAGTGAAATAGAGAATGAACCTGGGTTTGTTCTGTTCTCAGATGATAGAATGTACAGGTTAACTTTGTGACTTTTGTAAAATTTACTTCAACTGCTCATCAATATAAATAAAATTAGCCCATGTAGCTGTGCTTCACTACGAAACTCTACATTGTATACAGAATTCCAGATGAAATACTATAGAGGTTGTGAGTAAGATTTTCTTACTTGCATTGCTGTTAGCGTTACCAGGGCATCAACGTGAGGCTAGGGGATGCAGACTGAGATGGAATGTTTAAAACTGTTTCCAGATGAGAAAATATAGACCTGCACTAAATATATACAACATAACATGTGCATGAAACAGATGCAAGACCTCCAGATGAAGTAAAAATTAGTGTCTTTTCTTGGTGTTGTGTGGTTGGCACGATGAATCCTCTCAGCCATTATTCTCCGCTTCCTAGACCTATCGGATGTAATCACGTAGCATTCCAAGTAATAAAAATCATTTTATCTGTATTGAAAGAATCTTAATTTATAATAATATAAGAAATTTATTTTAACTCAACCTATTCAATACAGTACAAGATGTTAACATATTAGTTAAACATCGTTAAAAATAGTTGAGACATGTTTCACCCCTTCTGTGGGGCATCATCAGTCATATCAAATACCTCAAAATTCTACCAGACGTCTGGTTGGAAATATGTTGCATGAGTGAATATATTAAAAAACATTTACAAGATCTTATCATTAACAAAATATCAACTTGATCAAAAAATGTTACACTAGTGAACACGTTGGTGAATTTTCACTCAAAACAGGGCTATCCTATGTACAGTATTGACAATAATGGTAGTTAAAGTCTTATTTGATGCTAAGTTCGAAGACAGTTTAAAATTTATATACAAATGTTGAGAATGAATGCAGAATACATATAATTACAATTTACTGTATGCGTATTTTACATTGTAAAATAATGTGGGAAAGCATTCCAAATTTTTATTAATTTCCATGAAAATTAAGAAAAATTTTTTTTTTTTTTTTTTAACCTCAGTATTACAGTCCTGGTGCAGTCTAATCAGAAATGTGCAACATTTTTACATGAGCTGGTCATAAATCACATACAAAATTTCACATCTTGAAGCCATTTCTGAATAGACTGCAGCAGGACTGTCTGCATCGCATAACAAATGTGAGGTGGCTGGACATAATCTCAAATGCAGATTTTTGGACCATGACCAATCAGCAGCCGATTGACATCCAGATCATGGAGAAGAAATGGCGCTGGATTGGGCACACATTAAGGAAGCCGGATGAAGCTGTTGATAGGGCGGCGCTGGACTGGAACTCTCAAGGCTCCAGAAAGCGAGGTCGGCCCAAGAAGACCTGGAAGAGGACGATTGTAAAGGAAATCACAGAGGTTGACAAGACTGAGTGAAGTTAAGAAAATGGCCAGGAACCGTACTGTGTGGAGAAATTTTGCCAAGACCCTATGCTCCAGAGGGAGCAACAGGAAATAAGTAATTCAAGTCAAATAATGTTACCAAGACAGCAGTGATGGTGGCGATTACCATTTTAAGAGGAAGTTCAACTGGGCAAACATCATCTCTTAATACTAATTGGAGGGGAAAATGGAACAGGTCTAACATTTTGAAGAATGAAGATGTCGGCAAAAGAAAGTGAAAGGACATGGAAATTATTCCTTAGGCCTGGCAAACCTAATACTGTTGTGGTCAGAAGAGAACTGGTTTACCCGGGGAGGCTGAATAGGAAGGATGAGAGAAGAGCCAGGCTCAGGTAGGGGAACCATGGTCACCAACCCGCACTCTAAAGTTCACAGCCTCTCATTCCCCTTCAGGTGGATGTATTCTACCCACAGGTGGATACTAAGGGTGTCATGCACCATCTTGGAGTAAATTATTCTGGAAGTAGCATTTACTAAAGAAGTCCATACTACAGAAGTAAATTACTACGGGAGTTATTTACTCCAGAAGTAACGTCGGAGAGCTGAAGTACAATGTACTCTTTTAGTTACTACTATACGAGTAGCGTTCGTTACTCACAGAGTGTAGTTGTGTTTGTGTGTTTTCTTTAAAGAAATCTAAGTGGCTAAGGTTATGTCTGATAGGAAATGGGAGAAAAAACGTACGCGAAAAAGATAAATTTATTAGTAGAGATAATGAAGATCTATGCAAAAGATATAGAGTGTAAGAAACACAACATAAAGATGCTGAATAAGAAAAGAAATTCATGGAAAGCCGTAACAGAAGAATTCAATGCTTCGAGTGATGGAAAATGCAGTGAAGAGCAAGTTAAAATTCTGTGGAAGGACTTAAAAGCAAAGGCTAAAAAATAAAAAAATAAAAGCAGAAAGTCATGGACACGTGGGAAGAATAATGAAAACTGATGGTGGTTTCTTCATACAGATCACCTACATTCACAGCAAAACTGTTTCCCATTTTCACACCAGGAAAATGTTGGGTCTGTACCTTAATTAAGGTCACGGCCGCTTCCTTCCCACTCCTAGGGCTTTCCTACCCTATCGTCGCTGTAAGACCTATCTGTGTCGGTGCGACGTTAAGCATATTGTTAAAAAAATAATAATATACCCCTTCCTATTTCTGAAAAGTTCAGCGTTGTCACTAGGAGGACAAAAAATGAGAATATGTGTGCTGTCAGTTACATTCACGATGTGTGGGAACCTGCCAACGTGAAGAATTTCCTTTTATTTTCCGAAAAATCATCATCATTTGCATTAACCTTACTAGTGCTTTAACCACGCGATGAAAGATGCGGACAGCAGACATGCGGTAAACTTTAATTAGATCACTGGCAACTAACTGAAATGTTCCGGTACGAAACACTCGTAGGGCACACAACAACTCTAATTTGGGAGATACAACAAAATTAAGACTTTTAAGTGATCTCCAAGTAGACTTAGAAGGAAAATACCAAACGTTCCTTAAACTCTCCGTGTGCACATCATACATCTCTCACTTTTCACACACTGTACTCACTATTCCATTTCCCGTCGTTTTCTGTGTCAAGATCGTCAATATAATCTAAGTAATTCATAAACACGTTTGAAATATCTTGCTCTCGTATACATCATGATATTATCGTTGTCAACAAGTCTAAACTTGGCTTACTCCATGCACAACGTGGGAGTAAATTCTAATCTATATTTGTGCGTTATTGACTTGTTTAGTAATATACTGCAAGATGGTTCTCTTCAACATTTTACTCTTGTAGTAATTTAGTCCAAGAGTACCTGAAGGGACTTATGTTGATGCATGAGAATCGGCCCGCAGAAGTGAGTAATGTTGGCAGACGAGCAGTGCGTGCCAGAGGCCACAGTGCAGATGAAAGTAGGCCTAAATCATATGACACCACTTTAAAGCAGAATTTAGGTTAAATATCTTAAAATTTTAAACTTTCTGTAATAATAATAATAATAATAATAATAATAATAATAATAATAATAATAATATTCAGTGCTGTATTGAATTTGTTTTGCAGGATGTCAATCAAGACGAATTGGAACTAGTGTTCACTATCCAGGACCTAGAATGATGGCGTGACAGGATCTACAAGGCTATTCATGAGAATCGTGCACGCAGTGTAAGTTAAGTTTCTCGTAGAATATTTTAGTTTATAACTGCTTGGTCCTTCAGTCTGCTGAAACAAGTTTAAAGTAAATAAACTACGTGAAAAAGGAAAACTTAATTAAAATAGAATGATGTTTCATTCTTGCAAGAACATCAATTTTTCAGGTATAATTCTCTAACCATATGTTTTCTTTCCCAGGTAGTTTATAAATGTATTTTTTCAAAATTAGTTTCAGCAGACTGAAGAACCTAAGTCACAATAGGAGTTAAAACTGAAAAGAGTGGGGCTTCAGATATTTAAAACAATTATAATGACTGCAGAGATGGTAACTAAAAATTAAACTGATGCCCTATTGGAGGATATGTTTAACAACACTTTAACAATGCACATATAAGAGGTCCACTTGATTATGCAGTGGTGCTAACTATTACGGATTGTCCATAATTACTACGGATTTCACCTTACGATTATGGAATTACG
Source organism: Anabrus simplex (assembly GCF_040414725.1). Classification (NCBI taxonomy): domain Eukaryota; kingdom Metazoa; phylum Arthropoda; class Insecta; order Orthoptera; family Tettigoniidae; genus Anabrus; species Anabrus simplex. The sequence continues at coordinate 190,178,325 of NC_090279.1, forward strand.
GTCAAAGGGGAAATTATTACGGAAAAGCTGACATTATCTTGAAAAAATAATTTTGTATGGGAAAAAAGGAAAAGAAAAGAAAAGAAAAGAAAGAAAAATGTCCAATCCTTTCGAGCCTTTCTCCTAAATCGTCCTCATTTCACTGCTTGTGAATTGGCGATAATACTTATTCGACAGCGACTTCCTTTTATTATTAGAAAGGGCACCCGAATGGGCATTAGGGTTTACAATATTCACTTATCGACATGGTTCTCTTGTTGCAAGTCTTGATGTGATACCTGTCACACTGTTTGCCACATAAAACGCATATACAGTTAGCATCTGGATTATGAAAAGACTTCACTGTGCATATCTTTGCTACCCATAAGCATTGTAAAATTTATTGTGAATGAAGGAGCTCAGGTGCTGCTCTTCTGCACTATAAATCCTTGAATAATAATGTATCTGCTGTGTTAAGTGTACCTGACAGTTGACAGAAAGACTGAGAAAGAAGTGAGGCCTACATTAAGCACATCTACACTGGAATCGCTTACGGTTCAGAAAAGAAAAGAAAAGAAAAGAAAAGAAAAGAAAAGAAAAGAAAGAAAAATGTCCAATCCTTTCGAGCCTTTCTCCTAAATCGTCCTCATTTCACTGCTTGTGAATTGGCGATAATACTTATTCGACAGCGACTTCCTTTTATTATTAGAGTGGGAAGGATGCTTAAGAAAAACTACACTGAAAAGCAGCTGCTGCATGAGAAACAAGCTACAATGAATGTTTTTATCACAGAACTGACACGTTCTGCAAATATTATTGTGTAATATGATATACTTTTGAATAGATTGCTAGGGAGAACAACAAAAGGGGTATCATTATCGAGAAGGAAGGAGCATGCTTTGGACTTGACTCTAAATTTTTGTCGGAGGCAGAGGGCAATTACCGATAATCCACTTTGAATCGAAACAGACTTTCAACGTATTAGGTCGTGTTACGTACATGTAGTACGTGTTGAAGAGATGTTAAGTACAGAACAAAAATGGCCAGCCGGACACCAGTGGGATCCGAACCCACAACCTCAACACGTACTACATGTACGTAACACGACCGAATATGTTGAAAGTCTGTTTCGATTACAATACGGTCGTGAAAATTCAATATTCAATCCACTTTGAAGGTTGGCACCTCTGTTTACATAAGTACTAGCGGAAATACGAGGTTTATAATTTGGCACAGTGTGTGACACACGTGTCGTCATTGGCACTAAGTGAAAGTGGAGTCATGACGTGAACATGTTAAATTGTATACTTTATTATACAGTTTATGCCACAGTATAGCAAATACCCAGTTGTCAGAATGTTCCGACTGAATTGGTCGAACAGGGTGGCCCATGACTGGCAAATGAAGTACATTTTTTGAATACATTCCATTTTCTCCAGAAGTACTTTTAAATGACTGTGCTGAGTTTGTAATGCCAGGAATTAAAAATACCAGGTACAGAAAATGGTGTAGTTCTGTTTAAAAACCCGAAGTTTGTAGTTATCTTGGCAGGTATTGACACCCTGCAGTACTGGAAGTCTGATTGTGAGCCCCTTGTTAACACAACAGAAAGTGAAAACGTAAATCTATATCTAATGGTCCAAGAATTGGCATTTTGGCTGAATAACACTATGAATCTGCATTTTGTTATGGTTTTCCATTTAATGGTGAATTACACATAAAGGAAGAGGATGATTTTCAGGCAAAGTGGAAAACATTGCATTATTTTCAAACCGCTGTTGTAATCTGACAATGAATGACAAAACTTATTTGGAATGTGTTAATGCTTCTCTTTTTCAGACTCAAGGTGAAAATGTGGATCTGTCTGGACCTAATGGTATTGATATTCTTGCTAATATGATAGAGTCCAGCTCTCTGTCCATAAATACGAACCTGTATGGGAATCTTCATAATCTGGGTCATTTTGCCATTTCTATTGTCCACGATCCTGAACACAAGCATTTGGTAAGTCTTTTCCACTTGACTATTTCATGATAATGCTCTGATAAGGAAGCAAATGGGCAAAAAGAGTTGTTCAACTCTTAAAGCCCATTGCTCCTAGAAGTCCTTCATTGCTTGGGGTTATCCCCCCCCCACATATTTCCCAGAACACACAGTATAAGTTTCCAGACTCCAGTCTGTTCTGGTGTCCATCCAGTATTTTTCATGACAGTACTGTTCCTGGCCGTATGTTCCAATGTCCTGACAGTTTATCTGGGAATGCTTTAATGTATTTACGCTACATGATGTTTCCGTTTGTAAGTCTGAATGTAGTTTGCTGTCCAAATGTAGGTAAGTTATATTGCAAGTGGCTTCTTGGGAAGCAGGAAACCAATTGTGAACAAATATGGTTAAATTTGATACAGATTCACATTTGCTATATACAGGGTGTAACTAAATATGTGGGAAAGCTCCAGGCATTCGATAAGAGGACCTGACAACAAGCAGAAGATGTCCTGTAAACATATAGCTTATTTGCTTTCATTACCGCGTTATAGACATTGCTTGTGGTGTACATAACACAGACCACTTCACTATGCAGGTTGGTCATTTGTGTTGATAAAGTGTAATTTACTAATTACAGTTCTCTGCAGAAGATGCTCAAAATGCACACATTAATTGCTCCTTTCATTTTACCAGGAACATTGATAAGAGTTTCATACTGCGCCTTTTTAACAATGATTTACATGGTTTGTTAGAAGACGTTCCACTGGATTTAATTCTGCGCATGTGATTCATACATGATGGAGCACCGCCTCATTATGCTCTTGCTGCTAGAGCAATTTTACATCAGCAATTCCCAAACAAATTGATAGGGCATCAGGGACCAACACGGTGACCTGCTCGTTCTCCCGATCTCAATCCATTAGACTTCTATTTATGGGGTCATTTGAAGGCCATTGTGTATGCCACACCTATTCATAACGTGGAAATGCTACGTCAGCGAATAGAGCAAGAGTGTCAACAGATACGACAGACACCTGAAATATGGGAACGACTGAGACAGTCAATGATGCGGCGCGTGACAGCTCGTGCTAGACACTTTGAGCACCTTCTGTAGAGAACTGTAAGTAGTAAATTACACTTTATCAATGCAAATGACCAACCTTTACAAAGGTGAAAAATTAGAGTATCCTCCTAATTCAATACAATAAATATTCCATCATTAGACATGTTTTGTTATTGTTACTAAACAATATTTTGTAAACTATGAGGTCCACAACCTCACCATGTGCTACTATTGTTCATTTTCATCTGCATCATTTGTTTTTTTCATTCCTTTGTTTTCTTAGGTTAACACAGTTTTTAGTTTCAATTATTATTTTAAATTAACACCTTTTCGCTGAATTTTTTCGCAGTGAGTTGTTTTTTGCTCCGCATATTGATGTAAATATTGTATATTTGTGCTAATTTTGTTTCCGTCTAGGCTCCCTTTTGTTTGTTTTTTCATTTGCTCCATTATGTTTTTTAGCATTTTTTCAACTTATATTATGTAAATTATTTCAAACTCCCCTCATTTTGCACCGAAGATGGCTCAAACGAGCCAAAACATGTTTGAATTTGTTTACTCCGTCTAATGACGGAATATTTATTGTATTGAATTAGGAGGATACTCTAATTTTTACCTTTGTAAAGTGAAAACTCAATACAGAATGATTCTAATATCTTGTAATGACCAACCTGCATAGTGAAGTGGTCTGTGTCATGTACACCACAAACAATTATTGTAACACGGAAACGAAAGCAAATAAACCGTATGTTTACAGGACATGTTCTACTTGTTGTCAGGTCCTTTATCGAATCCCCGTAGCTTTCCCACATATTTAGTTACACCCTGTATTTTTGCATGTATTACTTGGTTATACAGTGGTTCCTTTTGCTGTAATATTCAGCGGTTTTACACTTAATCTGTTGGATCATTTGTTCTCTTTTATGTAGTTCAAGATGTGTTACTTTTCATTTGTAGCACTAGTATATTCTTATCTGAAACTAATCTTGTCCTGTCAGTAATTTGAAACTATACTCGGTCGATTGATTGCCCACTGTAATTCCATCTCACCCAAGTGCAGCCTTATTTTGAGTGAGCAATACTTGACTTTTTTAAAATGTTTTCCTTTCTTTTGTAGGAAGCTTTGGGTGTGATGGGTGACCTTGCCACAGCCATGAGAGATCCAGCCTTCTACCGCTTTCACAAGTTCATTGATGACATGTTCCAGGACTACAAAGCCACTAAACCTCGCTACACCACCCAAGAGGTAGGTTTGCTTTCACCTTCTTGAATTGGTTCAACCCATATTGCACATTCGGGTTCCTATTTAATGTTCCTTAACCCAGTGACATCACATGATAAGCTGAGCTCACTTGGAGTTGTTACAGCATATGAACTGTTTGAAAAGCTCAACTTGCAGTGATTGAAAATGAAATGGCATATGACTTTTAGTGCTGGGAGTGTCACAGGACAATTTTGGCTCACCAGATGCAGGTCTTTTGATTTGACACCCGTAGGCAAATTGCGCGTTGTGATGAGGATGAAATGAAGACAATGTGTATACCCAGCCCCCATGCCAGCGGAATTAACCAATTATGGTTAAAATTCCTTACCATGCCAGGAATTGAACCTGAGACCTCTGTGACCAAAGGCCAGTACGCTATCCATTTAGGCATGGAGGCAGACACTTACAGTGATAACATTCTTAGTATAAATGAATGCAATTTAAATCCTAACCTGTAGATGTCTCTTGTGTACATTCTGAACTGTACTGTAGACTTGTGACTTTGGAAATTCCCCCACCTGGCTTATATAACATAGGTACACTGGACATATGTTATGATGATAATAATTCCTTGTTGCTTAGCTAAAATGGAATGGATCAAATTAATGACCATATCACATGAATGTGATCCAGGAAGTATGTTGGTTCTCAGCTGACACATTAGGTTATGTTGCATTGGGAGATGGAGTGGTAGGCCACCCCTATCCCAAATAAGCCGAGAGCAATAAAAGGAACTACAAAGGTATGGAAGACTTACCTTTGTGCTTCTCGGAGGGAAGCAGTGGTATTAATGTCGTCTTTGAATAGGTCATGGCATAGCAACGCACTCCTACTTACTGAAGGGTGAAGATCCCCCCCCCAGTGTGTATTTGCGGCAGTCATCTTACCATGGTACAAACCCTTACAGAGTCATCCTAATGGTCCTCATGTCAGATGAAGAAGATCCATTTTAGTTTTGGATATTTTAAAAAATCAGATAGAATAGGACTGACAAATTTTAATTGTGTTAAAATACCATAAATTTTATATTACTCACATTTATGTTCTGTTCACATTTTAAAAATATTATTGTGGAATGTTAATTTTCGAGTTTTCACGTGCCGAATGCAGTGTGTGCTTCCAGTACCGGAAAAATAGGCACCTGTGAAGTATATATTGCAGAGTTGTTGTCTTTGTTCGTCACATGAACAGACTTCCATGCAAGTACGCAAATTATTTTGTCTTTGTTTTGGTGGCAAAGTGGTGACAGACTCCATTTCATTGTGAATACTGTGTGTGTGACTGCTGAAGAAGTATTTATTGCGATTTTGGTTGCCAAATTTACATATATTGTGTTACGAAATGCAAAAGGTTTGAAATAATGAAGCGACTTCTTTTGCAAGAAAATACGTGTGATGACGTTACCGCGATTAGTGATGGTAGTAATAAACCAAAAATAGTTCAAACATTTAGGGAGGAATACTCAAAAGAATGGCCCTGTTTACTGCGTTCCTCAAAATCTCGCTCACCCATGTTTTGTAGTGTGTGTAGCTGCGATTTTTCAGAAGCGCCTGATGGGGAAGAACAAGACTGAATTCAATACTAATATGAACACTGAACTGTTAAGTACTCTGTTAGTGCAGAGGATGCACATGATATCAAAAGAAAAAGCATGCCACCAGTGTACGTTTACCAAACAGCAACTACAAGCTGCTAAGGGAGCAACTACAGTATCCAACAAAAGAAATGATCCTTCAACCTCCACTCAGATATGTACTGTAGATCACCTGTTACTTTAGCAGGTATGAATCATACACTCTTTTTATGCCAGTCTTTGAATATGTTATATGTTATACCTGGTTGAAACTTGGCATCTCTCCCACTGGCACATCCTTTTTTGTGTTCATGTTATTCCTAGTTCCCTCTTGTCTGTTGCTCCCATTTCTCACACTGATCTGTCATAATGTCTTGGTGTGCATGTGTATGTATCATTACTATCAGTAACATCAATAAGGTTCAAACAGGGGACAGTACAGAGATAATGATGCATTATAATATTGTGGTTTGCAGCTTGATTTCGAAGGTGTCAATGTCAGAGGAGTAGAGGTGCTATCAAATGGAGGCCGCACAAACGAGTTCAACACTTTCTGGGAGCAAAGTGATGTCGAACTGTCCCGCGGGTTAGACATCACCCCACGAGGTCCTCTATTTGCTCGAATCACCCATCTCCAGCACGCTCCATTTATGTACCGCATTCAGGTGAGTATTATTACCACATAGACATATTCAGGACTGCGAAATTACTGAATTGCTAATTTAAGATCAGTATCATGTTAGAGTAATTATGTTCAGCACAGTAGCAAATTTAAACTGGGAATAAAAATACACTGTTAATCAAAGAATGACATGTTTTGTACTTAAAAAGAACAAAATCAGATTCAATCAAGTCACGCACAATATTTATTTCTGTCAAAATGCCTAGAAATATAAAATTTGGAACTTATCTTAATGAAGTCCTGCAGGGAGGGGTCCTGCAAGGCACTATTATTGGTCCTTTGTTTTTATATATATATATATGGTGCCTTTGCTGGCAGGACCTAGTGTTTACAGTGCACTATGTCTTCTGGTATAGGCTAGAGCAATTTTGTTACTTTCATTGATCTGTCTCAGCTTTATCCTTGGCTTTGACAAAATGAAAGTGACTGAGGTCTGAGTGATGCTAGTAATGCCATTCCTTCTGCAGCCAGTCCCTGCTATGAATGGTGTGAAAATATTGCTCATAGGGTCAGTTGGTGCATGCATTTCAGTGGGCTTGGCAGACTTATGTAATAGCAACTTCTGGCTCGATGAGGAAAGCAACGGGAAACTACCTCGCTCCTCATTTCCCTAGTATGCCTCTTCATGACAGCTGATGGCAGAACTGTTGAGGATCCAACCAGCCTTCGGGCTGAGGACTAAACATACATAGATACATATAAATATGAGTAAAGAATGGGAATCACAGATAAGGTTGTTATCATCATCATCATCAGCAGCAGCAGCAGCCAGTTTAACTCAATGCTGAGCGTCGTGACCTCATTTCTTAGTAGCAGCGTCCTTAAAGAGATTTTTCCATCCTGAGCGGTCTTCAGCTCTTCTTAAGATATTGTGAAAAGGTAGACCGGCGATCTTCTTTGCTTGGTATAACCATCTACTTTATGTTCTGCCTTTTGGTCTGGTACCTTCAATTTTGCCTTCCAGAATGGTCTCTTCTAAATTGTCTCATCTCCTCAAAACGTGTCCCAGGAACAGGAGGTAACTTTCACTAACGCGGGAAGATAAACGCTTTGTGATGCTCAGTTCTTCTATTATGGGGACATTTGTTCTTGTTTCTGTCCATGGTTTATGGTGCATTCTTCACCAACATCACATCTCAAAGACATCTATTCGGTTCTTGTCACTATCTTTCACAGTCCAGGTCTCACAACTGTACAGGAAGTCCGAAAACACCAATGATTCCACCGATCGTATTTTCACTGTTTTGGATAATGCCCGGCTTTACCAGATCTTTGTAAGTATAACTATTGCGGCACGACCTAGGACAATCCGTCGTTTTATTTCTGTATCACAATTTCCCGTGTTACTGATTATGGAGCCCAGCTATATACAATCATTCACCAACTCCAGATCTTTCAGGCAACCTGTCATTTGGATTGGGATTTAACTTTGTCAGTTGATAACCATTAGTTTGGTCTGTTTCATGTTAATTTCTAGGCCAAAATCCAAACTAATGATTTTTACTCTAGAGAGCAATTCATCAAGTTCTTGTCCACTTCCTGTTTTTTTTTTTTTTCTTTTTTTTTTTTTTGCTAGTGGCTTTACGTCGCACCGACACAGATAGGTCTTATGGCGACGATGGGATAGGAAAGGCCTAGGAGTTGGAAGGAAGCGGCCGTGGCCTTAATTAAGGTACAGCCCCAGCATTTGCCTGGTGTGAAAATGGGAAACCACGGAAAACCATTTTCAGGGCTGCCGATAGTGGGATTCGAACCTACTATCTCCCGGATGCAAGCTCACAGCCGCGCGCCTCTACACGCACGGCCAACTTGCATGGTCCACTTCCTGTGATGAGTGTAGTATCATTAGCGGAGCGTAAATTGTTGATTTTCCTATCCCGATTGAAATTCCACTATCCCAGCCATCCAGTGCTCTTCTCATTACATACTGTGCGTAGATGTTGTAGAGTCGGGGTGACAATATGCAACCTTGCCTGACTCTATTTGTTACATTGAAAAATTGTGAGCATTCACCATCCACCCTTACGGTTGCATTATGACTGATATAAAGACCTTTCAATAATGACGTTAAGTGTTTTGGGACTCCACAGTCATTGAGCACTTCCCACAACTTGTCCCACTTGACACAGTCGAATGCCCTTTTGTAATCAAGGAAACAAATACAGTGAAACCTTGTTAAGACGTTTCTGCAGGGGACAAGAAAAATGAACATGTTAAGCGAGAAAACTTACTACTGAATACAGAAAGTAAAACTATCCAACAGGGGTATGGAAACAATAGATACGATTTTTGTGACGTAAGGGGATTTTACGTCGTATATCGACAGGTACAGTGAAACTCTATGAGAAGAGAGTATTAAAAGAGGTGAAAAATCACGAGAGAACAAATATGAGAACTTATTCCGCTAGGGCACTGAAAAGTGTTAAAAACATAAAACATAAAACAACAAATATGAAAAAAAAAAATAATATTGAAGTATTATTGCAGACCACACTCTTTCTAAACCAAATGTTAGAGAAACCCTTTTATTTCAGACCATTGGGTTATTACACATTATTTTTCTGGTCACACACTTAGACAATAAATTGGAGGTTATACACAGCCATGTGAGAGTGCAACAGAATGACTTTGGCTGCCATTTTGAACCAAACTAAACCTTGACGACCAAGTTCGAGTCGAAACTGGAAGGTGCGAGATTGAACATTCTGCCAACTCTGTGCGCTTAAAGATGTAGATGCCAGTCTACTTGCCAACAAACTTTAATTTTGTCTTCATTAGTAAGGAATTTCATATCCATAATTAGGCTATCACTAGACAAATATGCACCACGCTGGTCAACATCACTCGATTATGTTCCAGATGAAGGCTATCGTCGACAAATATTTGCTACCAATATTAATGGTCCACTATTGGAATTATAAATTTTCCAGCTGACTCATTCCTGGTTGCCAGCGTTTCACGCCAGTGTGCTAATTTGGGCTCATCAGTTGGTAAATAGCACACCCATCAGGACGCATGGCTAGTGCATACCGTGGAGGCCACTGCGTAGGCTACTTGGAGCCACTGGCAGTGCCAATGCACTATGAGAGACTTTGTCTCATTACCAAAAATTGATGCCTGCCTAGCCATCAGATGATATAGATGTTGATTCCATTCGGGAGATAGTAGGTTCGAACCCCACTGTCGGCAGCCCTGAAAATGGTTTTCCGTGGATTCCCATTTTCACACCAGGCAAATGCTGGGGCTGTACCTTAATTAAGGCCACGGTCGCTTCCTTCCCACTCCTAGCCCTTTCCTGTCCCATCGTCGCCATGAGACCTATCTGTGTCGGTGCAACGTAAAGCAACTAGCAAAAAAAAAAGATGTTGATTCCCATAGAGAACCTGAAATATTTTAGTTTTTTTTTTTCTTGTACTCTTCCTATCTCTTACACAGAAACCCATTTTCTTATTTGAGCTAGTCTACAGTTTATATCCTGTTTGTTTCTTCCATCACAATTTGTTCTCAAACAGTGAAGCATCTGATAAATTTTCCTCTTGTCTATAGGTGGAGAATACTGGTCAGCCGAGAATGGGGACTGTTCGCATTTTCATGGCTCCTAAATTTGATGAACGTGGAGTGCCATATGTGCTACGTCAGCAGAGAATTCTCTTCATTGAAATGGATAAATTCCAATACACATGTAGGTATAACTTGTATAAATAGGGCTAATAAAAAACTTCACATGAGATGAAGAAATATCCGGTTCTTTAACTGAATGGTCAGCGTGTTCAAAGGACCCCAGGTTCAATTCCTGGTCAGCAAGAGATTTTAAGTGTATGGTTAATTCATTTGGTTTGGAGTCTGAATGTTGTATGGTGTGTTCACTGTTTTGTGGAGTGGGGCTGGAGGGGGAGCGATCCATTATGGCCCCAAGCTGTGTGACGTTGGTGTGCCAGAGCCTCTCCTGCCACTGTACAGCCAACCTACTGGGGGAGGGTCGGTGCCCATTGGTCAAACACCACTAAAAGTGCAGTCATTGGCCACTATGTCTCTTGAGGCCTCAAGGGGTGTAGAAACTACTAGGCCCATGAGCTGAGAGCCCTCTATTTCTGGAGTTCCCCATGAGCTTTGAGATGCCAATGTATCTCGAACAGACGGCCCCCTTATATAAGACGGACAACCACTGGAGTTCAGTCGGTGTGGTTCAGTTTAGTTGGAGCTCAGCCAGTGAGCGAAGGAGAATGAAGGGTGCTACAGTCTCTGGTTCAGTAGGGTAAGCTCGGTGTGAGTTCTGTCAGTCAGTAGTTGAGTGAGAGTGCAGCCTGAGCTGAATGTACTAATCTGTTGGAGTGTCTGCCGGTTGGAGCTGAGGACTCTCTCTGAACGCCTGTCATGGATGTCTCTCTTGGGCCAGCTTTTGTGCCTCGTGTTCTGGTACAGCATGGAAGAAAACACTGGATTTAGGTATGATGCTGTGAGCGGACTTCTACCGGAGTGTAGACAGTGGGTACCATTCTGAACTGAGACACACCAGTGGGATACGAGCCCTAAGTCTCTTTTTCACTGTTCGTATTATCATAGTACTGGGAAGAAAACACATTAGCGGAGTCTGAAAAGACAATCATAATAGATTTATTGTTTAAGTGTGTATCTATAATAATAAAAGGAAGTGTTTATCTGTGTGCGCAATGCCCAGACAAATCTATGGCACACAGAAATCTGAAATTTTCAGCATAGGAAGATGGAAGAGTTCTGAATGCACCTCGAAGCTGGATTTTTCATTTTTGCTTTCGTTGATGAGTTATGAATGAAAAACTATCTAAAATCTTGTGTTTGGATATGACAATCCAATGTCTGTCACCAAGATTAAATGTATAGATTCACTGTCGCTAGGCAACGTACATAAGTTATGCAGAGAATAGAAGTCATGGAGCTGCTTTTACGTCCATGTTGTAGGAAGCTGTTTTTGGCCCCAGACACAAAGAGCCAAATTAAATCCGTAACGGAAGTGTCTGTGTATATGTGTGAAATGCCCAGGCAAATCTATGGCATGCATTAATTGTTTATATTACTTTTAATCGTTTTAATAATTATTTTATTTATTTACTTGTTTCTTATCTGCCTGATGTTCATTTTATTCACTAAAATGTCAGAATACTAAGAGGGTTTCAGTATATCAGCAATAAAACTTGAACCATATTTTCTTTCAACTAACTCAATCTTACATTTTATTATTTTATATTTTATCAGAGGAAACAAAAGATAAACAAAGAATAGAAAACAGAGTGAGCTGACCGTGCAGTTAGGGGCATACATCTGTGAGCTTGCATTTGAGACACAGTGGGCTTGAACTCCACTGTCGGCAGTACCTGAAGATGTTTTTCAGTGGTTTAACATTTTCAGACCAGACACATGCCGGGGTTTTACCTTAATTAAGGTCACGGCCGCTTCCCATCTCTACCGTAAGACCTATCTGTGTTGGTACGATATAAAGACAATTTTGTGAACAAAAAACCCCGTCAAGACGTCATTTTAAGTCCATGCCATAGGAAGCTATTTTTGTTCTGCCCGTGATATCTGGAACTGTGTATCCGATGACTGGCATTTTTGTTATTTACTGAACATCTCTTGGATACATATTATATATACTGAACAGTATGTAATATATTGAAAGTTCATTTCGAATAAGCATAAATTTTCATATTGATCATTCTAATCCAGTTCTAACTAAATATTTGTGAGAGATATTAAAGTTTTCACAGCTTTAATGAACATGACAGCTTCTGGAAATAAGTGTGCAGCTTCATGTAAATGTAGCAATTTTTTTTTTTTTTTTTTTTTTTTTTTACTGTAATATTTTCAAAAAGGGTTCCACTCCCAAATGGTTCCACTGGGTTATCCCTGTACTTCTGCATTCCAGCACAACACAACTTTCAGATTCTGCACAATTTCTCACGCTTTTACTTATAACATTTGCCCACTCACTGTTTCTTTGCTTGAGCACACTTGAACCACTCATACACTGCAATGTTCACTTCTGAAAACATTACACTTCATTTTCACTGCTTCCACTCTCTTAAAATTTCATTTTTATACATCAAAATTATGTTTGAGTTTTCCTGCATTTGAATTTTTCTATTAACTTTCTCACTGAACATCCTTGCACACTGTTTGCAGTTACATTTCTTCTAGTCTTGAGATCTAAACATGCTTGCCCCTTGTTACTCATGTTTATTGGGCAGTTGAAATGCTAAGGTAATTCTTTTGCAACAATTAGAGTATGCAAGTCTCCTCCTTGTAAAGTTTAACTGAGCTACCTGATCTTGACCTTATCTGGAACAATCTGAGCTGTGAATAGAATGATTGAAGATGGCTTGGAAAATCCCTTAGTAATTTGTGAGTAAAGTCACTGGCAGCATTCCTGGGCAGCTACAATTCTTGGAATGTGTTGTGTGTGTCCTCCGCATCGCAAGTTCTGCGCCTATAAGCTCCGCAACCTGCCGCAGCACCGAAGTTTCTAGCAGCAACGAAGTGTCTTTACTGCGCCTGGCACGCTCACTGATGACGTCAGCCAGCGATATATTAGGAGCTTCATTCCGAGCCTCTCCAGGACTACCCCAATGTTCGACGACCAGAACACACCGCAAGTCAGACACGGAGGCATTCCTCTTAAAAACGTGTTTTGAACAGGTGGACAAATTGCTGGCTGTGAGGTTTCACCTCTGAACATTGCCTCATTATCCTGATCCCCGTAGCCACGTCGAGCCCCGAGTATAGCATTCTGCCACTCCCTTTAGTCCTCACCAGTGCTCCGACATCCACCTTAGCATTCTGCTATTTGAATAAATTAATGCAAGTTCCTTGCAAGTATAAACCTAGTACCAGCATTCTGCCTCTCTCTACAAGTTACGCTTGTAATTTCACAGAAGATAGTTTTCGACTATCAGGACAATTTATTAGTGAAACAGACTATCTCCGCAAGATAGAACTAAGTGTATATAGAACTCTCGTATTGTATAATTGTACATATGCAACAGACATTCAATTTAAGATTTAATTTCAACATTAACTGCGTGCATTCAAACAAGTTTCAAGAAGAATTCAGTTTTATTTCTTATATATATTGTATCAAATTATTGAAACAATAAACTTTATGTTGTGTCACTGTATACCAAGTTCCTTGTATACAACACAATGTACACTGAGAAAGGTTTGGAAAGAGACCTGTACAGAATTAACTTCATGGCTACTAAAACATTTCTGTGTAAATTACATTCTCTTATCCTTCAACTTGAAGTAGTACAAACATTTAAAAGTAAATCCTCTATATTAGGAGAAGTCATAAAAAAAAGTGACATAACCCAGTGAAAAAGTGTGTCCCAGAACGTGTCAAGTGTCCTTAAGAGGACTAGACTAGTGGAAATGTCCATTGTCCGGGGTTCAAAGTGTCCACTTAAATGAGGTTTATTTATCATGTCTTATGTAAAATACATTGATTCCATGAAAAATCTCAATTTATAAAGACGTCTGGTGCAGAAAGGTGTCATTTTAGGCAGGTTCACATTATTAATAATATATGCATGCACAATAAATACATGATGTTGACCACAAAGTTACTACTAGCAAAAAGCAACATTGCAACAGTAAATGAACAGATTTTCTCATTTATTGCAGTAATTATATTTTAAATAAATCCTGTTCCTAACGTTCTTGTATTGGTTTCTCAGTGCGCCGGAGTTCCAACACCATCGAGAGGAGATCCACAGATTCTTCCGTCACCATCCCACATCCCATACGAACGTACATTCCAGCGATTGGATGCCACGAAGCAAACCCCTGATGATCAACAGTTCAACTACTGTGGCTGTGGATGGCCTCAGCACCTCCTCGTACCAAAGGGATCGTCTGAAGGATTTCCTGTCGAGCTCTTCGTCATGGTGACAAGCTATGCTGACGACAGGGTTAGTACAACACTTAGTTCTCAAAGTTCTTCCTCTGCCTGTTCATACTAAGATTTTAAAAGGTTATTCTTTGAGGCAAGAACCAAACAAGTTAAAACTAATCAAATGTTTTTGGTGTACAGAGAGAGGCAGTGCAGTTAGAGGTGCACAGCTGTGGGTTTGAACCCCACTGTTGGTAGCCCTGAAGATGATTTTCTGTAGTTTCCCCATTTTCACACCAGGCAAATGTTGGCACTGTACTTCAAGACCACGGCCGCTTCCTTCCCATTCCTAGTTCTTTCCTATCCCATCGTTGCCATTAGACCTATCTGTTGATATAGATGTTGATTCCCATTCCCATAGGGAACCCATCATCTTATGGCCAGGCAGACATAAATTTTTGAAAATCAGTCATAGTGCAATGGCACTGCCAGTGGTTCCAAATAGCCTACGCAGTGGCCTCCACAGTATGCACTAGCCACACATCTTGGTAAGAGTGCCATTTATCAACTGATGAGCCGAACTTAGCACATTGGGGCAAAATGCTGGGCATCAAGAATGAATTAACTGGAAAATTTATAATGTCCAATAATTGACCAACTGTATTGGTACTATAGACCTATCTGTTTCTATAAAGAGTAAAGCAACTTGTGTGTTTAAAAAATTAAAAGTGTTTATGAGATACAGTAAAAGCCTGCTCATTCGAACCCTGCAAATTTTGGATTTCTAATAATCCAAACTGTATTCATGATGCAGGAAAAAAAAAACCAACTTAAAAACCCACTTTCAGGGTAAAGAAAGGATTTAACTAGAGTAGTGTACTTAAATATGATTAAGCTGGCATTTATTGGAAAAGAATCCAAATATCGTGCATACATACAGATTCATTAAAGACTTATGCCTTTCAACATTCAGTCTGCAAGCCTCTGTGAATTGACTGCCACCACAATCCTCTATTTGTAACTAGTTCTGTGGCCTCATTTACTTCTAAACCTCTTATCTTTAAGTTGTTAAACAGTCTAACCCATTGTAATCATGGTCTCCCTCTACTTCTTACCCTCTGTAACAGTCCATAATTCTCCAAGGTAACTCCATTCGCTTCACTTGACCCCGCCACCAGATCTGGTTTACGTGTACAGCTTCAACCATAGTTAATTCCTAATTTAGCCTTTATCTCCTCAGAGTAACCTCTTGCCATTTTTCCCACCTGTTTGTACAAGCAATCATTCTCTACTTTAATTTCTCTTACTTCCAAATTATGAATAAGATATCATGAGTCCTCCAAGCATTCACTCCCATAAAGCAAAGTTGGTCTGAAAACACTGATGTAGAGATACTGTAGTTTCATCCCACGTCGTTCCATCTTAAGCGATGGGTCGGCAAATGAGGCTTCTCCACCAGTTGCGGTCCCTGAACTTCTCTCCTTCTTCAATGCTTTCCATAGTATGTCCTCTCTGTGGAATGTCAATCTTCACCATGTCCTTGTACCTGAGTCTAATAACAGTCAAGCTATAAAATAGGAATGAAGATACTATAAGCAGTTTCATATTGTACTGTACTTGCAAGAAACATGATTACCATACTGTATTTTAGTCTTAATTTAGGTAATTTGCACATTTGTATGAAAACTGTCATTTAAGTAGAAAATTAGCTTCTGTATCCCAAGATTGTGGGTATGAACCCTGCAGAGGTACAGTGGAACCTCGATATTTAGAATCACCTCGGGAGCTAAGTTTTATTTAATTATTAAAATTTTGAGATACAGAGAATAGTTTTTCGGTATGTATAACAGATAATTGTATCATAAGTATATACTTATACTTATACTAGCTGCCTCTGTGGATCAGCGGTAGAGTGTCGGCCTCCAGATCCCAAGATAGCGGGTTCAAACCTGGCAGAGGTAGTCGGATTTTTGAAGGGCGGAAGAAAGTCCATTCGACACTCCATGTCGTACGATGTCGGTATGTAAAAGATCTCTGGTGACACATTTGGTGTTTACCCGACAAAATTCATAAAAAATCTCAGCCATAGACGCCCAAGAGAGTTTTGGTTTACTCGGTCTGCCATCTAATGGGGGCCTAGAGTAAAACGGAACGTCGAAATTGATGAGCAGACAGCCAGATGGCGTCAAATTGAAATGTCTGCACATGGTAGCTGAGGCCATACGATTATTATTATTATTATTATTATTATTATTATTATTATTATTATTATTATTATTATTATTATTATTATTATTATTATTATTATTATTATTATTATTATTATTATTATTATTATTATTATTATTATTATTATTATTATTATGGGCTTATACTGAATACATTATTTTTAACAGTATTTAAAAATACACAAACAAACTCTATTTTATGGCATCACTTTAATTATAACCCTTATTATAGTAACTTTTTAGAAGACAGGATACAGTACATGCAGTAGTGAAACACGAAACATACCTTGGTTGACACCTTTGGAAAACATTTGTTAGTCTCTTCTGTTTGTTACTGTTAACCTTTCCTCCCTTCACGTTGAAACCTCTCATCAATACCACACAGGCGAGATTCGTAAATAGAGCTCGTCTTCCAAGACTTCGGGTGTTGCTTTTGTACGTGACCGGTAATTCACACCCGAGAAACAGACAGGCTTCGCTGATTTTCCGATCATTTGATGTTTGTTTTTTGGTTCCTGTCATATTAGCTCCCGGCATTACTGTACAACTTTCTGTTTGTTAACTCTTCCTCACAAACTACAAATGCCGTATTGCACAGTTAATGTTGCACAAAATTCGAGTTAGAGTATTTTTTGCTTCGAGGATTCGAGAAAGTTGTGTAACCAAATTTTGAGTAGTAGAGAAATAAATACACATGGAGAATAAGGCAAACAGCTGGGAAATTTAAGTTACTTAGAAATTCTGAAAATTCGAGTAATGTGGGTTTTAGATATCGATGTTCGATTGTAGTCATCTTTTTGAAGGGCTGCGAAAAGTCCTGTGGTATGATGTTGACTGTAAAGTGACACTTAAGTGGTTAAGAAACAAAATTAATTTTAAAAACTCTGCTATAAGTTGCAGAAACTCTTCTGGTAGTGGAAAATATAACATAACTGACGTGCAGAGAGCCTAAATGACATGGCTTATGGTAGCAGACGGTACGAATACTAGTATTTAACAGAAGACATAAATATCCCACTCAAGTTGTAATGTAAAAGTGCTGCCACTTGGGCAGGTATTTAGAAACCACAAAGAAAGAAATCAGGACCTTACAGTGACCTTTTTTTAAAAATTTCAGGTGGATCAACCAGAACCAGCTGGCTGCAATGCTGGTCACAGCTACTGTGGTCTATTTAACCGCAGGTATCCTGACCGCAAACCGATGGGCTTCCCGTTCGACCGCAATCCTCGGCAAGGTGCAGAGACTCTTCGTCAGTTCTTAACGCCGAACATGTTTGTTGCAGACATGGCAATCCGCTTCTCGGACAGAACTCAAGTGCGCAATGGCACGGCGAGAATTCAAACTACCAACCGACGAGGCTCCAACGTTGGCTGAAAAGCTTCAGATCAGCAGTTATCTTAATGTTTTTGTGGACTGCTTGCAAGATGTAAATGATTTGATTTGTTTAAGCTCTCTTCAGCTGTCTGAAGTCTCAGACATAAAGGAATATACTGAACAGATAAATATTAAAATATGTATTTTGGAGTAAGTTCATTGATAAGTGAACGATACTGAGTGAAAGCCGATGATTAATGATTTTTGTACTGAGCTCGATAGCTGCAGTCGCTTAAGTGCGGCCAGTATCCAGTATTCGGGAGACAGTGGGTTTGAACCCCACTGTCGGAAGCCCTGAAGATGGTTTTCCATTGTTTCCCATTTTCACACCAGGCAAATGCTGGGGCTGGACCTTAATTAAGGCCACGGCCGCTTCCTTCATATTCGTAGGCCTTTCCTCTCCCATCATCGCTATGACCTATCTGTGTCGGTGCGATGTAAAGCAAATAGCAAAAAAAATCATTTTTGTATGAAAATAAAACCTAAAATACAGGTGCCCTTGAAAAAGGTTCCAATATTTTCAGAGGAGGAAGAACACAACAAACGAATGTTCCTATAAACATTTGTCACAAATCCAATATCTTTGCAGTTACGGTCCGCTACCACTACTATTGATGATCACCGACCTACATCGGTCACTCTCTCTAGATTTTTTGAGGAATGGGAATAGTTTTACACTCTACATTTTTAATTGCATTAGCATACTATTTACAACATACCTTTTTCCCAACCTATTTCCTTCGTGTGTTGCATGCTGCCTCCTAGGTAAATATTGGAACCTTTTTCAAAGATATCCTGGATAAGAACATTTTAATTCTATAACAATGCTTTAAAGATTCAGGCTAAGAGATTTGTCATGGAAAGCAAGTAAGATTATTTTAAATTTACAAACATTACTATTGGCTTTTCTTACTTAGATAAAATCGCACAAAATGCATAGAAAACTTGTGAATAGCTTTGTAAGTATTTTCCATTTAAAAGAGGCCTAATGCAATTGTACTTTTCCTCTTTTTCTTCTGCTGTGGAATGACCCTCCTTGTTTGATTTAAAGGCTTCTTAATTTCTCCTTTTGTATTCTTCGTTCTTGGCCTGTCTACACAGAGGACAAATGTTTCAGCTGCTCTCTTCAGTAATCAAAGGAATGTCACTGAGCAGAGGACATTCAACAGTGTCCACCTCATTTCTGCCAGATGCCTGGCTCTGGGTATTGTCAAAGTTCATAGCATATCTTCATTTCTGCTTTTCAGGTGCAATTTCAACATTCGAACCCCCAGCACGGAATGGCACATCATTCTCTTTAGTTATATGGGATAAACCTGATCCTGAAGCTGTTGCACTGACATTTCTGGATGTGGATGGCATGTCAGCACGATGTACTGTCCCTTCAGAAGATTCAGTAGTAGCAGGCAATACATTCAACTCTGACAGGTCACCCGAAATCTTCTCCATCAAATTGACGCTACTTGAGCAGACCATCTAATTTCTCCTGAAGATTCACCAAATCTTCATTAAGCTCCAAAAGAACTTGAGTTATTGTTACATACGGTCTTGGAAATTTGAGATCTTTCCGCAGCATCTGCAACTACACTACAGCAGTTTGAAATATGATCCAACAGAAAACTTGTTTCATTTAGATAAAATTTGCTCCTATTCATGTCTGTAGTTCAGAATAAGGCCGGTATCTCATGTAGTATGGTGCAAAGCAAGGCATCAACAAAGAATTAAAAATGTTTATTTAAAAGGAGCCTACCGAGCTCGATAGCTGCAGTCGCTTAAGTGCGGCCAGTATCCAGTATTCGGGAGATAGTGGGTTCGAACCCCACTGTCGGCAGCCCTGAAAATGGTTTTCCGTGGTTTCCCATTTTCACACCAGGCAAATGCTGGGGCTGTTCCTTAATTAAGGCCACGGCCGCTTCCTTCCCACTCCTAGCCCTTTCCTGTCCCATCGTCGCCATAAGACCTATCTGTGTCGGTGCGACGTTAAACAACTAGCAAAAAAAAAAAAAAAAAAAAAAAAAAAAAAAAGGAGCCTCTAGGTCATCAGCTCAAGGAAATGAGAAAGGGAACATTTTGTAAATTCTTCTTCCCAACTTTTCTTCACTTCCAGATTTCTTAAATTTCCTTTTATTACCAAGAGACTTCCTTTAGCTTTTTTTTTTTTTTTTTTTTTTAATCTCTATTCCATGTCCATGTCCAATCTTGAGCGTTCAAGTGGTTAATGCTGAAAAATCATGTGGCGTCAAATTTAAAAACCATTCTCTCGTGCCATTTGAGTTACTGTGATCATGTTGGCTATCGCAAGTTTGTCAACAGTAGCCCAGAACAAATTGTTAGCTAGAGACCCTTAACCACTGCCACATCAGAAACTTCTGTAGTCTCCCAGATCTTTTCTTCCCTGGGTGCCTCATTAAATGATCAAAAGTACTGGAGCTTCTGAACTTCAATTGTCTCTAGAAATTTTCCTGCCTTTCCAAATTCGAAGCATCACCTCGTTCCGAATCTTCATGCTCCAACAAATTTGGAGCATTCAGCAGTAAATGCAAGTCTTAAAAGCAGCCAACATTTTCGCTGATGTTGCTGCGAATGTCCAGGTTAAACCCAGAAATCCGCAGTAAAATTAAATGAATGAATGTAGCCAATGAGCAATAAGATTTACAATAAAAGCTTAAGCTAATCTGAGTTACAGAACTTGAACAGCAATTCCACTCCTAATTTACAATTCATGACAGTCAAACCAGTCACAGTATTTCTTGTATAATCTACAAATACAGTCTATATTTGTAGAGCGAAACGTACGACTGTTTCTGAAGTTGTAGTTAGTTCCTTTAGGTCTGTCATTAACATAGCATCTATTGCATAAAATTCGCTCTGGATATCACTTTTTTCATTGATTCAAGTTTAAAAACTTCATGTTTATTCCGTATTGAACCGAGAATCTAATGGAAACAAGAGAGGTCCACCTATTCAATACCATATAATGTTATAAGAAAAATGATAACATTTTATTATACTCGGTACCGTTTTCGATGCTGGTGTGCATCATCATCGGCCAAAAATAAGAAAAATATGCATAGACAAAGTTACAATAAACAATGCATAAAGTACATACAAATTTTACAAAACCGACAAGACCAAATTAAAAACGGGATCTATAAACATTAACCTATGACCTAAACTTAAAAAATAGCACTAACTGTCTTAAAATTATGAATATTCATCCTCTTGATAAAAGTCCTCTGAATCTAAAAAACTTAAACCATGTGCGAGCAGATTAAATTTGAGGACAAAAAAACCAATGCTTCACTATCATAAAAGTCCAAGAGCATAATTTTAATTTTGTAAGAACATATGTATAAAAGGTTTTCTTGACAAACATTCACTGAGTGTTAGAGTAACCGGTGCAAGAATTAAGAAACCATTTTTTTATTGGTTAAAAATGGCTGTCATTAAAATAACACAACCACTCAAAAGACGTAACAACTTCCTATTTTGCGTGATAAAACATATGTCTTCTCTAAATTAGCCGCTTTCTTTAAGTATTAGATAGCAAGATCTTTTTAATGAAAATTGGCCGACGCCGTGTTTCCAGGGTACTGTTCTCGGTTCAAATTAGGACCTGAAGCAAATAAAAAAGAAAAGAATGTCAAGAAAGGCTTTTTTTTTAAATCTTGTCGTAAAAATTTTACGTGAATAAGAGACTCACCTCTGGGAGCGTATATATTATGTGTTGGCTGTAGATGGCTGACGGTACTTTGTTCTGAGGTCTTTGATTACGAAAGATTCCCTTGTTAATTCATAGGCCAATCTTGAGAGCGTGTATTTTGATAGACAGAGAGCAGCTTTGATAGCAAGCTTTAACCTTCTATAGTATTTAGGTCTTTCACTGATAATTTGAGTCAGAAGATTTAAAGTCCATATGTCAGAATCAGTATTATTTTGGTGTAGGACAAGGTCATGGCAATTTCTGTTGGTAGCTGTTACTTTTCTTCACAACATGTATTGCTTTTATTGCAGCCATTGATCTGTCTTCTACATGGGATTTGAATGAAGTAATTGTAGTCTGCAGAGTGATGCCGAGATAACTGCAGGTATTAACTAAGGCCAGTGGGTTGTCCCCATATGTTATTCTGTCCTGTATTGCAATTCTTTGTCACTGTCTGAAGATCATTTGCACAGTTTTCTTTTCATTCATTCAAAGTCCATCATCATCTGCCCATTCTGAGATGGCATTTAGTGCATTCTGGAGATCATCTCTTTTTGGTACATGCAAGAACCATATCTTTGACATACATGTAGAGCAGGGGTTTTCAATTAGTACGGGCTAGAGGGGAAACATTAGAAAACTCAGGTATGTACACGGGCTGCACTTTAATAATAGGCCGATTTTCATAAAATTCGGCAAATAGAACGGAGGTACCAGCATGAAATAATATGCATAGTTCAGGGTTTAATAATTTTAATTGTTTAAAACACTATTATACTCAGGACAGTTGAATTTGGAAGAACAGCACCCAACAATGTCGGTGCATTTGAATTAATATTCGACAAATGACAAAAAGTTAACCAAAAGACAAACTGAAATGAATAATGTAGTCAAAACAAAAAAGGACAATTTTGTAGTAGTGTGAAGGGCACAATGCTATACAGTTGTAATAGCCTAAAATCTCAGCAATGCACTTCCCCGAAAAGTTCAAGCGAGCAGCACCGTGTGCCAGCCAGTACTACCAACGAGATAAGAACAAAGAATTGAAACTGCTTCTTATACCATTGGCAATTAACACACTCACTACCTTGGACGCCTTAAGGCGTTTAAGAACAGCCTATGTGCAGGTCTGTATCCGAGTTAAGGCGTTTAAGGTTGTGCGATGTAGATGTTTCGAATTTAGCACTAAATTTGTGCGATGTCGTACTTCGTGTTAAAAACCAAAAGGGGCATATATATGAACAGTCCCTCACCCTGACTACCTGAACAGAGGGTACACTACAATGTTTTCTTTCTTTTTTCTTTGAGTAAACATGGACCTAAGCCAGTCGTGCTATTCTTGGGAGGGTGTGTAGTTAAGTGAGTTATTGTGTCGTGATAACACGACGACTTACAAACACAGTATATGTAGTGAGGAAATTTAAGATATACTACTGAACGATGATTCTGGTGATGAACTCATCCCTGATTTCAGAGGTGGCAAAAGCAATTCCGATGATGATATACCAGACTCTGGGTTAAGTGAAATTCAGCACATTCAAAGACCGATACGCATCCGTGTTATTGCCCGCCTGCAATGAAGTTCACTGGCCAGGTAGGATTAAAAATTGATCTCAAAAATAGCAACAGAATTATGTCTTTTATCAATTTATTTCTAAATGATGATTTCCTTGAATATGTATGCCATCAGATAAACCTTTATGCAGAACAAGTTATTAGTGCAGCACCGCGTCCATTCACTGAATAGGCCTATTCTATTTGTCGGACGTGGAAACCAGTCGACGTAGATGGGGTAAAAATGTTTTAAGGACTAATGTTTGTAACCGGAATAATTAAAAAACGAGATCTGAAAATGTACTGGACAGAGGACACTATTTCCGTTCCGTTGATTTTTTTCTAAAACAATGGCACAAACCGGGTTCAAAAATATATTGACATTCTTGCACTTTAACAACAGCAATCATTATGAGGGGAATTCTGATAGGCTGTGCAAAATCAGGCCGATTTTCGAAAGTCTCAGTGACCAGTTTTCGTATAGTAACATTTAATATAAAATAGTGCACTATACTTTGCATCGACATTTATTTCAAGTTTATAAACATCTTGAGAAGACAATATTATGATACTGTAATTTGAATTGATCTCTGAATGAACAGCAGCATCGCATGAAAACCAACCTTTTTCGATTTCCATGACCAACAACTTAAGGATTACTTTTACAACTTGTTACTTTTATATGGCGCACTGGACCTTTTTATGGATCTCTATTTTTCAACATAATGTAGCACATCTCTGGATTCTTAAGCCTCCACGTGCAACAATGACCTTCCTTCAAGTTCCAAAAAACTGAAGAGCCTTTCCAGCATCCATGTGTTTTTACGTCTATGAATATCTTAAAAAACGATGTAACTTCATCTCAGTTGTTCTTCGAATATACAGCAGCAAATTTAAGAATCCAGCATACGTTGAATTCCTTGACCCACAACTGAAAATTTTCCATCCCTATCAACTTTTTAATGCTATACGGTGCACTGGCCTTTAATCGTAAAAAAAGACGTGACTTCGGCTAAGTGGTTCTTCAATTGGATACCAGTATCTTAAAGGAGCCAGCATATTCTAATCTCCTTATCCAGCAACTCAAGAATTCTTTTCTATAACATCTTTTTAGTGCGCACTGGATTTTTTAATGCTATATGGCGCACTGGACTTAATCATAAATAAATGAGGTAACTTCGGCTCAGTGGTTCTTCAATTGGATACCTACATCTTAAAAGAGCCAGCATATTCTAATCTCCTTATCCAGCAACTCAAGGATTCCTATCAATAACATCTTTTTAATGTTCACTGGATTTATTATGAATCTCTTTCAGAGAGTTATTATTTTTTAACATAGTGCTGCACAATATCTCACATGGTATGTAGTTTTACGAGACCTTATGTGCCATTACATTGTTTAATTTCTTCGGTAGTTGTGTTTTAATTTTACTTTAGGCTAACAATGACCTAGTACTAGGTCGAAACTAGTCCCTAAACATTTATGTAATTTAAACTCTTTACACTTTGTATTGAAAAGGTGGACCCAAATAATACATTAATTTACTCTATTGTATTCACAGTTCAATACGGATCTATCATTATGAAACTTATTTCATTTAATTACTGTAAATAGAACAAAAAATTGGACCTTGACTATTTGATTTTGTGTTTCTGAAAATATGAATGAGCAGGTCAAATAGAATAATCATTTTTTCAGAAATGTCATTAAGATTGTAATTTGGATTTTAAATATTGGTCCAAATGTATAAAGCAGTTTTCTGCTATGTTAAGCAGGGGTCCTTTATTCATAACTTTGAAGATTTCCATATCCTGCTTAATGTCAGTAAACATGTGATTGTAATCATGCATGTGTTGTCCTACTGCTGAAAATGCCCTCGAGACTAAGCTAGAGGAACCGTGGTCGCCAACTCACACTCCCCGGTACCCTTTCAGTCTCCTCCTCTTAAGACAGACAGGGGATACCACTGACGCTGTTCTATCATGCCCATCCACAGGTGGATGTACTAAAATGTGATGCAGATGTGTGTTATGTAGCTTACATTAAAGCATCTTTATTATTTTAGTGCCTATTTTTGTCGTTACAAATGTCTATTTTAATTATGTTACTGCCTATTTCCTAAATGCCAAGTGCTTATTTGCCTGCCTATTTTAGCAAAAATACATGCCAGAATTTCCAGGCTCTAGTGATAACGGTGTTCACCTACGGTTACTGTCAGTTTCTGTACTTAGCCTACGGTACTCACATGTGTACTTAACCCTGCGTACAATGCTAGAATACATATCCTTCATAATTATGTTATACTGTGTCAATAATGAACCTCAGTAGAAATGAACAGCCTAGTCATTTGTTGACATGTATCTATGGAATGGAGAAGGCCCATGGCTGGCTACTCACATAATCGGCACAAACAACATTCGGTTATTGGTTTAACCAATAAGTCAATTTAGTGATGAGTCGAAATCCTGACGGTTTCCAATCAGATTCACAACTAAGTATTTTTTATTTTCCACCTTGTTTAGAAAAACCACATCTTGAAACACCGGGCGAGTATGAAGTTCCATGTGGTTATGGTTGCACATATATTAGCATGACGAAAAGGCTTGTCAGCACCAGGGTGAAAGAACACATTAGGTCAGTAAAGAATGTCGCTCTTTCATCCTCCACGGAGAATGCCATAAGCTAGTCTACCATAGCAGAACATTTCTACAGTACAGACCATGAAATCCTCTTTGACCAGGCGAAGGTCATTGCGCCTGTAAAAGACTTTTATGTTCGACTGGTAAGAGAAGCCATAGAGATAGAGCTGTACCCAAATAACATCAACAGGGAAGATGGCTTCAAATTATCAAATACATGGAGACCTGTACTCCAGAAATACATGCATAACACCACAATGGAACAGCGGGACACTCTCACGAACCCATCGACAGAGGGCGGTGAATCACAGCACAATGATCCTCGAGTCCAATTAGTGGGGTAGGCTGTGGATAGTACGGTCATGACTTCCATGTTTCTTGTAATTACTTTGCTCACTGTCAGAAGCAGAACTTAACATGCCCTGATGAAGGCCAATGAAATTTGGCTGAAAGCTTGGCTTCATTAAATAAATATAGTGGCTTTAATTCAGTATTCATTTGTTTATTTACGTTAATACTATGAGCCACGAAAACCAATGTTCATTAAATATGTATCTTTGTTTTTGGAAAATCCACTTAAGGTGCTGAAAAAAATGAAAAAGTGGGTGAATTCTTTTAATGAGTACCGGTATATCTACATTATATGTCAAACACTTAACATATTACAGGTATGAAACTTGGTATTTGCGAAGTCCTTTAAAAACACGGGAACATGTATGTTTTTGTTTTCAGAAAAGGTACTTAATGGGGGTAAAAAGAAGAGAAAAGCTTTAATTATATTTTATGAGGATACTTATATCTCAAAAACTGAAGATGTTACAGTCATGGAAATACGTATTTGGAATCTCCTTTAAAAATAAAGAAACATGTATATATATATATTTTTTTTCTCGATAAGAGAGAAGACTTTCTCACATGTACAGTTCTTTGTCACATGGTCATCTTAGCCCCAAAAGGCAGTACCAGAAACATGGTTTACAAAGAGTTTCTGTGGTAAATGAAACCCAATTTTTTGGCGAGTTTTTACTTTAGGGATTTTCAGATAATGTCTTAGTACAGTACCGAGGAACAATTACAGTACTTTGATCAAATTACAAAATCCACGTGAGCGAAGCCACAGGTAACTGCTAGTAAAGTAATAAAAGTGGAATGCTATTAAGAAGCAGCAATGGTGGTTGATAAAGGAAGAAGATGGAAAGGGGCTGGAGAGAGAAATTGATGATGAATGGAGGAAAAATAAAATAAATAATATTCTACAATAACTTTAATTTGTTATATTATAAGATATGCACAAGATAACAATTGCAACTTGAAGAAAGGAAGTGAAAACTAAGAACAGAATCTTGGGACAGATGTAAACAATTTCACTGTAAGACCGAATGATAAATTTTAAACTTTCTTCATGAAAGTTGGTCATAAAAAGTAATTATTAAATAGTTTAGTCTAATAGAACTTTTTTATTAGCAGTCAAAATGGATCTATACTTAAACATTTCTTCGTCTTCTTCTTCTTATTATTATAAACAAGTGCTCTTTCTGTTTGAATCCTTGACCTATCTCCATTTCCTGCCTCAAAACTAGATATTTATTCAGTGTTTCATTATTCATCCAGGACATTGAGAGGACTAGTAAATGACCTCCCTTACTTCTCACATAAGAGCATAATGTTTCCAGTTTTACATCTCACAAACTACTCTTATAGTTTTTGGAGATGCTGATCTGCCAGAATTTTATCTGCTTTAAAACTAAAATGTTCTTCGAATAATACTGACAATATTTCTGATTTGTGACCTTCACTCAGGCTGGCCACATAAAACGCTTGTGTGTTCCATATTCCAAATACAAATTGGTGACACATTTGTTGTGTTGTAAGTTCACCCGTACAACCAGAATTCAGGTTTGAGTTACCACAGATACATTTACTAGTCTTTTCTCTTTGATGCTGTTGATTTCTGTCGACTAGTTAGATAATTATTAGGCAAAACAAGATGCACAGTATCATGGGCCAACATGATACCCTCGCGCCATCTGGATAGACGTTGAAAGCAACTGTTTCCTATGTGTCTCATATTATTCAGCTGTATTCTAAAAGCAAGCAATAAAAGGGAACTTGAATACCTGGAGTATATGATGAGACATCCTGATAGATAAGGGCTCCTTCAGCTAATGCTTCAAGGTAAAATGATCGGTAGACATAGACCTGAAAGACACTGAATTTTATGGCTTAAACATTTAAGAATGCAGTTTCAAACTTCATCTGCTGAACTGCTCCAAACTGCAGTAAACAAAAACAAGTTTGCATGTGGACAGCCAATGTCCAATCAGCAGTTGAAGATTTATTCATAAAGTTCTTTGAACAGAGAATGCCATAGAAGTGATTACAATTAATAAACAAATTATATAGATCTTTTTCTTATCATAATTTGACTGTTCTTCCAAATACATTTTGAAAATATAAGTACTGGTGTTGACACTTAATTCTTACCTTGTAAAGCATCCTTCATCATTCTTTCAGAATAATAAGGTAACGATTATTTTTAAATATGTACACAAAAATCATGTTCAAAATTACTTGAAGTAGTCCTAAAAAGCCTGGGTGTTTCGAACGAAGGGTTGAAGTAAGGGCTGAGACTAAATGTGTTAATCAATGACCTTTCTATAGAATCATATTAGTTTTAAAAATACATAAATATCTATTATTTACATTTTGTTATGTTTGAGACCTATAAAAACAGCTGAAGAGAATTGTCTGCATTTTGTAGCTGGTACATAAGAACGTTAAGGAAACGGCTGATGATCTGAAGCTCCTCAACCGACTGTCCTACGCTGTGTGGGACCTTGTCGTTTAGCAGGTTGAGCTCTTCCTGAAGTGTTACGTACTTGAGTTCGCTCTGTGAAGCGGATCGTCATGTCTGCAGCGAACATGTTTGAGGTTAAGAACTGACGAAGGGTCTGGACACCTTGGCGAGGATTGCGGTCGAATGGGAAGCCCATAGGTTTGCGGTCAGGATACAAGCGGTTGAACAGACCACAGTAGCTGTGACCACCACGGCAACCATCAGGTTCTGCTTGTTCCACCTGAAATAAACAGAAATTATAATGTGAGCTTGTTTTGCATTTGGACCTGGTGTCCATTCACTACCTGCCAATATCTGCCAAGGTTAGAACACAACATTACCTCTCACGTAGGGCATTTTAAATTTTCTATCATGCTTTAATTATACTTTATAATACTGGGTGAACAAAAAGTCCAAAAAGTATGTGCAATTTGTAAATAATAATAATAATAATAATAATAATAATAATAATAATAATAATAATAATAATGAATCTTAAGTCTGTTCTTTCCTATCTGAATCTCAGAAATAAGAAGTCTGTGGTTACCTTCTTCAACTTCAAAACAGCCTATGATTCTATAGATCAACATACACTCCTCCAAATTCTAAAGGAGATGGGTTTAGACAACAAAACGAAAGCAATTATCCAACAGACTCTAACCAGCACAACCTCTAGAGTGAAATTCAGTGGAGAGATTTCGGACATCTTCGAAATCAAGACAGGTGTAAGGCAGGGAGGTGGATTATCGCCTATACTCTTCAACTGTGTACCGGAGAAAATAATTCGTGAATGGCGCAGAGAGATGTCCAAGGAAGAGGTCGGGATAGGACTTCAAATAGGATACAAGAGAACTGGCCTGACGATAGATTGCCTCGCTTTTGCAGATGATATTCTCTGATTCCCTACATACTGCTGCAAAACAAATCAACCTACTTAAAACCCAAGCAGTAAAGACTAGCCTCCAGATCTCCTTTGAAAAAACAGAGTTTATAACGAATATCAAGCCAGCTCCTAGGGAGTTAATTTTGGAACAGGGGAAAATAAAACGAGCAGAAAAGTTTAAAGACTTAGGCAAGTAGATAGCACCTAACAACTCTGAGAAACCAGGATTCACATCTACAATCAACAAGATGGAAGTGGCATACCAACTAACTAGAAATATCTACAACAAAAGATCAGTGTCCATCAAGCCTAAGCTTAGGCATTATTGTTCAGTCATTTGTCCAGAAGGCCTTTATGCAGCAGAATGCCTTGTTTTGAACAAGAAGGGTTTAAATGAAAAGTTAGAAGCCAAAGAAAGAAAAATCCTGAGAAAGATCCTAGGACCAATCAGAGAAAATGGTGAGTACAGGACACGGCATAACAATGAACTGTACTTGCATGTGAAAAGGATAACGGACACCATTTGGAAACGGAGGATTAATTTTTATGGCCACATAACACGTTTGAGCTCGCA
Organism: Anabrus simplex; assembly: GCF_040414725.1. Classification (NCBI taxonomy): domain Eukaryota; kingdom Metazoa; phylum Arthropoda; class Insecta; order Orthoptera; family Tettigoniidae; genus Anabrus; species Anabrus simplex. Next base: position 190,208,529 of record NC_090279.1, read on the forward strand.
GAGATTGACCAACCGATCTTATCCTACTTTGTAAACAAGAAAACCAAGAGACCCTGGTTCACCAAAGTTGAAAAAGACCTTAAAAAAAAAAATAGGGATCACAAATGAAGACATCCAGGAATGTGTTTCTCTCCAGAAGAAAGTTCGAGTATATCAGCGATTCCAAGAAAAGCTGAAGTTGAAAACAGGCGAGAAGTGGACTGATGAAAGAAAGGAGGCTCACAGAAATTGAATGCGGGAATACTGGCAAAGAATTAAAGCTCAAGGATGCAAATGGCTGAAATAACATGGTCCACAGCTGGCCAAAATTAATAATAATAATAATAATAATAATAATAATAATAATAATAATAATAATAATAATAATAATAATAATAATAATAATTCTAACATTTTGAGAATCTGATTAATATTAAATAAGGTGCAACTACAATAATTTTCTTGGGGGTTGTTATTCAGGGTGACCCAAAAGACTGAGCCCGGCAATGGCAGCTTCAGTAATGGCGGTGCTGTTGGTCACTGGAGAGGTGCAGATGAAACCTGGAACTGGTCCTGCTGTTACAGTCAGATGGGAAGAGATGGAGCACAGCAAACAAGAGAGCTCCAGTGAATTGAGAGAAGTAAAGGACTGAATGAAAGAGGAGCTAAACAAGGTGACAGAATTGGTAGTCCAAAGCAATGACGAAGTAGCAAGTTTTAGGGATATAGTGAAGAGAATGGAAGAGGAGATAAAAGAATTGAGGTGGCAAGAGAAGAAGCTCCACCAGGGAACTCTTAAGAAAAATATTTTAACATACAGGTTACCTGAGGATGCTAAAGAAGATTTAATTCTTAAAGTGCTACAACTAATAAATGAGAGATCAACTGCAGGGAAACTGACAATGCATTCTGGCACATGCCTTATGCCATAAATAAAACAAAAAAGGAGCATGCATGTAGGATTTGGTATTAAATTTCCTATTAAAATATTCATATGCATTTTCTTCGTAACTCCAATACTAACCCTGTCATCAGCATAGCTGGTCACCATAACGAAGAGCTCCACAGGAAATCCTTCAATCGATCCCTTGGGTATGAGGAGGTGCTGAGGCCACCCACAGCCACAGTAGTTGAACTGCTGGTCATCAGGAACTAACTTTGTGGAGTCCAACTGGCGGAATGTGCGCTCATATGGGATAGTGAGGGAAGAATTTATAGATAGTCGTTCAATGATATTAGACCCTTGGCGCACTGAAAAAACCAACACAAAGAAATCAGATAATTAATTTCAAGGATTACCTATTGTAACAAAAAAACAACAATTTTTAATGCATTCATAGTTATGCCATCATCATTGTTGATTTATATAAATGGTTTAACTCTTAAAGGGTGGAATTTAATATGTTAACCCTAGAACTGGCAACTGTTGAATATTCAACACTTGGATCCCTGCTGTAGTGGCACTGTCGAATATTTGACATGTTCGTATTCATCGCGTAATTTCCTCAATTCTTCAACAGATGTCATGACAGTCTACTTCTTGTCGTTCTCTATGTCCACAGCAGCCATGCGTTTAGTGTCATTCATATTTACAACCTATTTGGGCACAATTTCACGGAAGTAAATGAGTGTAGTTTTCCGACCATGTTTTAACGCCATTGCTGTAATGTTGGTAAACAAACTTTCACAGGCTCTGATTTGCTATTCTATTTCATTTTATTTTGTAGTTTTCCATTTGGTGCAAGTTATTTACTTCTGTGTGTATATATATATATATATTGTTTTGATTGATAATATACATTTTTAGTACAGTGTGTGACATCTTCATTATGGAAAATTAGTGATCAAGTATAATAATAATAATAATAATAATAATAATAATAATAATAATAATAATAATCGTATGGCCTCAGCTACCGTTTGCAGACATTTCGATTTGATGCCATCTGGCTGTCTGCTCGTCAATTTTGACGTTCCGGTTTACTCTGTCTGCCATCTAGCGGACCTAGAGTAAACCGGATCTCTCTTGGGCATCTATGGCTGAGATTTAATTAATTTTGTTGGATAAATACCAAATGTATCACCAGAGATCTTTTACATGCCGACATCATACGACATGGAGTGTCGAATGGACTTTTTTCCGCCCTTCAAAAATCCGACTACCTCTGCCAGGTTTGAACCCGCTATCTTGAGATCCGGAGGCCAGAGGCAGCTTGATCAAGTATGATGAAATATGTTGGAGAATGAAAGTGACAGATCTGACTTTGAGGATATTGAAAATGAACCAACAGATTCTGAGTCTGATTCGGAATGTGTATCAGCTATTTCCTTGCGTCAAATATCGGAAAGTGAACGTGATGACGAGCCTGCCATACAGTAACCTATCTTAACAACACCTCCTGAGCAAGGCATGCCAATACATTTTCTCTAATATTTTCAAGAATATACCTCTCAGAGAGATGAAATCTTTGCTAGTGCATTACAAGTACATTATTGATAATCCGTTATCTCAGCTTGTTTGTGACATTTTTCAGTTTTGTGTTCCTTTACATGTTCACACATCTTTTTGCCACAGAAAACACCTAGGACTTGTTTCTACTTCGGCCATACTGCATTGGCTCTAATCTAGGTGTCCAGGTTGGAATCATTTACAGATATTAAGGTATTTGAATGTCATTTTCTTCAAATCCTACTCAATACTGGTAGTACCACTGGTTTGAGAACCACCTTCCAGATATTTTGTCTTTCCAAATTTGCGCCTGATTTTTGAGTGCCAAAACAGGTGTCCTGAATGAGTACTACATCGTCTGCATACAGAAGTGTCCAGGGATGTGGGGACTATATACTGACTGCTTCTATGTCCAGGCAAAGGATGAATAGTAGTGGAGAGAGGGCCGAACCCTGATGGAGTGATTTTAAAAGGAGGTGAAGTCTTAGTGGGACACTGGACTACACTTGAAACATTTTGATCCAGCTCACATTCACTTTTCATACTTCATTGTGTCAGAGAGATCTCCACATCTTTTTTTTTTTAATTTTATTTTTACTACTGGCTTTACGTTGCACTGACATGGCGACGATGGGATAGGAAAAGCCTACGAGTAGGAAGGAAGTGGCCGTGGCCTTAATTAAGGTACAGCCCCAGCATTTGCCTGGTGTGAAAAAGGGAAACCACAAAAACCATCTCCCGGTTACAAGCTCACAGCTGCGCGCCCCTAACCGCACGGTCAACTCGCCCGGTGCTCTCCAGATCAGATCCTGTAGGACCCTACCAAAGGCTTTCTCTAGGTCAAAGAATTAGAATTTGCTTTATGTCACACAGGCTTTTCTCCAAGTATTCCAGTTTTCCTCGTGATCTTTCATTCCAGCAACACTCTCCAATATAATTTCATTTCATCTGCCAGTCATTAATCATTGCCCCAGAGGAGTGTGACAGTCTTCAGCAGCTGGCACAATTCCTATCTTCAATCAATCACTACTGATCTGCATTTAGGGCAGTCGCCCAGGTGGCAGATTCCCTATCTGTTGTTTTCCTAGCCTTTTCTTAAATGATTGCAAAGAAATTGGAAATTTATTGAACATCTCCCTTGGTAAGTTACTCCAATCCCTAACTCCCCTTCCTATAAATGAATATTTGCCCCAATTTGTCCTCTTGAATTCCAACTTTATCTTCATATTGTGATCTTTCCTACTTTTAAAGACACCATCCAAATTTATTCGTCTACAGATGTCCTCCCACGCCATCTCTCTACTGACAGCTCGGAACATACCACTTAGTAAAGCAGCTCGTCTCCTTTCTCCCAAGTCTTCCCAGCCCAAACTTGGCAACATTTTTGTAACGCTACTCTTTTGTCGGAAATCGCCCAGAACAAATCGAGCTGCTTTTCTTTGGATTTTTTCCAGTTCCTGAATCAAGTAATTCTGGTAAGGGTCCCATACACTGGAACCATACTCTAGTTGGGGTCTCACTAGAGACAAATATGCTCTCTCTATTACATCCTTACTACAACCCCCAAATACTCTCATAACCATGTACAGAGATCTGTACCCTTTATTTACAATCATATTTATGTGATTACCCCAATGAAGATCTATCCTTATATTAAGGCCTAGGTATTTACAATGATCCCCAAGGGGAACTTTCACCCCATCAATGCAGTAATTAAAACTGAGAGGACTTTTCCTATTTGTGAAACTCACAACCTGACTTTTAGCCCTGTTTATAACATACCATTGCGTACTATCCATCTCACAACATTATTGAGGTCATTTTGCAATTGTTCACATTCTTGTAACTTATTTATTACTCTGTACAGAATAACATCATCTGCAAACAGCCTTATCTCTGATTCCACTTCTTTACACATATCATTGATATATATAAGAAAACATAAAGGTCCAATAATACTGCCTGAAGGAATTCCCCTCTTAATTTTTACAGGGACAGATAAAGCTTCTGCTTCACCTACTCTAATTCTCTGAGTTTTATTTTCTAGAAACAGAGCCACCCATTCAGTCACTCTTTTGTCAAGTCCAATTGCACTCATTTTTGCCAGTAGTCTCCCATGATCTACCCTATCAAATGCCTTAGACAGGTCAATCACCATACAGTCCAACTGACCTCCAGAATCCAGGATATCTGCTATATCTTGCTGGAATCCTACAAGTTGGGCTTCAGTGGAATAATCTTTCCTAAACCCAAACTCTTACTATCAAACCAGTTATTAATTTTGCAAACATGTCTTATATAATCAGAAAGAATGCTTTCCCAAAGCTTACATACAATGCATGTCAAACTGACTGGCCTATAATTTTCAGCTTTATGTCTATCACCCTTTCCTTTATATACAGGGGCTACTATAGCAACTCTCCATTCATTTGGTAAAGTTCCTTCATGCAAACAATAATCAAACAAGTACTTATGGCACTATATCCCAACCCATTGTCTTTAGTTTATCCCCAGAAATCTTATCAATTCCAGCAGCTTTTCTAGTTTTCAACTTTTGTATCTTACTGTAAATGTCATTGCTGTTATGGGTAAATTTTAATACTTCTTTAGTATTAGTCACCTCCTCTATCTGGACATTATGGGTTGGGATATAGTACCATATCTGAAGTACTTATTTGATTATTGTTTGGTCGGAGGAACTATACCAGATGAATGGAGAGTTGCTATAGTAGCCCCTGTGTATAAAGGAAAGGGTGATAGACATAAAGCTGAAAATTACAGGCCAGTAAGTTTGACATGCATTGTATGTAAGCTTTGGGAAGGCATTCTTTCTGATTATATTAGACATGTTTGCGAAATTAATAACTGGTTCGATAGAAGGCAATTCGGTTTTAGGAAAGGTTATTCCACTGAAGCTCATCTTGTAGGATTCCAGCAAGATATAGCAGATATCTTGGATTCTGGAGGTCAAATGGACTGTATCGCGATTGACCTGTCTAAAGCATTTGATAGGGTGGATCATGGGAGACTACTGGCAAAAATGAGTGCAATTGGACTAGACAAAAGAGTGACTGAATGGGTTGCTATATTTCTAGAAAATAGATCTCAGAGAATTAGGGTAGGTGAAACTTTATCTGACCCTGTATTAATTAAGAGGGGAATTCCTCAAGGCAGTATTATCGGACCTTTATGTTTTCTTATATATATAAATGATATGAGTAAAGGAGTGGAATCGGAGGTAAGGCTTTTTGTGGATGATGTTATTCTCTATAGAGTGATAAATAAGTTACAAGATTGTGAGCAACTGCAGCGTGATCTCGAAAATGTTGTGAGATGGACAGCAGGCAATGGTATGATGATAAACGGGGTTAAAAGTCAGGTTGTGAGTTTCACAAATAGGAAAAGTCCTCTCAGTTTTAATTACTGCATTGATGGGGTGAAAGTTCCTTTTGGGGATCATTGTAAGTATCTAGGTGTTAATATAAGGAAAGATCTTCATTGGGGTAATCACATAAATGGGACTGTAAATAAAGGGTACAGATCTCTGCACATGGTTATGAGGGTGTTTAGGGGTTGTAGTAAGGATGTAAAGGAGAGGGCATATAAGTCTCTGGTAAGACCTCAACTAGGGTATGGTTCCAGTGTATGGGACCCTCACCAGTATTACCTGATTCAAGAAGTGGAAAAAATCCAAAGAAAAGCAGCTCGATTTGTTCTGGGTGATTTCCGACAAAAGAGTAGCGTTACAAAAATGTTGCAAGGTTTGGATTGGGAAGAATTGAGAGAAAGAAGAAGAGCTGCTCGACTAAGTGGTATGTAGGATGCTAAAAGGTTTGTTTTATCACAAACAAACCTTTTAGCATCCTACATTCAGTATCTTCAATACGTATAACAATGATTTTTATCACTTGCAAGTGGTATGTTCCGAGCTGTCAGCGGAGAGTTGGCGTGGAATGACATTAGTAGACGAATAAGTTTGAATGGCGTTTATAAAAGTAGGAAAGATCACAATATGAAGATAAAGTTGGAATTCAAGAGGACAAACTGGGGCAAATATTTTTTTTTTTTTGCTAGGGGCTTTACGTCGCTCCGACACAGATAGGTCTTATGGCGACGATGGGATAGGAAAGGCCTAGGAGTTGGAAGGAAGCGGCCGTGGCCTTAATTAAGGTACAGCCCCAGCATTTGCCTGGTGTGAAAATGGGAAACCACGGAAAACCATCTTCAGGGCTGCCGATAGTGGGATTCGAACCTACTATCTCCCGGATGCAAGCTCACAGCCGCGCGCCTCAACGCGCACGGCCAACTCGCCCGGTGGGGCAAATATTCATTTATAGGAAGGGGAGTTAGGGATTGGAATAACTTACCAAGGGAGACGTTCAATAAATTTCCAGTTTCTTTGAAATCATTTAGGAAAAGGCTAGGAAAGCAACAGATAGGGAATCTGCCACCTGGGCGACTGCCCTAAATGCAGATCAGTATTGATTGATTGATTGATTGATTGATTGATTGATTGATTGATTGATTGATTGATTATCCTTGTAACCATCAATCTTTACATACTGCTGACTGAATACTTCTGCCTTTTGCAGATCCTCACATACACACTCCCCTTGTTCATCTTCCAAGCTAGATGGGGACTTCATTCATTCCATTCGTGACCCAATCGAATGACTGGAAAACAGGCTGAGGATTTTTTCATAGACTTCCTGGTGAAGTACAACTTTCTTTATAAAATGTAATTTTAGGGGTGTTAAGTCGTGTAATACTTATTATATGCTGATGCGTTTCAAACCTGCAACCAGGATCCTATATTATAATGTAATTTAGTGGTCATGAAAGTCTACGTCTTAATCCCTTCCTGGTACCAACCGCTTATAAATGTCAAGGTAATTATTCGCAAGTTGTGTGAACTGCTTACAAGCATCATCCAAGTTCGTGTGTTTATTACAGATTGTATCAACTACTTATAAGCATCAGAAATTTATAGATACTTCTGACATCTATTGACCTTATTTTGCAACAAAGTACTACATTTCATTTTCATGGAATATCGTATTCCATGTAGAATTCATGTGGCCATGCACACACGTTTTCTGTGTGGTCAGCAGCCGAAGCAATATGGCTTTTGTGCTATAACCCCTGAGTGTAAAAAAAGTAGTTTAGCAGTGATATTGAGCGAATGCTCTTCCTTTGCGGTGAAAGTGAAGACGAAAGTGACAATTATTCTTCTGAATCGAATTATGATTCCATGACGACAGGCACGAATGTGAAGAAATTGAAGACGTTCAGACTGGCTGGGTTACGTTAGGAGGGCCGCGCAACAGATTCGATTTTATCGGCAGTAGTGGGATTCGTGCTAACTTTGGGGATAATCCTGAACCATTGACAATATTTGAACATTTTGTTAGTGATGAGATACAAAGTGAAAGTAATGAAATGGCGTATGGCTTTTAGTGCTGGGAGTGTCCGAGGTCATGTTCGGTTCGCCAGGTGCAGGTCTTTCGATTTGACTCCCGTAGGCGACCTGCGCATCATGATGAGGATGAAATGGTGATGAAGACGACACATATACCCAGCCCCCGTGCCAGAGAAATTAACCAATGATAAATTCCCGACCTTGCTGGGAAACGAACCCATGACTCCTGTGACCAAAGGCCAGCACGCTAACCATTTAGCCATGGAGCCAGACAGTGAAAGTGATATTCCATCTGATACAAGTGACAGTGAAATCGTACCTAAAGCAAGAAATATATATACATGGCACGTGGAGAATTAATGCTCACTCAAGGGGTTAAGATCACCTTATTTGTTTAAATTACTTGGTTTTTGCTAATGTATACCTTTAAATTTCCTCACTATCTGTTAAGTACCTGTATTGTTCTCTCATTTTACAGAAAGATGTGAAAATATGACAATCCCACTATTATCGGCACACTTTATTTTGGTGCATTTACACCCTAGTGCTGAATCGGTCAACCTCGGCAATCTTTGAGATTCGTACTGGCAACCTTTGAAACACAAACCACGAATCGCTTAAACATCGTTGTGTGACATCTGGCGTACACATAACGTACTAGTACTGTTGTTGTTTACACAACAAAGCCAAACTATAGAATTCATGCTAGGAACAAGACTCACATCGAGAAATGTTATATAATGTTATATAATGTGTATGTGACACAGTTATTGGCTTAAGATAATAAGGGTTTAGAAACTTCATATCGATCGATCATATTCTTGATTCAATTCAGATTTCATATTCATTCAGTTGGCAGCACTACCGGAACCGAGACAGCTCCCTCCTTACTCCTCACCCCCGTACACAAATGCACCAACATAAAGTGTGCCGATAATACTACAGTTTGTCAAAGAGCTCATAGTATAGTATTTTCTATCAAACTATTTGCTAGATTACTCACAATATTTTACTCTTTGTTATAGCTGTTAAAGTGCTCTTTCCTTTTGGCCGTCTAGTCGAATATTTGTTCTTTGTCATTGCTCCAGCTCCGTTTACTCTTAGCATGTGCTCAAGAACTCATAATATTTACTCTTTATTACAGCCACGGATAGGTATTATGGTGACAATGAGATAGGGAAGGGCTAGAAGTGGGAAGGAAAATGGCCTTGGTCTTAATTGAGGTACAGCCCCAGTATATGACTGGCATGAAACTGTGAAACTCCTCTTCAGTCTCCTTATAAGATTCCACAAAATATGATGATAGCTATAAGCCTACTAAAGAGATCTTTAGCCCTATTTACATTTAGCTCTCTTATATGATTATACTTACACATAGTTTGGAATTTATCCAATTCAATGAAGAGAATTCTCTGTTGACGCAGCACAAATGGTACGCCACGTTCATCAAATTTCGGGGCCATGAAAATACGAACAGTTCCCATTCTGGGCTGGCCAGTATTCTCCACCTATGGACAACACAGAAAAAATTATTCCATACTACACAGTTGTTGGAGAACAGCCTGTGATGGAATAAACAAAGAGGATGTAAACAGTGGACTGGCAAATCAAGAAAATGCCATTTTTATAAAACACATACCTAATTTCCCATAGATGTATGTCTGTCTCTGTTTGTGGGAGCTAACCTCGAGAACCATCAAATGGGTTTTGATGTGGTTTTAACTGTTGTTAGGAGCATGTATCAAGGAGGGTTTCAGTGCACAAAACGTTGATCTGTGACCAAAGCGAGCTGATCAGTGGCAATTTTAGTAAATCAAAGATAAATTGACATCTCAGCAATTCCTTGGCTATTTACTAACTGATGAGCCCAAATTAGCACACTGGGGCAAAACGCTGGCAACCAGGAATGAATTAGCTGGAAAATTTATACAGCCAAAACTGATTAGGACGTTTATATGGGGGCCAAAAAGTAAATAATGTCCTAAACAGGGAATGTGCTAAAAAATGAAAAACAATTACACTGTTAACTTTAAGGTTAGATTTGAACGTAAAAATAATGACAATGAAAACAAAGAAACAAGTGTTTACAATTATACTTAATAAAATAAATAATGAAAGAATACATTTTAAGAACACCAACATAGCAAAACGTCAAGAAAAACTATCCTTAGAGCCGCCAACTATACAAGTCGCTTACAATTATGTTTGAAGTTATCGTAGGAATATCCAACATCTGGGCAATTTGCACACATTTCATGTGTGGATTATCATCCACTCTCTTAATAAAGTTTAATTTTTCATCATTTGTAAACTGTCTAGCTTTCTTCTTCTCCATGACTGAATGTCCTGCAAACCACTATGCGTAAGTATAGTAGGCCTAATTTATGTACGTTGCACAATTCACCTCTGTCTCTAGTCACATCTCTGCTCATGGTTATGAGGGTATTTAGGGGTTGTAGTAAGGATGTAAAGGAGAGGGCATATAAGTCTCTAGTAAGACCCCCAACCAGAGTATGGTTCCAGTGTATGGGACCTCACCAGCAATACTTGATTCAAGAACTGGAAAAAGCCAAAGAAAAACAGCTCAATTTGTTCTGGGTGATTTCCGACAATAGAGTAGTGTTACAAAAATATTGCAAAGTTTGGGCTGGGAAGACTCGGAAGAAAGGAGACGAGCTGCTCAACTAAGTGGTATGTTCATTCTCAACTGTTCTAATACTGCACTCTGTTTCACTTATTTCTCTTCACAATGGTGTTTAATTTCAAATTTTCTGCATAATGAAACAACTAGCTATTTGCATCCCTATGGGAATCAACGTCTATATTATCCTGACTGAAGATCTGTGAAGATGGCTCCTCAACGAGTGTTGATGCCTGCCCTCCTGATGAAGTTGGGAAGCAGAAATGAGCTTGTCAGGGGCCGAGAAGATATGCGATGTAGAGAAGTGAGATTGATGAGGAGAGAGCCTGTCTATTTGAGGGTGTAAAGATTGTCCATGTCCTTTCGTGTTTCCACCTTTTTCCCCTGTGTCCTCTTTCTGTTGCTCCTTCGCTGACCTGCCATTGTGTTGTGTGTGCTCCTTTTCTTATTCCCGTCTCTATACACGACTTAAATAGCAACTCAGTAATTTTTTGCAATCCTTAAAATATCAATATGGTAATGTTACTTACCTGAATGCGGTAGGTAAATGGAGTGTGCTGCAGATGGGTGATGCGAACAAACACAGGTCCTCGTGGAGCGATGTCTAAGCCTCGGGACAACTCGACGTCGCTTTGCTCCCAGAAAGTGTTGAACTCATTCCTGCTGCCTCCATCTGATATCACCTCTATTCCTCTGACATTGATACCATCAAAACCAAGCTAAGAAAAATAAAGGGTTACCCAATTATTCACTTCCATTTGATAAACTCTTGTAAAAAGTAATTACACAACATTGACAGAACAACATCGAAAGTAAAATTTTTAGGAGAAATTCCTGAACTATTTGAAATCAGAACAGGAGTCAGACAAGGAGATGTATTATCTCCCTTATTATTTAATTTAGTTATGGAAAAAGTGATTACAATATGGCAAAATGAAACTAAAGGTATAAATATTGGTAGATTATCTCCAAAACAAAATTTACCTTAACTCTTTGCTGGTGGAAACATATATATGTGGTTGACTTTTCTAACACTTCGGGCAGAAACCTATATATATATTCCGTTCGAAAATCACGGGTTTATTAGCTGAGGAGGTACCCAAATATGCTCAGAGATGGCAGGAGCTGTTCTTTCAACTCTTCCGCTGAGGGAAATTCCCGCAGTATCTTGCCGAGTTTGTTCTCCTGTTTGTGGGAGTTACATAATGCATACGTAGCGTGACGCAGTTTTCTCGTGTGCATACTTCTTACGTATTTTTGTGGTTTTCTGGTAAAATGGCATCGCGAAAATGGATTAGTGATACAGACATAGAGTCAATATTGGATGATACGGATGAAGAAGTGTCTGATTTTAGTGAATGTGAGTCTGAGGACAAAAATTCTTCCTCCAGCTCGCCTGAGTGCAACAACGACGCAAATGGCACTGACACAGATAGCGAAAGTGCGGACAACTGGACGGACGTAATAGCGACCCTGGGCCAACAAACATTATTCCCGTTCGTAATATTGATCAAGGGCCAATATTACCATCACACTTTGATACTGATGTGCCTCCTGTGGAATATTTTCATCTATTTTTTGATGAGAAAATATTTGATGATATGCTCAGTGAAACTAAATTACATGGGGACGAAAGGAAGATACAGGCAACACCGGCCACAAAAAAAGCACAATGAGAAATTGGCATCACCCAACATTGGGTGACATAAAGGCATTTATTGGTGTCATCATCAACATGGGGCTTCACCCCTTGCCAGATGTCAAAGACTATTTTTCTATGCCCGGGTTTTAAAAAAATGCAATTTTTTAGTGATGTGTTCTCCAGGGATGAGTTTTTACTTATTTTCTGGAATCTGCACTTTGCTCATGGGGAAGGAAATATGCTTCAGAAAAAGAGTGAACACATATAGGGTAATAATATAAAGTCTAAAAGTCTCCTACACACTATGTAATAAATGTATTGATAAGGTAATGTAATAAATGTAATGTAATAAATGTATTGATAAGGTGGAGACTTTTAGACTTTATATTGTGAATAAAATCAATATGGAGATGAAACTTATAGATTATAATAAAAAAAATAACACATATAGGGTGTTCTAGAGAAAATTAACCACTGTCACATCATAAAGTGGAGTGTGCCTTGTGCCATTCTTCCAATGAAAAAATGATTTTACGATTTTTATTTTGCCTTCAAACCACTTCAAATCTGGATTTCCACTCCTAAACAAGGTATCTGGTATATTTAGGCACATTTTCATGGTTTTAGTAAATTTCCCAAAATTTTGCATTCATTTTTATTCTTTTATTTTCTTTGCCACCTATGGCCTTGAATGACCGCCACCCGCGAATGGTTAATATATTTGCATTTGATAATGATATTGCTGTCCCATCCAACAACAGACAGGAAGCAATCCAGTCTGTAGAAAAACTCCATGAAACAAGACTCCAAATTTCTTATGAAACAACAAAATATATGGAAGGGACTAGATCAGATTTCAACAGTCAACTATTAATCACCAAATATGGAAATATTGCTCAAGTAAACAAATATAAGTCTCTAGGTGAAATTATTGAACCAGCAGGGTTAAATAAGCAAGCTAACAATGAATGAAGTGCAAAACTTCAAAGAGCATACAAAATTACTAGGAACAGACACATTGTAAGAACTACATCAAAAAAGGCAAAATTATACAGAAAATAGAAGCACTTTATGTGCATCTGAAACTATTATAATTGATGGCAAATTTCAAATAAACATGATCAAAAAAAAAACAAGAAAGGAAAATCCTTAGAAAAATCTCAGGACCAAAATGCAAAAATGGAATTTGGATTAAAAAAAGAAGTCACATGAAATTTATCATTAACTCCTCTGATATCAGGAAGGGCATCCGGTCATAAAAACTGGCAACCAAGATTCATCTCACTTCATACCTGACCCCGTAGAGGAATGGGTTGGACATGCACACCACAGTAACCATTCTGTACTTTATGAAAGATGTTACAATGGGCCCCTCTTTCATTAATTATTTCCAGTCATTAATAATCAAATTATACCTTGAAAATCAGCACAGACAAAAGCAAGACCACCGGGCGAGTTGGCCATGTGGTTAGGAGCGTGCGGCTCGCATCCGGGAGATAGTGGGTTCGAACCCTACTGTTGGCAGCCCTGGAGATGGTTTTCTGTGGTTTCCGATTTTCACACCAGGCAAATGCTGGGGGCTGTACTTTAATTAAGGCCACGGCCGCTTCCTTCCAATTCCTAGGCCTTTCCTGTCCCATCGTCACCATAAGACCTATCTGCGTTTGTGTCAAAGCCTTAAAATTGTGGACAGTTTCAAATACCTATAAAACAAAACAAACCCCACGGCGCAACAATACCAAAGGGCCATGGCTTATCAAGCGACTGCTGCTTAGCCCAAAGGCCTGCAAATATGAGGTGCCGTCTGGTCGGCACAACGAATCCTCTCGGCCTTCTAGACCGGGGCCACTATCTCACCATCAGATAGCTCCTCAGTTATAATAACGAAGGCTGAGTGGACCACGAACTAGCCCTCAGATCTAGGTACCGAGATCGACAGCTACAGTCGCTTAAGTGCGGCCAGTATCCAGTATGTCAAAAACATATCATATGTAAGGCTTTTCAGGTGTTTGCTCTATTAACCAGCATTTCGTCTTAGGTCTGACACTAGACTCATCAGAGTGGGATGTGTCAGACCCTACCCACTGACGCTGGGGTGTATGCAGGTGAACTTATCAGAAGCCCTTATAAGAGCCACAGTCTGATAACTGCATACGGAAGATAAATCTCCACAATGGAATTATTGCCCGCCCAGCAATTCCAAATGGAAAATTCTAAATTCCCAGTATTCGGGAGATAGTGGGTTCGAACCCCACTGTCGGCAGCCCTGAAGATGGTTTTCCGTGGTATCCCATTTTCACACCAGGCAAGTGCTGGGGCTGTACTTTAATTAAGGCCACAGCTGCTTCCTTCCCACACCTGGCCCTTTCCCGTCCGATCGTCACCATAAGGCCTATCTGTGTCGGTGAACGTAAGGCAAAATTTTTAAAAAAGTACCAAAACAGATGACGGAGATGAAGTTTGAGGAAAAAAAGAGCGAGAGTGAGACCTAGATCAAGGTGGATCAGTTCAATAAAAAGTGGTGCAAGAAGAAACCTGGACTGGGACAAAATGATAGAAGAGGAATCGTGAAAGGAGAGAGAAGGTGGAGAAGTGCCATAAATTTCCCGACCTGGTACGAGTTGGATAAGGCGAAATGAGAAGGATTTGGTAGTAGTGTTTAGCAGTGCTATGAGCAATATGCTGCCATGAATATTGTAGTTCTTTGCACAAAAAAAACAACCCCTGTTTGATCAACCAGAACAAAAATAAGTTAACATGGTAGATAATAGTGTACAGCACGCTGCTGCCAACTGAACGTGAGTTAAGCCACTCTTATTTTAATTATTATTTATTCTTTGTGCTTTTTGCTCTCAAATCTTGTCTTTGTCAGAATTAAATGTTATGAATTATCTGGTAATTAATGTAGCTGAACTGTGGGATGTTTACCTATGCACCTGTCAAAAAAATGAAACACAATGTAACGATAACTTCCTGTACAACAATACTTTTCTCTGGTACGCCTGGTATCGTTGCAACGAGATTTCACTGCATTCCAGATGTTAACAGTTAACTAACCTCTTGCTCGGTGTAACCAGGTAGAGTGCGCTTGTAGTCCTGGAACATGTCGTCGATGAACTTGTGCAAGAGGTAGAAGGCTGGATCTCTCATGGTTGTGGCAAGATCACCCATCACACTGAAAGTTTCCTAGAATATAATGAAATAAAAATAATTATTATACTCATCTCTTAAAATAGACTTTCAGAAGATAGGGAAAACATTTATTTATCTGTGAAAAGTTACGGAAATATTATCTTTCTTATTATAATTATAATACAACAGAAACACTTTTTCACCTGAATAAACAATCAAAGACTGACAGATTTCAGAAAATTGAAAGGAGGATTGGAAGAACCTGCATCAACAAAAAATACCAGAAAGATGGACAGTCACGGATAATACCTAACAAAGTCATGTACAAAGAGCTAGAACCCATTACTGATTCTATGCGTAACAGGAGACTGGGATTCTTTGGACATATCATGAGGATGCAGGATTCGTGACTTCTGAAACAACTAGTACAACACAATCTCGTCTCAAAAAATACCATAACAGGATGTAAATGGATGAGAGAAGTAGGAGAGGATCTGAAGGAAATAGGTCTTATAACAGAAGACACCACAAATAAGATAAAATTGAATACAAAACTCAAGAATACAAACTTCCGCTTTACCCTTACATGAAACAAACCAACAACATGCGTATTTTCAACCGAGGAAAGGGCAGGAAGATTGGAGCATCTGAAGAAGTACTGGTAGGACCGCAAAGCCCGAACAATCCCTTCAAAGAGACATGAACAATGGACTGACTAAAGTGATCCTATGCGGTCATAAAAGAAGAAGAAGAATCTGACATTCGTCAGAAAGAACACAACAGATAAAATGACTGTTCTTCAAGCTCCTATTGGTTATTAGAAAACAAAGTTACTGATATCACATGCTCACTTTGCAGTTAGTGTTTCTATGGAGGTTGTTTCCTGAGCCAAGGCAGTCCGGCCTCGCGGTGTAGGGGGCAACACGTCCGCCTGTCACCCGGCGGCCCAGGGTTCGATTCCAGCTGGGTCAGGGGTTTTTAATTGTAAATGATTAATATCCCTGGCCTGGGGACTGGATGTTTGTGCTGTCCTTAACGTTCCTCTCCTCACAATCAACACTGTACACTTCCGCAATTCCAACTACACACATGTTCATATCATATGGTGCACGTAGGAGCAAAATATCTCCAAACGTCGACGCCCCGAACAAATAGCATTTAAAAAAAGAAGGCCAAGGCAGTCACGTTACTAAATTATAACACACATCTACGCTGCATATTTTATGCGAGGAAAAATTTGTGACAAACAAATTAGACATATTAAAACATACATCTTTTCAAATATAGCATCAATGATATAGCAAGTCAGTAGCAACTACAAATGATGTACTGATCATCTTTGTACACCAGCATCTATGTCAATTGGGGTGGCGCACGGAGCGACTTTGCCTCACAAAATGTCTCTTCTGATATGTGCAAAGGATTTATCTCCATTCATTCAGAGTGTTTAGAACCCTAACATCTTAACAATAGCACCACATCTCTAAGGCCATGGAATTACAGTTACAAATTATTGATCAATGAGCAGGAGACAAAACTTACCAAATGTCTGTTGTCTGGATCATGGACGAGAGCTATGGCAAAATGGCCCATATTGTGTAGATTCCCGTACAGGTTCGGGTTGATAGAGAGAGTGCTGGCTTCTATCATATTACCAAGAATGTCAATGCCATTAAATCCGGACAGGTCCACAGTTTCACCTCGAGTCTGTAAAAGAGAAACAGTAACATTTTATATCTGTTTGTCTGTAGACTGGTCTCAATAAATCCTCAAAATGCCCTTCTCATTTATGTTCCGCAGCAACATCGTAAATAAAATTACAGCAGTTCTCTTGACTTTATATTTTTTGGAATATTTATCTGTTTCTATTCAATTCAAGACCATATCCATGGCTTTTAGCTTTCCTGTCTGTTTGCTTGTTCCACTGCACCATCACAAAGTATGTTGAGAAAAATCAAAATTAGGCTTTCATCATGTGTTTATTGTCTCAAAAGGTGCTCAGTAGGGTTATGACTTTATAGTGACCCCATGTTCTTGTGCCATAGATGGATGAACTTTTGCTCAAAAATAAAGAAAACGACTTTATTTGTAATTAATTGTTTAAAAAGGTCACCCCAAATCAAAAATTTGTTTTTACCATATACAGGTACAGTACACATAAAACTAAATCAAAATAAGTATTTTAGAAATGATTTAGTTCAATTATAATGACATAATTATATACTGACTGTCTGGTCAGAGCACCCTGCTACCGTATGTGACAGTAGACGGTACTACCTGCGACTGTCTGGCAGACAGTTGGGCGGTCAGTACCAAACCCGACAAACTAAGGGAGAATCAATGGTTGTTTTTTTTTTTTTTTTGCTAGGGGCTTTACGTCGCACCGACACAGATAGGTCTTATGGCGACGAGAATCAATGTTTAAGGGTGGAGGAGTTCTCCCTTAGGAGGCTTCGTGAAGCCTTTGTGTAGAAAATGACACACACAAATTCACCAAAACACTGGTGCCTTAGGTGTGACAGGGAACTGCCCAAGACCAAGGGAGATTACCCCAACAGAAAGTCCTCTACAGTGTCAGGCCTAACAAGCCAGCTGAACAGAAATGATGAGTTCGCTTTCAAAATCGAAACAAGTGGCAAGCACTTGTACAACACATCCAGAAAACTAGATTTGGAAAATGATGATGATGAAGAATTGTATAACACATAGTTTTGGAGCAATTAATTTATTGTTATAGAATAAAACACAAAATGAGAAAGAATCACAAAACCAAAAACTTACATATCGATTCTACAAGTACCAACTGAGCTATAATAACCGAAAATGAGTACAGTATTTAGCATAATAATGGCATAGTGTAAAGTTGTTATTTTTGTTAGACTGCACATTCTGCATACTGTGATTTGATCTGGGAATTTCCAGTCTTGAAGGTTCATGATTCCACAACCTTTTTACACTATTTAATGCATTTTCATGGCCCTGCAAGGTGCTGCATATCTTCTGATAATCATTTGAATTGTCAGTAAACTAATGATCTGCTCAACTGTCGAAGATAAATCTACAGATTTTGAGTTTTGAGGTGGTTCTTTCTGGTAAAAGAATAAATGACATAGGAGCTAGTATTCCTGGGGAATTCCATCTGGCATTATGTAAGTTAGGTAAGAAAATGACTTCTTCAGTTATTCAAGTGATTTTTTAAATTACACAATTGTCCAGAAAAGCACATACTTATATAGTTCTATATTTTTAAAATTAGTGATTGTTCTAGAAATTTCTGGACACTTCTATTAAATAATAGAAAGTTTAATACTGTCCTAGAAGGCTCTAGAGAGTTTTACAAACATCCAGAATATGCAAATCAAAACCACAGCAAGGATCTTTTTGACAAAATTAGAATAATCACTCGATAATTCAAGCCATATTCCTGGAATATACAGAACTCAAAGGGGGATGATGTTGTGGATATAGAGAATGTTCTGGAAACATGGAGATTGTACTGCCAGGATCTGTACAGTAAACAATGTAATGCACAAGACCAAGTGAAGATAGACAAGCAGTCAGATCCTGAACCTGATATCCTCCGAGATGAAGTAGAAATGGATTTGAAAATGCTGAGAACTGGAAAAGCGTGTGGACCTGATGGAATAACTGCAGAAGTCTTGAAAGCTACAGACGGTGCTGGAATTGAAATGCTGTTGAAAATCTGCCAAGCAATACGGAATTCTAGAAGATGGCCCAAGGAATGGGTACAGTCAATCTTTGTCCCAATCCACAAGAAAGGATCAAGGAAAAAATGTGAAAATTATCGCTTAATTGCTTTGATTTCACATGCCAGTAAAGTTATGCTTCATATCCTGCACAAGAGACTTCGGGCATTTCTAGAGTATCAAATTCCTGAAGTCCAGACTGGATTTATGAAAGGAAAAGGTACTCGAGAACAGATCTTAAGCCCAAGACAAATCATAGAAAAGGCTAGACAATTCAATGTTCCGGTATATCTGTGCTTTATTGACTACCAAAATGCCTTCGATACTGTCAAATGGAACCATCTTTGGAAAATATTGTATGACATGGGTTTGCCGCTCCATTTGATTGATCTCCTCAAGTCCTTGTATAAGGAAAATACAGCCACTGTGAAGATTCAAAACAAACAGTCTCAGCAGTTTCGTACAAGGGCTGGAGTTCACCAGGGATGTATCCTGTCACCGTTACTTTTCAATATCTATGGTGAATATGCAATGAGAACTGCATTAGATGGCTGGGACAAAGGGTTTTCCATTGGGGGATGCAAGATCAACAACTTGAGATTTGCTGATGACACCACCTTGATAGCATCATCTGAAGAGGAGTTGACAGAGTTGATCAAGAGAGTAGAGGAAGCAAGCCTAGAAATTGGATTACGCCTAAATCGACAGAAAACAAAGTCATGATTGTTGATCGTAAGAACAACAACAGTCCACATATCAAACAGATTGGAGGGTGCGAAGTTGTACATCAGTATGTATACCTAGGCTCCTTACTATCCAATTCTGGTGGTTCCAAAGATGAAATAAAGCGAAGAATTGAAATAGCAAAGGTAGCAATGATCCATCTGCGGAAGATCTGGAAAGATAACAACATCACCATTAAGACAAAAAAAAAAGAAGCTTGTTGAATCTCTAGTCTTCTCAGTCTTCTTGTATGGCGCAGAGACGTGGACCATCCTCAAACGTGATCGTGAACGGATAGAAAGCTTTGAAATGTGGTGCTGGAGGAAAATGTTAAGGATTCCTTGGACAGCTTATTGCACGAACACATCAATCCTGAACCAACTTCAGATAAAAGTTTGTCTATCATGTAAGGTCTCTCAACGGATTGTACGCTACTTTGGACATATAATGCGCCGAGATGGTAGTCTTCAAAAGCTGATTGTTGAGGGCAAAGTCCAGGGAACCAGACAACGAGTATGAGTACCAACGCGATGGAGTGACATGGTGAACGGCCCCCTACAGTGTTCTCTCACAGTAACCACATTGAAAGCTTTAGATAGGGAAGAATGGCGAAGTATGGTTCATCGGCTAGAGGGCTGAATATTATGATAGTCACGATGCCTCAGTCATGAGGCAAAACGAAGAAGGAGAAGAAGAAGAATATTCTATAAAGTACCAAAGAGTTAGAGGTGTTTGAAGAAATTTTGACAAGACTCAAGAAAGTACCAGGGATGTATCTTGCATATATGACTGAAATACAATTTTAAAAATTTCAAGTTAGGAGTGACCTTTTTGAAAAAAACTAAAGAAATGTAAGTCCTTTTTCATTACTTTTGAGCAAAAGTACATTATTTCATGACAAAGGAAATCAATTTTCTTACAAACCATCATAACCCCAGTGCTCACTGGCCCAATTCGACCAAAACAATCATGTCTGTCATCCTTAAACTTTACAATCGTAAAAACACAGAATTTTTTTTTCTATTTTGCTTAACGTCGCACCGACACAGATATGTCTTATGGCGACGATGAGATAGGAAAGGTCTAGGGTGTGGAAGGAAGCGGCCGTGGCCTTAATTAAGGTACAGCCCCGGCATTTGCCTGGTGTCTAAATGGGAAACGACAGAAAACCATCCGCAGGGCTGTCGACAGTGGGGCTCGAACCTACTATCTCCCAATTACTGGATGCTGGCCGCACTTAAGCGACTGCATCTATCGAACTCGGTCACACAGAAAATACTTTCTAGTCCAATCGTCCAGTAATGTAGAATAAATTGAGTTATAAATTCAAACTTTTTCATGGTACTTGTATTCATAAAGGCAAACAAAACAAAAGCATGCTAATAACATAGTGAAAATCAATTAATAACATGACTTCAACATTTCTAGATTTTTCTCAAATCAGTCATCACCAGCACCGTCTAAGATAATATTTTCCTTGGGAGAATAGACTTACATTTTGTGCACGATTCTCCTGAATAGCCTCGTAGATCCTGTCTCGCCAGCGTTCCAGGTCTTGGATAGTGAACACCAGTTCCTGTTCATCTCGTTTAACATCCTGGAAAACAAATTCAGCACAGCACTATGAATAACACCCATAATAAACTGCTTGAAATAGCACCGCACCAATGAAATACCTGCAGCCTTTCATTCCTGGTTATTGCTTCCAGATTATGGAATAAGAACATGGTAGATACCGTATTAAAAAGCCTCGCTCATCTGGGATGTTTAAAACAGTCTACCATTAATTCCTCTAGAGTGGCCACGGCCGCTTCCTTCCCACTCCTAGCCCTTTCCTATCCCATCCTTGCCATAAGACCTATCTGTGTCGGTGCAATGTAAAAACAAATTGTATTTACTCAATATTAATTTCTGCAGACAGAAGAACCTAACAGTTTAAACTAAAGAGAGATAGTTACAATGATCCATAGCCCGAGCCAGGAGCTTCCTGGACAAGGGTGGTAGAAGAAAAAGAAGATAAAAAAAGAAGAGAAAAATAAGAAAAAACTGGACCACTATTCAGATCCTAACTTCAGACAGATTGGGCAGATTGCAGAAACATTTTTAGACAATGTTTGCAGTTAAACAATGTCTAAGTATGGCTGCCATGTTGCAAAGACTGTTATTTATCACTTAGACAGTGTATAAAATCAATGTTCAACTGGTCATGTTTAAACACTGCTGAGAACAATGTTTAACCTCAAATTTTAGGACTGAACCACAATCAGAGGTTATGTACCAGAAACATATAATTAGTGTCATCATGCTGAGATGTTTCCGGGGAAAAAGTTTAGTCCGACTGCCACTCTGTGAGTCATCTCCTGCAATTAATTTGAAATGTACAGGGAGGTACAGTTTAAAATACAATTTCGCTTCCCAAGGGATAGTAAGTATAAGGGACTAGTTCCTTGTAACCTACACAAGGGACAGTCCAGCAACTGTCAACTTGACTACAATTCTTGGCAACCTATATATTTTATTATATTAGAATAACTTGTCCCGATCGTCAGAGGGCTATCACATAGATCAACTGGGAGGTATTCAGTTATATATACTGCCAAGTAAGCACACATCATAATGACACTAAAAATTAGGTAGTCTGTCTGTGTTTTTTTGTGACGATCTCCAGAATGCAAGCTACATCTGTATGGCCCATACAACTCATTTGGTTACACGGTACTATAGTTTCATCTTCCCTTCGCCAAAGCTATTTAGATTATACTCACTGTTACAATGCTATAATGAAAGCTACACTTCCTCGTACGGTGGTGTGTCGCTTTAGTTTCAATTATATTACAGTATTTAATTTCCATCAAAAGCAATATTCTTATCTGTCATGCTCATGCTTAGCCATACTTCAGTAATGTGTAGGAAGATGACACGTGGCTAACGTTTAACACACGCACAGATGAATTTCATTGATTGCAACATTCAAAGAGATGCATGGAAGATACATCTATTTCCATTTTCAAACCAATATTCACACTTTAAACAACATCTAACTAAACACTGGCTGAACATTGTTTATGCAATGGAAGTTCATATTTAACTTAGAAGTTGTTTGCATAGACGTTGTCTAAGTCTTAAAACTAGTCATCATTTCTGCAATTGGCCCGCTATAGCTGAATGAGACATTAAAATAAATTTTACTACAGGTGAGAAAGTTAACCCTCATACAAATGCAGGTTCATCCTTTTCTTGTTCTCATTTTTTAGCTAATTGTGAGCTATAAGATACAGAAATAACGATTAATTATTTGGTAGTTTCCTCAAATGTCAATATATTGATTGCACTTTCTCCGTTAAAAGTGTGTATTTAAACTTACCTTCAATTGAGTGTTCTCAAAACGTGGAGGCCACACACGGCTGGCTACAAGACTGTCCAACTTGGAGAAGTATCCTTCCTTTATAGTTTCTCGGAAGTTATTGAAGGGCTTCACTCGTGCAAGTTTGTTGCACATTCTTTCAAAATCATACCTGAAACATAGCAAGGTTTCATCTTAATACTGCTTATGACTGTTTTGCAGCCCATCTTCAGTGAATAAAAATTTTTAAGAGTAGTTTCTGCACAATATACAAACAATGGAAATTTACAAGGGACAAGCATCATCTCCTGACGTGCCAAAAATTAGACCACACCTATCAAAGCTATTGGGATACGAGAAGATTAATAAATCATTATCATTTTATAGTTCCGGTTTCCTGGGTACCGTTGGTGAGCCTCTTCCATTCTGTCTTACTGAGATATGTTCTGTTGTTAATGACGTACTCCAGTGTCCTTCCCTGATCTGCAACGTCCATCTTTATGATGTCCATCCAGTGGTTTCTTGGTCTTCCCACTATCCGTTCTCCTGCCACGTGTCCAAGCTGTCCTTATTGGCTCTATCCTCATTACATGCCCAAACCACCTCAATCTGGAAATGCTGACTCGATCTAACAATGATATCTCAATCCCAGCTTCCTTCCTAACCACATCATTCCTTAATTGTCCAGTTTGGTTTCTTGAATTGTGGACCTAAGGAATTTTATGTCATGTGCCTGCAACCTTGATGAGTCTTTCTTAGTGAAGGTACAGGTTTCGATATCATAGGTTAAGATTGGTATGAAGTACTGATTGAACATCACCAGCTTTGATTTTGTTAGGCCTTTGGTATCACAGAGGAGTGTTCATAGTTCCTAGTAAAAGTGAGAGCTCTTCTGCACAATATTTGACACCTCCTTTGTGGTTAGTGTATCTTGAAATATTACACTGCCGAGGTATGTAAAGTTTTCCCACACTTTCCAGTTGATGGTTTCCTAGCATGATGTTCACTGCTCGTCCCTCTCTGTTTATTTCCATCACTACTGTTTTGACTTAGCTTATCTTGAGATTGAACTTCTGGAACTTAACCTTCCAGTCATTAAGTCTCAACTGTACTTGTTCCTCAGTTTCTCAGCAGATCATAACATTAGCAAAAGCCACTGCATTTAGTTCACCAGAGGTTTTCTTGATGTTCCTCATTATGTCATCCAAAATGGTGATAAACAGTAATTGGGATAGTGCACTGCCTTGCTGGACTGCACTTCTGGTCTGGAACCAGGATGAATGTCCGTCACCCAATCGCACACTGCTGGTGCTAATACAGCATCTGAAGATTACTCACCAGTCCCTCTGGCACATTCCTCTTTCTCAGGCATTCCCGTATCTTTCTCCTGCAATGGTGTCATATACTTTCTCAATATAAAGGAAAACCATCAACAGATTAATAAAATTAATACAAAATACTGTCATTACAAAAACATCACCAGCAACAATTACAAAGCAATATATTCATACACTTGTCTGTTTCTTATCCATTAGATGTGTTTTACAAAACCTACAGGGTTCCTTTACTATTTCTGTGTTTGTCCTTGCATTCCTCAACTTCTATAATGTGTGCAAATGTATCAAATTGCTCTTTTTATTCAGTACTTAACATCTCTTTGGTACATCCTCGACATGAACTAATATGCTGAATATGCATATCAGGAGCAATATTTTTGTAAACTAGTGCTCCTAAAATAAATGTTCTTACCTTGCAATGATCTGCTGATGCTGATAATACCAGAGCTCACCACGACGATCCTTGTTCACAATCTCCATGGGTCCAGAACTAGGATACACAAGATGCCAAGTCCAGTGATGCAAGTTAATACCCATGTCTTCTCGGAAATAGGCTATGCGATGCTCAATCTCTACATCCGTGGCTGTGTAGTCCCGTGGAATCACAATAGGTTGCTACAATCAGAAAACGGATCTTGCATTATCATTATTATTATGAAATTAATAACAGACTAAGTAAAGGTACAACATTTTATCATCAAGTCAAAGAGCTTTTATGCGATGACAAAGTACCCAAGAGAATGAAATTAACATTATATAAACAGTATTTCATACTAATTGTAACATATGGACTAGAAACACTGGTAACTAATAAGAGACAAAATAGTAAGATCCAAGCAGTAGAAATCAAATTTCTAAGAACATTGGTTAAAAAGACAAGAAGAGATAGAATTCAAAATATTAAAATCAGAGAAGAGCTGAATATAGAACCGTTAGTACAGAACATACAGAAAGCAAAACTGAGATGGTCCGTATATGTAAAAAGAATGGGGAATGAATGGGTAGCAAGAAGGGAATTGGAAGGAGAAGTTAAGGGAAAGAGACCAGTCAGAAGACCGAGAAGAAGATAGATGGCTAAGATTTGGAAGGACATTATAGAAGCTGAATTGGATGTGGCAGAAGTAATGGAGTAGGAAAAGTTAAAGGACAGAAAGGAGAGGAGGAAGCTTGTAAAACACCCCCGGGTGACTGGAGTGGGACATTGATGATGATTATTATTATTAACATAACTGGCCACATTGGACCACCTAAGTCCTTCTACGTTCACTATCTCTTTTAGTTCTTGCAATCTGCCCAGTACTTTTTCATTCTGAAGGTATTTTTCTAAATTCATCTGAAATCGCTACAGTCCTTCCATGTGTCATTTCAACTGAAAATTTGGTAGTCTTAAGAAGGGTGTTAATTTTGTTTTTTGTTCTCTGCATCTGCTATCTCAAGTCCAGCTGCTTTCAGATCTTTCTAAATTTCATGGATCCATTGTCCCCACGGTTTCTTTCCATGATTTCTCATCAATCTTCCGTATTATAGAAAAAGCAAGGAAACTCACAACACAACTATTTTCAATGCCCAAAAGAGCACAAAGATCGGAACATATGAACAGATACTGGGAGGACCTCAGGTCCTGAACAGGCTTGGATAATGGACTGACTAAACAGATCTTATGCGGTCACAAAAGTGAAAAATTCTCCGAAACTGTAAACAAGTAGTTAGTTGGGCATAAAAAACAAAAAAATAAACCATTAAAAGTGAATGAAGAAATATGAAGAAGAAAAAGCAAGACATACCCTTTCTTCTGTCTGAAGAATATTGATATCCTGGCGCGCTTTTGTAAACACTGCTCGGTCGAAGAACTTCTCGGGCAGCAAAGCATTGAGAGGAGGCAAATCCACATTCTGAGTATCATTACGGTGCAGCACAGCGATGGACATAGCGAACGTCCAAAGACCAGGGTTGATGGTGTCACGTGTCAGGGCTGCTGCAGTGATGAAGTCCGAGAGACTGCGCATTCCTGTTTGACAGCATCAGACATTCGGTCAGGGAAGTGGTGTACGAATTCATCTTTCATATGCATGAGAGAGACATTTTTGAAATAATGCACACATCAGGGGCAGCAATTGCAGCAATTGGGAATAAGAAGTGGGTGTTGAGAAGTGCATATAAAATTTGAATAAAGTTATAAAAATAGCTACAAAATAGTAAGTTTGTTATGCTTTCTGGGTGAATTTTGACAAAGAAATAAAGGTTGACACTTTACCAACTTAAAAGTAACAGTCTGGAATTTTGATTCAATACTAAAATAAAACTTTCACTAAAGGAAAAATAATTACACATGTATTACAATTAAATAGAAGTTTGGTGTGATTATACAATTAAAAAAGTCATTCAGTATTTTACTACACACACACATTGAGTGAGATCATTGTAAGTACCTAGGTCTTAATGTAAGGAAAAATCTTCATTGGGATAATCAGATAAATATGATTGTAAATAAAGGGTACATATCTCCACACATGGTTATGAGGGTATTTAGGGGTTGTAGTAAGGATGTAAAGGATAGGGCATATAAGTCTCTGGTAAGACCCAAACTAGAGTATGGTTCCAGTGTATGGGACCCTCACCAGGATTACTTGATTCAGGAACTGGAAAAAATCCAAAGAAAAGCAGCTCGATTTGTTCTGGGTGATTTCTGACAAAAGAGTAGCATTACAAAAATATTGCTAAGTTTGGTCTGGAAAGACTTTGGAGAAAGGAGACGAGCTGCTCGACTAAGTGGTATGTTCCAAGCTGTCAGCGGAGATATGGTGTGGAATGACATTAGTAGACAAATAAGTTTGAGTGGCGTCTTTAAAAGTAGGAAAGATCACAATACAAAGATAAAGTTGGAATTCAAGAGGACAAATTGGGGCAAATATTAGATATTATAGGAAGGGGAGTTAGGGATTGGAATAAATTTCCAATTTCTTTGCAATTATTTAAGAAAGGGCTAGCTGAACAACAGATAGGGAATCTGCCACCTGGGCGACTGTCTTAAATGCAGATCAGCAGTGACTGAGTGATTGATGGAGACCGCTAAACTGACGAATGCGCGTGGCAAGTGGGTGAATCGTACTTCAGCGTGCATGATCTTGACAAAAATATACCCCGGCTACCCTTCCTCACACGCTAAATCTCCACTAGTTGCTGTTGCGCTGTACGAATCACCTAGCCTTAGAGAACGACATTTTGAGCGTATTTAAAGGAAAGAATTAGGTGATGAGACAACAGAAATGTATAAGTTGCTTTTAAAAAAAATATATATAATTTCTAGTTTCAAGCCTCTAAAATGGAATAAAAATGTAATATTAATATTGAAAAGATTTCATAACAGACAAAGTAGGTGTCCCCCCATACTACAAAAAAACGTATTTTTTTTTTGGCGTCGCACCGACACAGATAGGTCTTATGGCGACGATGAGACAGGGAAGGGCTAGGAGTGGGAAGGAAGCGGCTGTGGCCTTAATTAAGGTACAGCCCCAGCATTTTCCTGGTGTGAAACCACGGAAAACCATTTTCAGGGCTGCCGACAGTGGGGTTCGGACCTACTATCTCCCGAATACTGGACACTGGCCGCACTTAAGCGACTGCAGCTAACGAGCTCGGTAACGTAAAATTTAACAATTTTCTTATTTGTGCCGAAAGTTGAAGGGCTAAAGGTCCCAGAAAGGTTTCAAATTTTGAGTGTCGGATAGCTCTATCAAACTTAAAAAAATAATATTAATTTTTTGATTCAAATCCTAGCCAAATTAACTTATTTACATAATTCTTTCTATGCTGTGTTCCTTGGTTCAACATGCTGAGCGTTTTTGATTTTTTGAAAAATGTCCCCACCACATGTAGTTATAAGGGCTTAAGTGAAACAATGCGTTGGCTCATATTGGCGCTCGTAGTGGTAGAAAAAGGCAAACTGCCAATCTAATCAACTGGATAATGATGATTAAGAAAAGGATTGTCATTTCTTTAGGAATAAATAAAGAATATATTTTCATACTTAATTCACCTAAAATTCATAGCTCATATACCTAGGATGCTTTCAACATTGGGTTGCTTGCCTGAAAGGATTTTCTTTTTCTCCACAAATGGCTGCCTCCCTTCTTCCCCAGACCAGGCGAGTTGGCCGTGCGATTAGAAACATGTGGCTGTGAGCTTGCATCCAGGAGATGCTGGGTTCGAATTCCACTGTCGGCAGCCCTGAAGATGGAAGATTGTTACCCATTTTCACACCAGGCAAATGCTGGGGCTGCACCTTAATTAAG
Source organism: Anabrus simplex (assembly GCF_040414725.1). NCBI lineage: Eukaryota > Metazoa > Arthropoda > Insecta > Orthoptera > Tettigoniidae > Anabrus > Anabrus simplex. The sequence continues at coordinate 190,237,193 of NC_090279.1, forward strand.
GCCACGGCCATTTCTTCCAACTCCTAGGCCTTTCCTATCCCATCGTCGCCGTAAGACCTATCTATGTCGGTGCAACGTAAAGCCACTAGCAAAAAAAAACAAAAAAACAAACAAGGGACCTTCATCCGCCTCCCTAGTCGCCATTCCTGTATTTAGAGTCACAAATGCTCAGCACATATTAACATGAGACAACCAAAATTTATATTTATGAAATAGTAAAAAGTAACCATTTTATTATTATTTTATTCCCTTGTAAAGATAATGTGCCCTATGTAGAAACATCACTTGAAAGACTGAAAGACAAATTAAATACATCACATTATTCGCTATGAATTATCAGTTCATCAGTGGTGTATACTGAGGGTTTCCAAGGCTATCGGTAAAGGCCAAACCTCAAATGAGAGCAATAGAAATCTAGAGCACCTATCGGACATTCAGCAGCATGCCACATGAAGTGAGGCGAGCCGAATGGAGAGGGACGCAGCCTTGCTCTCAGAAATACACGCAACATTTTTTCTCATTGCATTCAAGTTTTGTAAATGGAATAATGTTAGATGCTTACATAAATATGTCTGTGACGTATCCCTGTGCCGTCACAGTTTGTCGAAGCACTATTAGAGGTGACCTGAATGTATGTCCTATGGCTCCCCACACCATGATGCCATGGATTACGCCTGTGCATCTCTCCACAATATGGACAGGATCTGCCCTCTGCCCTTGATGCTGCCAAACCCGAACAAGATGGTCATCAGAGGTTATGGAGTAGCGGGACACATCACTGAACATGATGCGACGCCAGTCGTCCTCTATCCGTGCCTCCCAGGCAAGGCACCACTCCAAACACAGGCGTTGGTGTTCTGGTGTCAATGGCAACCGACGTATGGGGCAGTATGACCCCAATCCGGCGGATGCGAGTCGGAGTCTCTAGTACATGTTAACGGATGGCGGGTGCCGAAGTTAAGGTATCCCACAATGCTTGGTGCACCGTATGACAGTCCTCCCTCGAGGTGGTGTTTCTTGGTCGACCTGAACCTGTACGACATGATTGGGTGCCCTCATGTACCCACTGAGTCCAACATCGGGCCAGTGTGACATCTGAATAGCCCACGTGCCTGGCAACTGCACCATATGACCAACCAGCCTCATGCAGTCCCACAATGAGGTCTCTGTCAAATGATGTCACTTGGTGGATAGACTGTCTAACACGTCTGCTAGGCATCGCAGGTGCTTCGTACTGTGCGTAGTCCTCACTGCACGTCTTGATTAACTGTCTGACTCTCAGCAGTTGACTGGTAACAACTTATCAACAACAGGACAGTGCCATCAAGAATGCACTCTGGTGGGCATTCTACACATTACAATTCCTTGAAAATCTAATCATTTACTCATACATCAATGGTATGCATGTATACTGAAATGGGATGATATTGGACCACTCCTTCTGGCTACTTAACTTTTTTTGTCAGGCAGTGAATTTTAAAATTATAGTTCATGAGATTTTGGAGATAAAGAGACATAAATATTGCAATTTTTACATATTTTATGAAGTAAAGCATTTGAACTCCCCTTAAATTAATTTTTCTTACCTAGAAAGACTTCAATAAGTCGTCCTGCCATCCTACGGTGTAGAGGGATGAAGGTAGAAAACATCTCATCCCGTTTCAGTCTCCTGGGAAGACTCAGGTCTGGCAAACTCAGGGAAGGGATATCGATGCGCTTTGCACCTGGCTCACTCTGTCCACCACCAAAACGATTTTCTAGTTCGGAGGAGAATGGCTTATACTGTTCTGGCTGAAAAATAATATAAGTCTTACTAACTTCAGTTTTATAAGTATAAGAAATGAGACAAGTGTAAAATTGCTATGCAGTAGACATGTATTCTCTAATGCAGACTACGACTTATGAACTTTTTAAATGTGTATGTATGTGTATTTTGCTTTTGTATTTTGTAATGTTAACTTATGGGATTCAACACCATTTAATTAAAATGATACTGTGTCCTTCTAATAATCTTGAAAGGAAAATCTGTGAGGCTATCAAAATTAAGAAACACCCAAACAATATGAATTTAGAAGGACATAAAATCAGCAATTCTTGGATGCCTATCATATATAGTTTAAGAGATGCAGACCACAGCAAACACACAGGACGAACCTGAAGTTATGAAACAGCACTGGTAATTTCCACCACCTGGATGTGACACATAACGTTCCAGAATTCTCACGAGACTGCCAGGGGACTTATGTCACACAGAGACAGTAGGATATATAAGGCCAAGATCAGTAACTTCTCTCATAGTTTGATTGCTGCCTAGGAGACCGATTACCTCTGACCGAGTAGGGTTATTTCAGTTGCCTTGACAAAGAATACTGCAAATATATTTGAATTGTCAGGAAACTATACGGAATGTACAACACAGTTCAACCCGGAAGAGGAACTAAATAACTGTACACACCATGGAAGCTCCAATTCTAAGATACAGTGAGTTTCTCTCATCAGATGGCCGGGAGGCACACTCGGCTCACCTGCCTCCCATTGACTCTAACACAAGTGCGATAACAGGTATAACTTGAAAACAGTATTCTCTCACCCATGGGTCACTAATGCAGTTATTAAGCATGAATTATTAAGATTATTATTATTATTATTATTATTATTATTATTATTATTATTATTATTATTATTATTATTATTATTATTATTATTATTATTATTATTTCTTGTATGTATAGTTGGGAAGTGTTACATCCATTTAGTATTATTTATATAGTTGAATGATCGTATTCTGTGTGAGGTTATGTCATGGAACATATGTTGTACATAGATATTCATGAGTTCAGTTAATATAAATACAGTACATGGAAATTAATTTATTCTTACCTGTATAGTTTGTAATCCATAATTGTGAAACACACTGTAACTTCCAGGATGGTATAGTCACTAGAACGTTTGAGAATATTCTATACATTGTAATCTATGTATTGGACGCTGTGGAATATTCAAGAAGGTAGTTCCTTTTGTAATGTATCTTTCTGCAAATCTGGCCCGATATATATAAGGAGAAGATCTTAACGGTGAAGTCAGTTACTGTTAGTTACTGCTGAGCTGTGGTTTGGAAGCTATTGGAAGAGGGTTATTGTTCAGTAGCATGTGGCTGACATGCCGAATTAGGCAGTCTCCATGTTGAATCGATCGGTAGTCATCTGTTTTCAACTGCGCTTCAAAGTGTCAGTTGTCAACTCTTTAAAGATGGTGGCTTTGTTGATACTCTACAAGTGAAGTGTTTTTGTTTTGTGATACAGTGATTCAGGTTAAGTGTATATTAATCTGTGAATAAAAGTATTGTACCAACTGACAGCATCTCGTGTGCGCCTGTGTGGATATGTTAACTCATCACTCCCCGCTCCGCTCCGCGACACAGCAACAGCACAAAGCTTCAAAGTTCAGGTCCATTAAACGTTGATCTATCACTCCAACTGTTCTCGAGCTGTGGAGTGCTTTGAGGTATGATTCTCATAATGCCTCCACATAGAGAGACCGTGCAAGAACTTGCAAACAAATTGAGGGGGACTGGTTCTTTACTCGATAAGAAGCGAAATGTTAAACAAGTGTACTTGAGGGAAAAGTAAATGAAATTGCATAAAGATTAGAATATACGCCAACAAAATCCCTAAGATGACTTGGACAAGAAGAGCTCAGCATAGCAGGCTATGAAAATGTTAACATTGAAATAAGTGTATGCAAGAAAAACTGAAAGAACATATCCGGAGAAAAATAGCCTCAATTATGGAAGACAAAGTTATGCGTGTCAATCAGAGTTTCCTAGATGATACCAGAAATGTGTGGATGCAGGAGGAGAACATTTCCAACAACTCCTGTCATAAGGAATGAGCTTATTTTCTTAATTCTTAAATTTATTAATTCTTATTTTCTTAATTTTAATTGTTATGTCATGTCATGCATGGATAAAGTGAGCGAAGTGTTATGTCGCGGAGCGGGGAGTGATGAGTCAGTGGGAGGCAGATAAGCTGGGCGCGCCTGCCAGCCAACCGATGAGAGAAACTCGCTGTACATAATATGTTGGTACATGTTTCAGTCAGTATGATCTCCTTCAGCTAAAGAATTAATATGTTTATTTAATAAACTGCTGAATTGTTGTAATGGAAACATAAATATATTATATTCTCCATTCTGAGAATGTTTATTATCATTAATGAAATTAAAATATTTCATGAGTGAAATGAAATGTCTGTCTGTTAGGTCATCAGCTCAGAGGCTGGTTGGATCCTCAAATAGCACCACCAAAGGTTATGCGGTTATAAGGAAACCGCAAAAACCAATGGCAGCACCAAAATGAGGCATACTAGGCAAGATGAGGAGTGAGGTAGTTTGCCATTGCTTTCCTCACTGGGTCAGAAAGTGCTACTGCAGCACGACTGACCCTATGAGTAACACCTTTCATAACACTTAGATGCACTAGTTGTGTTCTGAATGTCATTACTCAGCACCACCCATACCCCAGCAGCTACCATATTGTCACAGCCATGGATGAGACTGGGACTTCGGTGGAAGCTACACTTTACTCTGGCCTGTGCCAAGGGATGAATACAAAAGTACTGTATCCATCAAGAAATGGCAGCAGGCAATGAAATGAAATATATAACAAAATATACATTTCCAAAGAACGTTCAATTTGAAATCCTTTAGAGAGGGAAACATATCTTTCATTTGTTTTTTCAAGTTTAATAGAAAATGCAGGATTGCTAAGCAAATGTGTTGCTGGGTTAATGTTATTACATAGTCCAGATGGGAAGGAAATTATCAGATAAAGTCAATACGGAACAAATATATTAGTTTCAATATTCGTCAATTGCAAATCAAAGAAATACACACATTTAAAATACAGTACTGTCTTTTATGTCTTTTTTAAAGCAATTTCAGATTAGTTCCACATAAATTGATGAGCACTTACCAAATAATCTGCAGGGATGTGGAAGAGAACTTCTTTGTTTGTGCCCTTCGCATAGAAGAGCGGCTCCAAGGGCCGGTCCATCAGGTACAGAATTGTGTTCTTATCATTCAGGTCATTTTGCTATATAGAAAGAAAGAGAAGTATGTATAGCAGGAAAATAAGAACCCACTCAGCTCAGAAATGAAACTTGGATGCTAGGAAACAATGGAAAAATAAAGAAATACCAGGTTCAATATTACCAAACATCTTGGTCTATCATTCACTACTAATCTGCGATCATGACAGTCGCTCAGGTGGCAGACTCCATATCTGTTGTTTACACAGTCTTTTCTTAAATAATTGCAAAGAATTTGCAAATTTATTAAACATCTCCCTTGGTAAGTTATTCCAATCCCTAACTTCCCTTCCTATAAACAAATATTTGCCCTAATTTGTCCTCTTGAATTAAAACTACTACTTCTTCTTCCCAGCCCAAACTTTGCAATATATTTGTAACGCTAGTATTTTGTCGGAAATCTTCCAGAATAAATCAAGCTGCTTTTCTTTGGATTTTTTCCAGTTCTTGAAACAAGTAATCCTGGTGAGGGTCCCATACACTGGAACCATACACTAGTTGGAGTCTACCAGAGACTTATATGCCCTCTCCTTTACATCCTTATTACAACCCCTAAACACCCTCATAACCCTGTGCAGAGATCTGTACCCTTTATTTACAATCCCATTTTTATGATTACCCCAATGAAAATCTTTCCTTATGTTAATACCTAGATACTTACAATGATCCCCCAATGAAACCTTCACCCCATCAATGCAGTAATTAAAACTGAGAGGACTTTTCCTATTTGTGAAACTCACAACCCGACTTTTAACCCTGTTTATCATCATACAATTGCCTGCTGTCTATCTCACAACATTATCAAGTTCATTTTGCAGTTGCTCACAATCTTGTAACTTATTTATTACTCTATATAGCATAACATCTGCAAAAAGCCTTACCTCGGATTCCACTTCTTTACTTATATCATTGATATATACGATGTAAGAAAACATAAAGTTCCAATAATATGGCCTTGAGGAATTCTTCTCTTAATCATTACAGGGTCAGATAAATATTTGCCTACTCTAATTCTCTGAGATCTGTTTTCTAGAAATATAGCAACCTATTCAGTCACTCTTTTGTCTAGTCCAACTGCATTCATTTTTACCAGTAGTCTCCCTATCGAAAGGTTCAGTCAGGTCAATCACGGTACAGTCCATACGACCTCCTGAATCAAAGATATCTGCCATGTATATCTTGCTGGAATCCTACAAGTTGAGCTTCAGTGGAATAACCTTTCCTAAACCCAAACTGCCTTCTATCAAACCAGTTACTAATTTTGCAAACAGGTCTAATATAATCAGAAAGAATGCCTTCCCAAAGCTTACATACAATGCATGTCAAACTTACTGGCCTGTAATTTTCAGCTTTATGTCTATCACCCTTTCCTTTATACACAGGGGCTACTATAGCAACTCTCCATTCATATGGTATAGCTCCTCCGACCAAACAATAATCAAATAAGTACTTCAGATATGGTACAATATCCCAACCCATTGTCTTTAGTATATCCCCAGAAATCTGATCAATTCAAGCTTCTTTTCTTTTGTGTCTAATTGTAAATATCATTATCATATGTAAATTTTAATACTTCTTTAGCATTAGTCACTTCCTCTATCTGGACATTATCCTTGTAACCAACAATCTTTACATACTGCTGACTGAATATTTCTGCCTTTTGAAGATCCTCGCATACACACTCCCCTTGTTCATTAATTATTCCTGGAATGTCCTTCTTGGAACCTATTTCTGCCTTATAGTACCTATACATACCCTTTCATTTTTCACTAAATTTTGTACAACTGCAAATTATGCTTGATGGTTATGAATTTCATGTTTTTGGTCCGTATTGAACAATATATAAGTAATAATAATAATAATAACTTAAATGTTTCCACCTTTTCAATACAATATATTCACAAAATTACAAAATTATACGGTACTAGTTTCGACCCATCTAGGGGTCATCATCAGCCGTATTGGAGCAAAGATCATTTGTGGTGAAATCCTAAGATTTTTGTAATTTTGTGAATATATTGTATTGAAAAGGTGGAAACATTTAAGTTATTATTATTATTATTACTTAAATTATGCTTGCCATCATGTTATCCTTAGCCGACTTTTTTGCTAGATTCAATTTCCTCCTAAGTTCCTTCAATATCTCCTTACTGCTGCAATTTACAAATTCCATTATATAGGTCCTTACTGATACAGCTTAATTTAGAACTAATATTTGGTTTAATGATCCACCCAATCAATACACTTCACTTTACACTTTACAAGCGAGAATACACTTAATCTTAAAATATTTTACGCATTCTTTGGTACATGTTTTGTCTTTTATTCATGACATTTTCAGCCATAGCATCTCATAAATTATTTTATCTAATTAAAATACAGAAATGTTACTGTCCAATAATTTAAAATTGCTGAACCCATGTCCTTTCTAGAATGTTTAAAAAAACACTCTAAAATCAATAACCTCTGTTTTCCTATAATACTGTCCACCAGTTTCTTGGAAAAAAATCTTTTATATGTTAATATTTTTGTATTTTAATTAGATAAATTAATTTTTGAGATGCTGCAGCTGAAGAAGTCTTAGACAAAACATGTACCAAAGAATGCATAAAATATTTTCAGATTAAGGATATTCCCACTTGTAAAGTGTATTGATTGTATGGATCATTAAACCAAATATTAGTTCTTAGTCGAGCATCTCGTTTCCTTACTCCCAAGTTTTCCCAGATATATCAGAGGTATTTTTTATGTGCCCAGGACATAAGTGGTTTTTTTTTTAATTCACAAGATACAATATTAAAATCACATTTGATAGTGCCTTTCTGTGAGAGGCAGAGAAAGGAATGTTTAGGAATGAGGAAACGTATGTAAAAACTATGTAATGATATCTGACGTAGCAGAGGAGAAAGGTCCTTCCTTTATGATTGACAGGACCCACCAACCTGCTTCAAGAAGTATTCTTACTTGCACAGAAATAAAACAGAGACTATGTAAGAGTATGAAATGCAACCGATTTTCTATGCTTTTATTGACCGGCTGTGATGAAGAGAAGTTTGCTTCCATACAGCTCTATTAATGTCTGGCCACAGGACTGAAGGAAGCCACAAAGTTCAAATTGTGTCCTCTCTTGAACTTAGAATGTGCTACTGTTCCAGGAGGATTTTATTTATAAAAAGGGCTTGTAGGCCACTTTGCAGCAGTTAACCTGGGGTCTTATGACTTTTAGACACACATTGCTTGCTTTATAAGTCTGGGACCTAAATCCTAACCAAAGCACAACAATGGTCTTCTCATTTAGACTTTGGCAAGCCTCGATGTCATGCAAGCTGTGCCATGTTGGATTTCAAACCTGTTTTTGCTCACCTGATAGGAAAGTTTTACCTTACATTTTAAAACATGCACACCTCAGAGAGGGATGATAAACGAAAGTCCATACTAAAATCGTACAGCGATTCCATTTACAGATCTGCATGTTGGTGTGAATGAATTGTTTACAATGATCACTGGTAATTTGTGAAGATAAAATCAAATGGTTTATCTAATGACTCCTGAAACCTTGCCACATAATGCTAATTTGGTATAGCAAGATCACCAATTTAGGTTCTGTTTAAAAATAATTAAACAGTTTTTATGATAAACTTCTTGGTTTGTTTATTTACTTACATATTTTATGCCAACATTGGAGCACTTAAACCATATCCATCTAAGTCTTCACAAAGAGTTAAGTGGGAATTTAGCTTTCATCATCTTCCTCCTCTCCCAGAACCTTTCCAGCCTGGCTGCCATTTCTTTATCAGATATGACGTATTGTTTTCTTTGCTAAGTTTTCAGTTTATGTTTCATATTTTGTGTGGCAGAATTAAGACAGCAGTGTTTGGACCTTTGATCTTTAAAAAAAAAAATCTGTTTTGAAAATTTTTGTGTGTGTAAAATTTTCATGTTCATATCTGTGAGTTATATTTTTGTTTGTTATCTAATGTGTATAACAGTGTGTACCTACATGTCCCGTTTTAGAGGCATATTTCCTGTTGTGTAAAAGCAAGAAAGAAGAGACTTCTGATTGGTGAAAATAAGATGAAATGTATATTGAATTTTTACGACCGCATTGTAATCGAAACAGACTTTCAACGTATTAGGTCGTGTTACGTACATGTAGTACGTGTTGAAGAGATGTTAAGTACAGAACAAAAATGGCCAGCCGGACACCAGTGGGGAGGTTGTGGGTTCGGAGCCCACTGGTGTCCGGCTGGCCATTTTTGTTCTGTACTTAACATCTCTTCAACACGTACTACATGTACGTAACACGACCTAATACGTTGAAAGTCTGTTTCAATTAAGATGAAATGTAATTTGTGAATGTGAAAGTTGGGGATAAAGTCTGTTTCCTGATTGGAATTTTTGTCCCTAACATTACCAACAGACAGGGGGAAGGGGCATTGGCGGCTGAGGAGCCCACTAATAAACTTTTGTTTTCTTTATACCACAAGTAAGTTATATGGATATTTTATTAACTAGATCTTATTCATCCAAGACAACAGGGTAATTGATTCTAGATGTAGTTAAGTTCACTAAAGATCGTTTTAACTATACCGGTACTCGGTTTTACACGTACATCAAAACGTTCTTTGCCTGCCTTGAGAAGATTTAAAACTTACATGTGCAGTACCACCACGCAAGGGAAACTGAACAACAATGCAGTCATGCATGTCCATAATCGAGGAACAAAAGAATTAAATCTCGCAACTGTGGCGAACATTTTCATCACGCTTCAGGAGTGAAAATTAGAAATTCAGGAAAGATTTTGTACTTCGTACTAAAGACTTAAGAGATTCAGTTTCTCTTTTATTATTATACTAACAATAAATGCCAAATTTGCTTTGTTTAAACTTTCTTTGATATCATTTTGTGAAAAAACTAGACTATTGTTTTCTTACCTTGAGATTTTAGAGATACAATTTCTATTTCTTTAGCCTGCATCCTTTTAATTCACATACATTTAAAATCTCTTACTTTTGCATTATTAAAACACACCTTTACCTTTTATAAGGATTTTATTTCAATTATATGTGGGTTTACATGGACTTTTGTTTGTTCTCATTCATTTTTTGACAGTAAATTGTTGTTTGTCTCACACACAAACAGGGTCACCTCGTGTGCTATGTCACTCGTTGGTTTACTCTACAGATATTCTGACATCACAAATGTAAATGCCCTCAGAGCATTCTGCGTTTTCTGTATCTTACCGACTGTTGAATATGCCTCTCCAGTCTGGTCCATTTCTGCTTCTTCAAATCTCAGCCACTTTGACCATGTACAATCTTTTTTTTTCTGTGCTATCATCAGTGCCAGGGTCCCTGCATGTCACAACTTAAGCACTATCCAAGTCCTTGGGAAACTGAAACTCAAGACTCTTTCAGCTTGGAGGAAAGTAGCCAACCTAAAGCCGCTAAACAAAGCAGCTAATGGTCTATTTAGGTCTCCAGATTTAGTTTCCTTATTCCCCCTCCACATCCCGTCCCGTAGTACCAGAATGAAGACCCTATTCCATATTTCTTACTCCCGGCTTTCTCTCACCGAAAGGTCCTTTTCTGCTCATATTCCAGCGAGGTTTGATTCCTTATCTATCAACAAGCCCCCCATATCGTTTCCTCCCTTCTGCCATGATATTTATCATATAACTTAATTGTCCTTCTTGTTCTTTCCCGTTTCTACTCCTGTATTTAATGGAATGTTAATGTCGTCGTTTATGTAATTATGAATTATATAGGACTGTGCAGTTTTTACTGTATATATTTGTGTCCTTTGTAAATATTTATGTTTCTCATTTTAGATTAATATCTACTGTACATAGCTTGGATCTTTGTAATTCAGCGTTAGGCTGTTGCTGATCCTGAATGAAAGAATGAATGAATGAATGAATAAATAAATAAATAAATAAATAAATAAATAAATAAATAAATAAATAAATAAATAAATAAATAAATAAATAAATAAATAAATAAATAAATAAATAAATAAATAAAAATTATTGTTGATAAAGCGCCTAATAAAACAATAGTTTATTTTTTTATCAATCATTGCCCATTCGAAAACACCTAAACTCAGTTTTTTTTACGGTTAAATTTCAACATTTTCTGGGGCCTTCCCCCTTTTTGGACTGTGAATATTCGCAATTTGCTTTACGTTGCACCGATGCAGGTACAGTAGGTTTTAGGGCAACGGTGGGATAGGAAAGGTCTAGGAGTGGGAAGGAAGCCCCCGCGGCCTTACTTGAGGTTCAACTCCAGCATTTGCCTGGTGCGAAAATGGGAAACCACAGAAAATCATCTTCAGTGTTATCGGCAATGTGGCTCGAAACCACTATCTCCCAAATGCAAGCTGATAGCTACGGGACCCAAACCATGCAGCCACTTGCTTGGTTGGACTGTAACTTAGAGCTCCCCCGCTAATTTTAAAACCCAGCGCCCCTACATACATACCGTATGTTCTCACATGAACATATTTTGATACTAACTCATTACATTGTGAACTAGTGTGCCCATATTGCTCCCACCCCGGCTACGGGTCTGCTGGGCGGGGGGGAGGGGGTGTAGAATAACACTCACAGTACCCCCTGTCTGTGGTAAGGGTCAACTAAAAGGGGCCTCAAGGACTCTTAACTTTGGAGCATGGGGTGGCAACCACGGCGCCCTTAGCTGAGTCACGGCATTGCTATCACTTGTATTTGTTTCATGCTCCTCACTTTCTTCTGTCCTATCCGACCTCTCTTGGTCAACTCCCGTTCTTTTCCAACACCGACGGCATATGAGGCCTAGAGAATCTTTAATTTTCACGCCCTTGATGGCCCTTGACTTTCTTTGGCCGATACCTTCATTTTTTATCTCTGATTAGTGTTATATAGAGGATGGTTGCCCAGTTATACTTCCTCTTAAAATAATAATCAAGCCAGGCTGAGTGGCTCAGACGGTTGAGGCGCTGGCCTTCTGACCCCAACTTGGCAGGTTCGATCCTGGCTCAGTCCGGTGGTATTTGAAGGTGCTTAAGTACGTCATCCTCGTGTCAGTAGATTTACTGGCACGTAAAAGAACTCCTGTGGGACTAAATTCCGGCACCTCGGCGTCTCCGAAAACCGTAAAAAGTAATTAGTGGGACGTAAAGCAAATAGCATTCATTATTTATTATTGAAACAATAATCACCGAGCTCGATAGCTGCATTCGCTAAAGTGCGGCCAGTATCCAGTATTCGGGAGATATTAGAGTTGAACCCGACTGTCGGCAGCACTGAAAATGGTTTTCCATGATTTCCAATTTTCACACCAGGCAAATGCTGGGGCTGTACCTTAAATAAAAACCACGGCCAATTCCTTCCCACTCCTATCCCATCGTCATCGCCATAAGACCTATCTGTGCTGGTGCGACATAAAGCAACGTGTTAACAAAATAAAAACTCTGCACTCCGCCCGGCTAGGATAATATTGAAAAGGAAGCAAAGAAGTCGCAATTTTCCAGCTCTGGATAATGACAGGTCTGGCCACCATATCCGGAATATGCACGGGATGCTACGTCCTTTGTCGTCTTATATTTGCGGAGAACGAAGACAGATTAAAGATATGATCTTGTGGTGAGAAATATCTCATAGGAAAAAACATCCTGTACTTGTTCCTGTCGGAGGTGAGCTATTTCCCAAGATCCGACATCAATCGGAAATGCAACAGTCTTTATCAGTAACAAAACAGGTTGTTTTTATGAGATTACTTCCGTTTGCATTCAGCCTTTGAAGCCTCACAATCAATCACAATGAAGAATAGAGAGATGAGACAAGAATCCATTAAATGTCCTGCTATAGGCACCGTGCGTGTAGCAATGTGCTGCTGCGGGTGGATATTACGAGAACTACTGATGGGCACGTTCATCAACAATATTGACCGTAAGGAGCTGGAGTATGTGCGACGTGTACATGCATTTATTCAATCACTTCATAGTGCTATCTTCAGATTATTATTTTTTAATACCATAACGTTCTGGCAGAAATATGAGCTTACTGTTGGCTGCATTAATACCTAGGTAGATACCGCAATACAGAGCTACAGAGCTTTCTTTTACGGTCTAGCGAAATCAAGCAGTAAATCGCAAGAAGAAAGTAGGTTTAAATATTTTAATTAATACAGAGGAACTCTTTACGAAACTTATTTTAATTATTTTATAAGTAGGTTAACAATGAACTAACAAATGCTTCGAATCAAACTCAGAGGGTTTGCTTTCCTGCGGCAATTCCCAAGCGGACAGCGCGGAGCAATGTGGTTTCAGTAGCGACGAACCTAAAAGCCTGTATAGCATCAGGTAGCACGCTCGCCTATATCGGTCCTTGGGTGTTGCAGGAGATCGGCAAGCCCCCTGTCGAGAAACAACTCCAATTTTTTTACAATTGGTATTACGTCGCACCGACACAGATAGCCTAGGTCTTATGGCGACAGTAGGATAGGAAAGGCTTATAATAATAATAATAATAATAATAATAATAATAATAATAATAATAATAATAATAATACGGGCGAGTTGGCCGTGCGCGTAGAGGCGCGCGGCTGTGAGCTTGCATCCGGGAGATAGTAGGTTCGAATCCCACTATCGGCAGCCCTGAAAATGGTTTTCCGTGGTTTCCCATTTTCACACCAGGCAAATGCTGGGGCTGTACCTTAATTAAGGCCACGGCCGCTTCCTTCCAACTCCTAGGCCTTTCCTATCCCATCGTCGCCATAAGACCTATCTGTGTCGGTGCGACGTAAAGCCCCTAGCAAAAAAAAAATCATTGTTTAATTATTTTATGATTATTACAGGTACCCCACTGGCGGCAGTCCTATAGATGGTCTTCCGTGGTTTTCCATTTCACTCCAGGCAAATGCTGGGGATGTACCTTAATTAAGGCCACGGCCGCTTCCTTCGCACTCCTAGACCTTTCATATACTATCGTCGCCGTAAGACCTATCCGCATCAGTGCGACGTAAAGCAAATAGTAAAATAATGACGATAATCTGGACAAAAATTATAAGAAGTTCTGTAAAAGAAATAATGATGTTGCCGTATGATACTCCGAATTCCATGCTGTGTAGTGCCAGATAGGTAAGAGGGATGGGAGTAATTTGCGCAGAATGGGAATAAAGTTCACAGTATTGTAATGCCGCAGTATTATGTTGCAATCGCTTACTCCACATTTAGGATGCTCATATACAGTACGTAAGGAAGTTACCTGAAGCACAAGATGTGGCACTCCACAGACTTGACATACCGTACATAAAAAAAGTCTTCCTCCAAAGCTCGACGGAAGAAAACTACGTAAAATTATGGGGAATCAATCCGTTGGTGCCAGTTGCCACATAAAGGAAAGGGAGTAGTGTTATATTCAGACTGCCCGAAGGCAAATTGCTGAATGATTCATAAATCACCTCTGCTTTCTTCTCAGTACATACTGTAAACGCAGTGAAGATGTCGTGCAACTTCACCGCAGTCAGAATCGGTTCCCGATAGGTCATTTAGCACAACACGTTGCCGCCAAAATGGAACAGAAACCCTTGGACATGTGCTGGGATTCGTGATGATTGATGTTTGTTAATTAAAGGGGCCTAACATCGAAGTCATCGGCCCCTAATGGTACGAAATGAGACGAAATGAAATGACAACTTAAAATTCCAAAATCCTCCGCTGACCAGAAATCAAAACATGAGGACGAAGAATGAATGCATGGACGGATATGAATTTAAAACGATCAGTGGATCCGACCCACAGTGCCTCACATGCACAGAAGCTGGCACAGAACAATCGTATTACCGACCAAGGGACTGCTTCTATAGCACGATGCCGAATCGATTATGCCTATAGTCGAAACGGGTCCAAAATCCAGGTCGTCAGCCTCTCATAATGGTATTTACCGCTAGGAAAGTAGAACCATGCTATGTGTAATATTCCGGTACTAATCAAAAGTAGCGGAAACTCACGGTATTCCACACATTATGGTACGATGACAGGTAGTGTAATGCGCATTTGTAACACAGACCTATGGTGTTTCGCACACTGCGGCACCGTTTGTAGGCAACGCAAACCTATAAAGGCAACGCAAACCCAAGGCGTTCCTCACATAAGGGACTAACCACAGGGACCCGTACTATCCCGTGGAATTCCTCACATAGTGGGAACTGGGCATAGGTAAGGCAGAACCATGGTGTCGCTCATATAGGGGTATGAATCACAGGTACTGTAGGACCCCCATCCTGATTCACAAATTGTCGCTACTAATCACAAACCTATTGCGTACCTAACAGAGTGGTACTACGCGCAAGTAAATGCAACCCATGGTGTTCCCTGCGTGATGGTACTAATTACAAGTAGTTTCATGATTCTAATTTGATCATCCCTTGGTCGCCCCTTTTAGCCACCTCTTACGGCAGGCAGGGGATACCGTGGGTGAATTCTTCGTCTGCCTCCCCCACCCAAAAGAGGTGTGTGTGGTCCGCGAGAGGTATTTTATTTCTCTCAAGTCCGCCGGCAAGCCGGTTAGGACCCCCCTATCCGCCACCTGGGACGCGCCACGTGGGAGTATCACCTCTCCCCCAACGTAGTAAGTTCGTGGTGTGCTGGGATTCTGTCGGAGCACTGAGCTGCCACCACCGTGTAAGAATGTCGATTGCTCAAGCCTCGAGACAGAGTGTATGGGAGGTGTAACGAGAAGGTACACTGCATTTCTATCGATGACATCATCATAGCCTTCAGGAGAAAGGACAGTAAAGCAATGTTCTTGGATCCCACCATTCTCTTTGAAAGAGACTCGAATCAAACTCAAGATGTAGACCTAGAAAAAACAAACTATTTATGTATCATGCTTGCCTTACCTGTCAGCAAAGTATAAAATCGATCACTGGATTGTCAGAGCCCTGCTATTCGGAGCAAGAGGCGCCCCCCCCCCCCCCAAGTCAGTCAACTTTACTTCAAAATTTGAAATTTGCATTCTCCAAAATAGAAAGAAATAGTAATACAGATTCTGAGGGACTCTCTACTAATTATATATTTCCTGAGAACGTGATTAACATTCCTCTTCCTCCCTCCCCGGCGGATTTTTTTATTATTTGCTATTTTTCTTTACGCCGCACCGACACAGATAGGTCTTATGGCGACGATGGGATGGGAAAGGCCTAGAAATGGGAAGGAAGCGGCCATGGCCTTAATTAAGGTACAGCCCCAGCATTTGCCTGGTGTGAAAATGGGAAACCACGGAAAACCATCTTCAGGGCTGCCGACAGTGGGATTCGAACTCACTATCTTCCGGATGCAAGCTCACAGCTGCGCGCTCCTAAAGGCACGGCCACCCGGCGGAAAAGAAGAAGACAATAACAGCATTAATAATAATTATAAATATCCACTTTTTGGTGTTTTAAAATTCTATTGAAATTGTAACCTGATTTGATTCCGACCCGAACATCCCTGCAACTCACACACCACACATAACACT
Organism: Anabrus simplex; assembly: GCF_040414725.1. NCBI lineage: Eukaryota > Metazoa > Arthropoda > Insecta > Orthoptera > Tettigoniidae > Anabrus > Anabrus simplex. Next base: position 190,253,777 of record NC_090279.1, read on the forward strand.
ACCTTCCACCACAATAACACGCAGTTACCTACACATGGCAGATGCCGCCCACCCTTATCGGAGGGTCTGCTTTACAAGCATAGCCACACGAAATTATTATTTATCTCACAACATTAACGAGGTCATTTTACAGTTGCTTACATCATTTTTTCCCCTCTGATTAGGGTTAATAGAGGATGCTTGCCTAGTTGTACTTCCTCTTAAAGCAATAATCACCATCACCACCTTTCGTAAGAGTACCGTTCCCGGTTCCAATACGTCTCTCGTAATGAAAATGAGAAATACAATTGCAGGACAGACAACGTGGGATTTGAACCCGCTGTCTCCCAAGTGCGTCGATAGATCCAGACAGCAGACGAACGCTCTGGCATAAGTGGGTTGAAGCTGATAATGTTCTTTTTACCACTTAGTTCCGTTTCGGATATGAACTCGAGAGTTGAGCGTTGTGATGAGATTCACATAGTAGACTACAAATTTTAGGGCAGAGTATTTCTTTGGAAAATGATCATGAGCGGAGAAATACAGTATACCGAGTGAGTCAGCCACGCCTGACGTTTTATGCTGTTAGGCATCCCACCGAACGACACTGGTGTCGTTATGGTATATTCTCCTCTGCTGCAGACCAAGCAACAACCGCCTTTAATCACTCACTGCACCATTACCGTTGCAAAAACATGTACCGTGTGCGACAAGCATTTACACAATGCACATCTTCTAGCAGCAATGTGAAGACATGGATGGAAGAAGGGCGTAACTCAAAAAACACTCTTTTGAGATAAATGAGTTTAAAGTATTACAACATCAAACACTTTTCTCAGAAATACAGAATTTTGGAATATTATACTTAACTACATTCTTGATTATTTCATAATATGTACATCAAAAATATTTTTAAATTTTGTGGTTTGTTGTCAATTTTGTAATTTGGAGTTACGCCCTTATTCCATTTTCAAGAATCATTTTCATTGAAAATTAATGTTATTTACATTGTTGGAAGCATGTAGACAAGTTTTACAGGTTAGAACATTTGACAGGTCACAACATATTATTAGGGGACTCACTATATCGAGAATTTCCTACTCTTACAGATTCAGCTCCCCAGAAAATATTTTCAAACCATGCACGTGCACCTGCGCATAGAAAGCTTAACATATTTTAATTTCCCGGGTTCAGTACCTACATGAGGGACTGGAAAGCTACCCAAAGTATCTACAGTCCTCATATCCTTCAATAACTGAAACTTATCATGAAACGTAATATTGTAAGTCTGGCTTCCTCATACAGTTCCTCCAGGAGAGTGACATAATATGATATACTTTGGAATAGAAAACTTAATTCCTTTTGTTTGTGGTGTTCCAAATGACACTGGGCTGAGAACGGCAGAACATTCGGATAGTAAGGATTTAGTATCCGAATCATCTGAGGTTTCACTTGGAATATATTCACTGTCATCTGCTGAAATATCACATTTCTCCTGCTGACATTACTCCTGCGTCAGCCGTTTCGCTTCTGATGAGTGATGATTGCTGGCTCGCCGTAAGTCAGCATTGGAGTGTATTTTAAGTCGGGCACGAGCAATATTTGGAAGAACGGCGCAATTCAATATAGCACATCACACGCCATCTATTGACACTACCAAGAAGCCATTTAGGTAGAATCTAGAACAGCCTCCAAGGAACGTATATATGCAATTTACTGAAGAACGCCACAACCTGACTTAAGCCCTTCTTCCATCCATGTCTTCAGTTGGTCTTGAAGAAACTGTAGGTACCGGGCTCCTGACAAAAGATCCTCAAAGAAATATGGTCCAATAAGGTGATCGCCCAATATACCACACCGGACATTTACTCCCCATCGTGCCTGAAATGCTGCCTGCCTTACCCAGTGGGGATTTTCAACACTCCAGTAGTGCATATTATGACGATTCATAGAACCATTATTATGAAATCGTGCCTCGTCCGAAAATAAAATGTGAGATAGATCATTTGCCACTTGCGTCAGAATCCACGCACAGATATCAACACGAGATTCGAAACCTTGTCCGTGGAGTACTTAGATGTATTTGTAGGTGATACGGACGAAAAGAACTGGAATGCAATATCCTTACAACAGACGCCTGGCTGATGTTGGCCTGTTGTGCTACTGCCCGGGTACTTGTGTAAGGATTCTCCCGAAAAGTGTCCAAAACCATCTCAGCAGTTTCACTGGACGTAACTGGCGTCTCTCTAACAGGACCTGCTTCCTGTGCGTCCTGTCCTGCTTCACCGTAGATGAGGAGCAAGTCAACATACTCATCTGCTGAATACATAGCGAAGAAATGTCCAGGACTGGTAGACTACGCCAAGTGTCAGGCCACTACACATTTAACATGCATGCTATGGCCTCTTATTTGATCCTCAAAGTTTAAAATGTGAATGAATGTATTTATCGCTCGTGGGATTCGAACCCAGCTACCAACGCAACATGCGTCAACATGTCTCTGGTTAGTTCACTACACCATGATGACTGTTGCCTCCAGTTTATCAGAAAGCTTACTTGGTGTAAAACTCCGTCTCGCTTCACAAACTCACACACGTTTTCTATCAGTATGCCATCGCTTTTTGCGATAATTAGCTGATGTACCCGTGCTTCGCTACGGAATTCTACATTGTATACGGAATTCTAGCGTACACGTTGTGAGCAAGATTGTGTTAAATTGCACAGCTCTTAACGTTACCCTAGAAACGCGACGGGGAAGTCACCAAACATATTTTCCCATATGAAGACTGAGTTAGGTAATTTTCTCTGTAATGGTAGACCCACTTGCATGCCATCAGTCACAATCAGGTAGGGAAGTTTTCATTGTAATGGTAGGCACTCACTCTCCACCTGCCTTTCTACATCCTCAAAAAGACCGTCTTAGTGGTTTGCCGAACTGAAATGAACATACATTACAATGACGTCAGTAGGAATGGCGCGATTAAAAGCAATGCTTTCATACGAAATACTCGGTCAAATGAAACACCACATATTTTCTCACTTTTAACGAACAGGACTACACTGCCGATCTAACAGTCCAAAGTTCCAGAGCTGGAATGACCAAGTCGCATACAGCCGCGATTCGTGAACACTCTTCGTCTATTTTCGGCGGGGAGAGAGTCGAATAGTGGAGACTCCCGGGGTAAAAAATGTGCCCTTTTTACTAATCTGCTTCCTAGGAGTACCCGATGAGTCGGAAAATATCAATTCACTACACTGGCGGCAGAAAAATCTATCTGACTTGGAAGCAAATTTTTCCTCCAAACTAGAGGAGAAACCCCCGCTTCACTGATAATTTGGAATAAAATGAATGTAGAATTTAATAAAAATGAAGAGGAAGAAGCTTTCCTTAGGAAACGGCTCTTTTCAGGGTTGAATGTTGAGTTATTTAGTGAATTGTGGTGCTATAATTTTGAATAGGCCTAAATTGTTATTCTAGACCAGGCCGTACTACTACTACTACTACTACTACTACTACTACTAAGCCTCTGCCTTAAGTATGCACACTGCTCATTCAAAACAGCGCGTCAGAATAGGGATCGGTTAACTGGAATATTATGAAGAACCAGTGTGTTACGCATCAGCTGTATCAGAAAATGTATGAACCAGAGGAATGGCATGCTAAAGAAGAAAGAAAACTTTCTTAGAAAACTAACTCCCCGGCTATTTCCCGCCAATATTTAGTCAGGCTGTTATACTCGGTACGCAGCAGTTGAGAGGCAGCATAAGAGACTAATAATATCACAACAAACAATGGTCAATGTAATGTTATTGTTGATCAATGTTATGGGCATTCGATATTGTAGACCTTCACATTTAGTTTTCTTCCGACTCTGAAATACCACTCTTATCATAGTTGGTACGGTAAAACTGAATAAAACATAGATGATCGGAAATTGTATTCTCTGTAACTTTTGTTATGTAGGCTAGTACTTTTCAATAGGACCAAATATATAGGTATTTAAAAATGAAATTTTAGGCGCTTTCCCTTAACTACAATTTCATCCAGGGTGAATAAAATTGTTTATATATTAGACTGTAGTATCTTATTCGCCGACTCTATATTCCGATTTTCATTACATTCTGTTAACCCATTTTCTCGTGGCTCAGCGTCGATATGGACTTAGCAATAAAAATACGAATTCATGGATATCTCTGTTATCATAGCCGGTACGGTAAAAAAGACATAAATGGTCGAAAATGTAATTCTCTATAAATTTGGATATGTAGTATTTATCGATGCGACCACTAATAACGTAAATATTTAAGAATGAAATGTTAGGCCTTCCCCTAAGCTACCATTTCACTCAGGTGAATAAAATTATTTATAGCCTAGATTGTAACGACTTATTTTCTGAGTTGGCATACCAATTTTTATTAAGATAGGATCACTAATAATATAAATGCTTGAAAATTAAATTATAGGCCTTCCCCTAAACTACCATTTCTATCAGCGTGAATAAAATTATTTATGGCTTAGATTGTAGCGACTTATTCCTCGACTTTGCATACCGATTTTCGTTAAATTCTCTATAGCCGTTTTCCAGTGATGCGTGTACAGACAGACAGAAATTACGGAAAAGTAAAAAAGTGCATTTCCTTGTTACTGTGGACATGACCGATATAGAAATGCCATTCTTTTCAAATTCTGAGCAATGTACAGATTTTATGACCAATCGAAAGCTTATAATTGGCGCGTACATTTTACATAACCGTATGACAGTTTGATGTACTGTGTAAATACTTGTCGCATACGCGTTTTTGCAAAAGTCATGCAGTGATGACACAGTAAGTGCTTTAAAGGCGACTGTAGCTTGGTATACGGCCAAGGAAAATCGACCATCACCCCACTGACGTTCGGTGGGATGCCTAACAGCATAAAACGTCAGGCGCGGCTGACTCACCTGTTACTGTGTATCACTACCAGCCAGCCCGTGGAGTGCAACCTAAAGCTGCTATTTTGAGGTTAACATCGCTCTTCCAAACTCGGAATACGATCTATGCCAGTTTTTACTACGGCTAGGGAACACTCCAGTCTCCACTTCGTACCCTAGCCGTGACAACAAAGCACAATCAGGCCAAGACACCAAACTGGAAGTCGGCCTCCCACCACTATGCCCAACTGTATCCTACCTGGCGTAGATCTTGCCTACACAGACGATGTTCTGTTCCGATACCTGAAAAATGAAGGAATCCCGATTATAAACCTCCGGAGAATACATCAGAACTACATGCCTACTGACCGGGTACTCCTCCAACTTTCTTCAGAACGAGCTGTCCAGACAGCAATAAGATATGGAATTTTCATCAACGCCAAGCCGCACTACGCCGAGCCCTGCCCACCCCAACTGGAAAACGAGTTCGGACCGGACTCGGGAACCAAGCCACCTTGCCAGCCACCTCCAATAAGGACACCCCCATACATCCCACCACCCCAGCCATCAACCCATCCCCTCACTACCCTAGTCACTACCATCACCACCACCACCATGGTTACTACTCCTTCCCGCAGCTCTCCCTACACCCCTACAACCACTACCACCATGACCCACTCCTCCCCTATTATGATGTCCCCCGTTTCCCTACCCAACCCAACCCCCACCAGCGACAGAAGAAGCAGCCCACAATACCACCATGGACACAGAAAGACCACCGTCACCGCCACCAGCTCCCGAGTCCGAGTCCGAGCCCAATAGAACAACCCTGCATCCACCAGCTCCAGAACTTCATACCAGCTGTGTCATTAGAGGAGTGAATCCAGCCATCCCACCAGAACTAATAAACCAAGAACTTCAACGAGCAGGACTACAGCCGAAGAAAGTAAGCAGAATCTACAACGCAACAGGACCCACCTACATGATAAGAGTACAACTCCAGCTCCCCGAAGAAACTCACCGCCTGACCGAAAACGGAATCCAGCTCTTCGGGAAGCACCATCGGGTGGAAGCATCACGCTCCCCTCCTCAAAAACCCACCCACCCCAATCGCAACCCTCCCCAGAACCATACCCGTCTCGCTCCCCCTACCAACTCACACAACAACTCCCAGCTCCTTCTACTACTCCTCACCTCCCTAGCAAACATCACCTCCTTCTACCATCAAATCATCCCTCTATTCCTTCCAAACAATCGCAACCTCATTAGAATCTAAGTCTATCTATGTAACCAGCCAATGTATGTAAACCGTAAACTAATTCCAATTAATGTATGTAACCACAAAGATATCAATAAAAAGCAAAAGAACGGATGCTGCACCTTAGCCAAGAGGCCAATCCCTCACTTCAACAAATCCAAAGCTCTTTCCTTTAACATCAAACCTCTCCAAATCCCCGAACCCCGCCAAATCTCCTGGCCAGAGAGAAGGCGTAACCTTCTAGGTGGCCCGCCCCTTCTCTTCGGGAAGGGGAATGAAAACTTCCCCCTTGGTCCTTGGTCCTTGAGGTTAACGATTCATTCTTTGCCGTGGGATATTTTAAGACATTACCAATATTATCAAGCAAATACTCAAACGTTCTGTAATCTAACGTAAACATCTCATTGTAATCAGATGTTTGTTACCAATACAGGCTGCTTTTGGCCTAAAATTTATTGGACGGTGAATACCTATACCCTCTCCTCATCAGTAATAGAATCTGAGTCGACCATTTCACTGATCTTCACGATTTTATGTCAAAATAGTAAAACATCACTCACTTTAGTTTCACTAATAAAATGGAGTATGAATCACAATACAGTTATGGAAATAATCCCAATAATGTAACTTTTATTACCGGTACTCATATTGGCTATGAAAGAATTTACTAATATTATTAGGAATATCTACTAATAATTTTGACTCATAAACTAATTACTAATATTATTAGCTAATAACTTTATGAAACATAATACTAATATTATTGATTTCTTACTAATATTATTGCAAATGTTTTATGAAACAGTGCCCTGGTGTAGTAGTTTGAATTTTAATTAAATAGGTACTTACCGCTAAACATTGTCCGGCGAGGAACAGCAGTCCCAGGTGGACACACGTGCTGACCAACACCATGCTGAAGGTAAGACTGTCAATGAAAGGTGCCGGCGATGTCTTATAAATAGACTTGAACTTCCTCAACACAACCACTCCTCACAAGATGACTCACAAGAGGAATAAATGTCCGGTGGGGGATAGAAGGAAAACTGCTTCACTCTCTGATCCGGGAATCCACGAAGAAAACAGGTTTATAATATAATTTATAAAACATCATCGATATGTGATCATCGGCATTGTCCTTGCTGGGATCTGAGTTCATTCATTTTTTCGTTATAGTCATACTTTGAGCACAACATATATTGTAACAAGTGCGTTAGCTATTACAGGTACAGTGAAATCTCTGCAGATCGCTTTTCAAGGAACACAACCTATAGCGGCGATTGGGAATTAGAAGTGTGGGTGGCATAAACATTTATAGACAACGTAAAGTTTCAGGGTTATAACAGAGCTACAAAATAGTAAGTTCTTCTAATGCTGTCTGAGCGAATTTCGATAGGGGCGTAATAATAATAATAATAATAATATTCACCAAAGGGAGAATAATTACACATCTATTACAATTAACTAGACGTTCGGCGTGATTATACAATTAAAATGTAATTTAGTATTTGACTACAAACTAATAAAATAACGGACACTTACATAGAACTACAACAGACACATTTAGGGAGTAAAATGAAATGGCGTATGGTTTTTAGTGCCGGGAGTGTCCGAGGACAAGTTCGGCTCGCCAGATGCAGGTCTTTTGATTTGACTCCCGTAGGCGATCTACGCGTCGTGATGGAAATGAAATGACGATGAAGACGCCACATACACCCAGCCCCCCTGTCAGCGAAATAAACCAATGATGGTTAAAATTCCCGGTGCTGCCGGGAATCGAACCCGGAACCCCTGTGACCAAAGGCCAGCACGCAAACCATTTAGCCATGGAGCCAAAGGGAGAATAATTACACATGTATTACAATTAAATAGAAGTACCGGCATGATTGTACAATTAAAAAGTAATTTAGTATTTGTCTACACACTAACAAGGTAGCCTAACAGACACTAGATAGAACTACACAGATGCATTGAGTGAGATTGCTAGACTGACGAATGCTCGCTGCAAGCCGGTGACCTCGGCAAAAATATATCCCTGCTACCCTTCGACGAACGACACTTTGCATTTTGTGAATGTTTCCTCTAGGTATTTTTCTTAATAATTGAATAAATTAAAGGAAAAAAAATATCTGAAAAGACAACAGGGTTTATACAAATTAAAAAAATAATTCAAAATTTCAGGCGGCTAAAATGGAATAAAAATTTAATTTCTCCCCGCGAAGAGTTGGCACCGCCCCCCCTCCCCCCCCCCCTCCCCCCCCTCCCCCCCCTCCCCCCCCCCCCAATGGCCGCTACTGTTGGACACATCTTAAGGCTAGGTTTACACTAGTTCAGCAAGCTGGCTTGCGGCGGTTAGCAATTTCTTGGGCAAGACGCTTGCAGCCAGTCATGTACTAGCAGTGTGAAGGGGACGTCGTGAGCTTCCACCAAGTTACTTGCACGGATGGAATCCGATCCTATTTTGTGCAAGTGGAAGACGCAAGTTGCTAAGTAGGTATCACATTTCACGTATTTATTTCTCTGTGTATTGCAATGTTATTTAGAGAACGTAATTAAATTCATGCAAGCACCACACCACTCATAGGTCCAGGAAGGACACTGGTGAATTAATACAAAAAATTGAGAGCTTCACATCAGTGAATTCTTCTACTTCTTCTTCATCTTCTTCATCTTCTTCTTCTTCTTCTACTACTTCATCTTTATCTGTTTACCCTCCAAGGTCGGTTTTTCCCTCGGACTGAGCGAGGGATCCCACCTCTACCGCCTCAAGGGCAGTGTCCTAGAGCTTCAGACTCTGGGTCGGGGAATACAACTGGGGAGGATGACCAGTACCTCGCCCAGGCGGCCTCACCTACTATGCTGAACAGGGTCCTTGCGGGGGAATGGGAAGATTGGAAGGGATAGACAAGGAAGAGGGAAGGTAGCGGCCGTGGCCTTAAGTTAGGTACCATTCCAGTATTTGCCTGGAGGAGAAGTGGGAAACCACGGAAAACCACTTCCAAGATGGTTGAGGTGGGAATCAAACCCATCTCTACTCAGTTGACCTCCCAGCCCTCGTACCACTTTTCATATTTCGTGGCAGAGCCGGGCTTCCGGGGGTGGCAGCTAATCACGCTAACCACTAAACCACAGAGGCGGACACGCAGTGAATTCAAAGACAGAATTATGACACCCAATGCTTTCAGTACCACTGCGGAGGACTTGAACACCCCGCCCCAATACTGAGATAATGGTACAAACTGAAAACACAGTTTTTCCACGAAGTGAAGAAATTCGTCAGTATATATATATTTGCTAATTGCTTTACGTCGCACCGGCACAGATAGGTCTTATGGCGACGAAGGGATAGGGCAGGCCTAGGAGTGGGAAGGAAGGGGCCGTGGCCTTAATTAAGGTACAGCCCCAGCATTTGCCAACAGTAGGATTCGAACCCACTATCTCCGGAGGCAATCTCGCAGCTGCGCGACTCTAACCGCACGGCCAACTTGCCCGGTGTCAAAATAAATAGGGACACCAGCCGAGTCTCGGTGGCCGTATTTTTCAGGTATGAAATTCGTAGAGAATAGTATAGCATGTTCCTTAACAAAGGTAAAATAATAATATTCTTTCTTTCCTAATTCGTTTACCCTCCGGGGTTGGATTTTCCCTCGAACTCAATGAGGGATCCCTCCTCTACCACCTAAAGGGCAGTGTTCTGGAGCGTGAGACTTTGTGTCGGGGATACAACTGAGAAGGAGAACGAGTATATCGCCCAGGCGACCTCACTTGATATGCTGAACAGGGATCTTGTGGGGGATGGGAAGAATGAAAGGGATGGGGAAGGAAGCGGCCGTGGCCTAAAGGAGAAGTGGGAAACCACGGAAAACCACGTCTAGAATGACTGAGGTGGGAATCGAATTCCCTTCTACTCATTTGACCTCCCGAGGCTGAGTGGACCTCGTTCCAGCCCTCGTACCAAGTTCCAAATTTCGTGACAGAGCCGGGAATCGAACCCGGGCCTCCGGGGGTGACAGCTAATCATACTAACCACTACACCGCAGAGGCGGACACCTAGGAGACCACTCTCCAAAATTTACAAGATTCAACCTTCTCCAAGGCACAGTATAACTTCTACATTAGATCAAATACAACTAGTTTCCACTGTCTTTTTCCCTCGACAGTCTAAGTTACATTTAAATAATAGTTAAACATTAACACAGGCAATAAGTGCCCACGTCCGCCTCTGTGGTGTAGTGGTTAGCGTGATTAGCTGTCACCCCCGGAGGCCCGGGTTCGATTCCCGGCTCTGCCACGAAATTTGAAACGTTTTACGAGGGCTGGAACGGGGTCCACTCAGCCTCGGGAGGTCAACTGAGTAGAGGTGGGTTCGATTCCCACCTCAGCCATCCTGGAAGTGGTTTTCCGTGGTTTCCCACTTCTCCTCCAGGCGAATGCCGGGATGGTACCTAACTTAAGGCCACGGCCGCTTCCTTCCCTCTTCCTTGCCTATCCCTTCTAATCTTCCCATCCCTCCACAAGGCCCCTGTTCAGCATAGCAGGTGAGGCCGCCTGGGCGAGGTACTGGTCATACTCCCCAGTTGTATCCCACGACCAAGAGTCTGAAGCTCCAGGACACTGCCCTTGAGGCGGTAGAGGTGGGATCCCTCGCTCAGTCCGAGGGAAAAACCGAACCTGGAGGGTAAACAGATGATGATGATGTTGAATAAGTGCCCATTCTACTTAGCCTTTTAAAGAAAATGCTATTTGTTCGGGGCGTCGACCTGTAGAGATATTTTCCCCCTACTTGCACCATATGATGTATGAACCTGCGTGTAATTGGAATTGTGGAAGTGTAGAGTGTTGAACGTGAGGAAAGGAACGTTGAGGATGACACAAACACCCAGTTCCCAGACCAGTGATATTAATCATTTACAATTAAAAACCCTTAACCCGGCCGGGAATTGAACCCGGGGCCGCCCGGTGACAGGCGGACGCGTTGCCTTAGTGAAAAAAGTAAAGATTTAATATGTCGGCCGTAAACCAAAATGTTAGGAGGCGAGCTCTTGCACTCCTTTGAAGTTCACTTGAAAATTCTTAAAGCCCTGTGTGGGCTTAAGGGCCGAAGTTACAGAGGCTAAGCCTATACTACAAAGGTGACTAGATGGAGATACATTTTTAAATTAAAAAAGGAAAATATAAATTTTAAAGTTTATGGAACCATAGTCACCCCAATACCAAGTGGAATGGGAATTAAAAGAGGGTTCACAATATTTATTGAAAATTTATATTGAAAGATTGAAATTTACATTACGAAAGAATGTTTTAAACCTTCCCCTCAAGTTAGCTTTCTGAGGCTATTACATGATTAAAAGGCGTCTGCCATTACCTTGAGCTGGTGGGCCTTCCGGAGATGGGCAAGGCTAGCCCATGCTTCCTCTAAGAACACACTCTAAATCTCTTGATTGCAGCGATCGAAAGACCATATGGCCCAAAAGGTCCCAGCTTTTATTGCGGAGAGGAAGGTTCCATAATTCTCTGGGCCGAAGCTCCGTACACACCTACAAATCCTATTGGTTAATTAAATAAATATAAAAAATTCCTAATTGGCTAAAATTTTAAGCAGGCGAGAAAAGATATATAAGTGCTAGTAACCTTAGAACACACACACAAAAAATCTACAAACAATTCAATTTACAAAACTTATGAATACCAAAATTCTCTTGAAAATGAATTGTTAAGTGCGGCCAGTATCCATTAATCGGGAGATAGTGGGTTCGAACCCCACTGTCGGCAGCCCTGAAGATGGTTTTCCGTGGTTTCCCATTTTCACACCAGGCAAATGCTGGGGCTGTACCTTAATTAAGGCCACGGCCGCTTTCTTCCCATTCCTAGGCCTTTCCTATCCCATCGTCGCCATAAAACATATCTGTGTCGGTGCGACGTAAAGAAAAAAAAGAATTGTCCATCCTCCCATCCGAGGGGGCGCATAAGTCGACAGTAGCGACATCTGACGATAAACGTTCAAACTTCTTCTAATACACAGTCTGAAGTACACGATACAGGTGGCCTTCTAGTAGGTGCTGAGTTTAAATGCACCGAGCGGGTGTACCTCCGGTACAATACTACTACTACTACTACTACTACTACTAATAATAATAATAATAATAATAATAATAATAATAATAATAATAATAATAATGTAAACATGATTTGTAACAACTAGCTAAAAAGTTACAGTTGAGAATGGTTAAATGCTATATACGGTCTACTCTTCTCTATACAAACTTAACTCCGCAAACCAATTACAGTCATTTGACATGTCGAAACATCGGAGAAAGCTGCACGTGTCGTAAACTCATTTAATATCGAACAAAGAAGTTCTTAGACAAGCAAAGAGGAAAAACAGACTTGATCGAAACAATGAAAAGCCGCAAACATTCCCTCATCTCGGCCACACAATACGGGGAAAGAAATGTAACCTCCTCCAACTAATTTGGAAGGGAACTAGTCGCCTGCCACAGAAATAGCTGTGAACAAGAACTAAATCTGAAAATGATAGTAAAGAAAACGTGAGAAAGGAAAGAGAGAATATTTAACCCCAGAAAGCTAATTGTTTGCCTTCACATTTACATGCAGATTTTGATTTATTGCAACTGCCCTTTCGTTATCTCTGCAAATTAGCTTTTGGTTAATGACAAAAGATACAGACAGTGATATTCATTTCAATAAACTTTTGTTTGTTTTTGTTTAGCTTATGGCTACACACACTTACGGAACAAAAACTGAACATTATTTGCAACACACAAAATGATAAATCAAGACTATCCAGCTACTTTTTCATTTACCAGTGATCTGCATCTAAGGCTGTCGCCCTGGTGACAGATTTCCTATCAGTTGTTTACCTAGCCTTTTCCTAAATGACCGAGCGAGTTGGCCGTGAGGTTATCGGCGCGCAGCTGTGAGCTTGCATTCGGGAGATAAATTAAGGCCACGGCGCCTTCCTTTCCACTCCTGCCCTTTCCTATCTCAGGCACCTTTCAGAGGGCGCGGGCTCGATCCGCATCCGCGCTTAGCCGCTGGTCCACCTAAACTAAGAACCGATTGTTCAAAAAGGATCTTTCAGATGACGCGGAGGCGGAGAGTAACCGCATGCGGGAGAAATATTTAAGCGGGGTTCCGTAGTGAGACGCGCCCCCGCGGCCGCGTCGTCAGTAGATTGGCACCCACTCATCGGATGTGTTACTAAATTTATTTATTTATTTATTTATTTATTTATTTATTTATTTATTTATTTATTTATTTATTTTCAGTTTATCAATTCATGCTTGTGTTTTTGTCTGTGATTTGCTGCGGTTGTTATGGAGCCCGAAATAGACATTGAGAACATGACAACTTTAGTGTCGGGAAGACCAGTGGTATGGGACTAAACTTTGAAAGAATACAAATCCAGGACGAACACAACAGAGGCATTGCGACAGATTTACCACGAAATTCCAGAATATGTTTGTGTGACTTTGGAGAAGTCCATCAAACAAGGATATTGGCAAACGAAAGTAGTTTTAAAAACTTTCCATCGTCCATGAAACAGTCATGAAACAGTGTGGCAAATGCTCCCACCTGACTTCTCTGTCCTATCACTGGGTGCACCCACATTATCCAGCTTCGTTTCCTTTTTCTTGAGTGTTGACGGCTTTTATAAATGAAGGCGATGATGGTCTATATTTATTACCTACACTGAAAAGTGTGTTGAAAAGGATCTGCTGAAATGCGCTGTGAGTGAAAGAGTCAGCGGAAGCGGGTGCACCCGCGCATACACGCGGGAGCGATTTGTATTTCCGCGCCATAAAACCTATCCGTGTCGGTGCGACGTAAAGCAAATTGTAATTTTCTTAAATGATATTGAGTAAGTTTGAAATTTATGGAACATCTCCCTTGGAAAAATACTCCAATCCCTCTTCCCATAAACGAATACGAGGCTCGACTCATAAGTCATGGCAACTACTTTTTTTTTTCTCGCGAACAGGAGACAACACGGAATATCTAAGATGTGCATTTGAAAATATAGGGCATGTACTTATGCATAGTGCCTGAAGACAAATTCTGACTGCAGGAGATTCTCGTAGGAAAGTGACAGAACACAGGCCATTGGTAAACATTGGTTTATTATGGTATAGACAGCAAATACACAAGACTACGAACAAAAGGACAGGTATCCACTGGTTACAAACCTTCGAAATAATGCGTTGCCAGCGGTGGGGCAGGCGCTAAATACCATTCGCTGCATGTGTATCGCTAACGTGTGGCACCTCTGTCCGAAATGCTGTTACGATGTCCTCTTTGTTAGCAAACCGTTGTCCACGTAATGGCTTCTTGTCTTTGGGCTCATATCAGGCGAATAAGGCGGGTGTGGAATAACCTCCCATCCCCACCGTTCTACGCGACGCTGAACAATGGCTGCTGTGAGAGCTGTCGCGTTATCGACTAGGATTGTGGCGTTGTCCAAAAGATCTGGAGGTTTGGTTCGCACTGCACGACGCATTGGTACAACAAAAAGGAATTGTAATAAACTGCATTGACAGTGTGCCCCTCACGCACTGGATGAACATCGTATGCTAGGATTACCATAACCACCTTGCCACTGTTCTATAGGGCATGGCATGCACACCTAATGCTTCCCGCAGCTCTGCATGGCATTGGCGTGTATTTCTGCCGCGGAGAACTGCTATTTGAATATACGATCGTTGCTCCTGATTGTTGATTTCCATTTTGTGACGCTCTCACTCACACACTGAACTTGGGGGCTTGCTTAGACCCACACTGTTGTTTACATACACCATCTAGTGGCATCATACACAAGTAAGTTACATACCGTACGTTTCCAAATGCATCTCTTATATTGTCCGTGTTGTCTCCTGTTCGCGAGGAAAAAACAATAGTTGTCATGACTTATGATGACTCGACCTATGTATTTGCCCCAATTTGTTCTCCTGAACTCCAAATTTATCTTCATAATAGCTGCAGTACGTTTCCTTGATGGGACAATCATTAGAATGTGCAAAGTTAAACTCCCCAGCTACTTTCCTCCAATATTCACCCAGGCTGTTTTACTCGGGACGGAACAGTAATGTCATCTATCGGAGATGAGTGGCAGCAGAAGAGACAAAGAACTTCATAAGAATGGTCAATGTAATGTTAATGTTGATCAGTTTTATGAGCTGTAATTTAAGGTGTTCACATTTAGTATTCTTCCGACTCTGCGATATTAGAACATCTTATGTAAAGAGACTCCTTCCATCTTGCACGACTCCCTCTTGCCTTACTCTTCAAGCAATAGTTCATTTACGTTTTTTTCTCATTGTTTATAATCGTGTTCACAATTTTCCTCGTCGATATGGACCGATGACCACCCGGTTTTACACCCAAGTCAATCATAACTTTAAAAAGAGATAACGTCAGGTAACGCGACTGTTAACGTGTTAGCAATGTCGGTGTTGATATGGACTAAACAACGAAAGTATAAATTATTGAATTCTATTATCATAGTCGGTGCGGTAAAACTGCATAAGACTTAAATGATCGGAAATTGTATTCTCTATAACTTTTGTTACATTTCGATAGGACCAATAACATAGGTATGTCCTTCTGTCTGTATCAACTTCGAACCACGAGAAAATGGGTGAAGAGAATGTTATTAAAATCGATATGTAAAGTCAGGGCAGAGCATCCGTAGCTCAGGCAGCAGCGCGTCGGCCTCTCACCGTTGAGTTCCGTGGTTCAAATCCCGGTCACTCCATGTGAGATTTGTGCTGGACAAAGCGGAGGCGGGACAGGATTTTCTCCAGGTACTTCGGTTTTCTCTGTCATAATTCATTCCAGCAACACTCTCCAATATCATTTCATTTCATTTCATCTGTGATTCATTAATCATTGCCCCAGAGGAGTGAGACAGGCTTCGGCAGCCGGCACAATTCCTATCCTCGCCGCTAGACGGGGCTTCATTCATTCAATTCCTGACCCGGTCGAATGATTGGAAACAGGTTGTGGATTTGCATTTTTCACTTCTAATTCCCAATCGCCGCTACTGTACGTGAACGAATCGTATTCGTGAAATTTCATCGTAATTTTTGTTCTGATTGGAGGATGATAATTATCTTCACACAAATCAACAGTAAAATTAACGGTAAAGTAATAAATACCGGTACCATTATTACTAGAGAAATATACATACGTAACTACGACGATTATTTCACTGTAGACACGACTATTATCTTCGATTCCCGGCTCTGCCACGAAACCTGAAAATTGGTATGAGGAATGGAACGGGGTCCACTCAGCCTCGGGAGGTCAGCTGAGTAGAGGGAGTTCTATTCCCATCTCAGCCATCATCGAAGTGGTTTTCCGTGGTTTCCCACTTCTTCTCTAGCCAAATGTCAGGATGGTACCTAACTTAAGGCCACGGCCGTTTCCTTCCCTCTGCCTTGTCTCCCAGTTCCAATCTTCCCCATTCCCCACAAGACCCCTTTTCAGCATAGCAGGCGAGACCGCCTGGTGAGATACTGGTCCTTTACTTCAATTGTATCCCCGACCAAATACCTCACGCTCCAGGACACTGCCCTTGAGGCGGTAGAGGTGGGATCCCTCGCTAAGTGCGAGGAAAAAATCAACCCTGGAGAGTAAACGGACTAATAAATAAATAAATAAATAAATAAATAAATAAATAAATAAATAAATAAATAAATAAATAAATAAATAAATAAATAAATACCGGGCGAGTTGGTTGTACGGTTAGGACCACGCAGCTGTGAGCTTGCATCCGGGAGATAATGGGTTTGAACCTTACTGTCGGCAGCCCTGAAGATGCTTTTCCGTGGTTTCCCATTTTCACACCATCATACCTTAATTAAGGCCACGTCCCCTTCCTTCCCACTCCTAGCCCTTTCCTATCCCATCGTCGCCGTAAGACCTATTTATGTCGGTGCGGCATAAAACAAATTGTTAAATACATAAATACATTATAACATCGTAGAGTTTAAGAACAGAGGAAGTCAACTCCTCTTGTGAACTTCATCGGAGCTGCGTTCCACAACGTATGACAATATTTCTGAAGAAACGCTTTCTTACAAGGTTAACTTCTTATCTGCATTGAGATGTTCAGGTTGCCACTATCCGAGGTAATTCCCTACTTTGGATGGTGTCGTATGGGTTGCGCCGTGTTAAAATCAGTAAAACTTGCGCCGTGGTCATTAATCATTCTAGGAACTAGAGGTCTTGTTTGGGAATTCCACAGGGATCCTCCAACTGGATTAGACATTTAGTACTGAACCGTTCATTCAACGGTGCTTACTTTGAAAATGAAAATGAAAACCTACAACCTGTTTTCCAGTCATTGACCGGGTCAGGGATGTAAGGAATGAAGCAGACATAGGCTGTTAGTACGATGGGGTCGCCACTCCCAAAGTGATATATTAATGACTGATAGATGCTATGAAATGAGAATGGAGAGTGTTGCTGGAATGAAAGATGACAGGGAAAACCGGAGCACCCGGAGAAAAACCCGTCCCGCCTCCGCTTTGTCCAGCACAAATCTCACATGGAGTGACCGGGATTTGAACCACGGTATCCAGCGGTGAGAGGCCGACGCGCTGCCGTCTGAGCCACGGAGGCTCCTTGCTTTGTAAATATACAATGTAAATATTAGGTTATTGTTAAGATTAAAAAAGCTTCTGCATGACGCTGATGGAACGTAGGCTTCCCATCACTGCTCCGGGGGTTAAATCTACGATCACTTTAGATAGCGTTTATGCTGGACAAAGCTGGCGTTCAAAATATTATTTCTGATTTCTTCACATTTATATCAGCATCACTGTTTGGAACAATTTCATTTGTCATTTATTATTGCGACAGGCCTCGCCAGGGCACACAATTTCCCTTTCTTTGGCAGTAGCTATGGTTCATTCTTGAGCCCTATCACTTCATAAGGGGTGCATGTCGGGGAAACGTAGGGTGAGACAGTTTTTTTTCTGTTTTCACTGGTCATTCTATATTCAACAAATTCGCTACATTTCATTTGCCATCCATTAATCTTTGTCCGCAAAAGCACGTCAGAACTCGCATTCGGCAGTATTTTCTTCCTTTAGCGGTATTTCATTCTTCATTCATTCTATTCCTGGTCCTGTCAGTTAGCTACAAACAGGCTGTGGATATTCTTCATAAGACTGAAAGACTGATTCCATGTTTCCACACTTGATTTGTAAATTAAGTCAAACTACGTAGTTATGCACATTTCACCCACTGATATAAATACGATGCAGGTTTTCTAAATGTGCTCGATAGCTGCAGTCGCTTAAGTGCGGTCAGTATCCAGTATTCGGGAGATAGTACGTTCGAACCCCACTGTCGGTAGCCCTGAAGATGGTTTTCCGTGGTTTCCCATTTTCACACCAGGCAAATGCTGGGGCTGTACCTTAAGAAAGGCCACGGCCGCTTCCTTCCCACTCCTAGCCCTTCCCTGTCCCATCGTCGCCATAAGATCTATCTGTGTCGGTGCGACGTAAAGCAACTTGTTAAAAAAAAAAAAGAACAGAGGAGGTCAACTCCTCTTGTGAACTTCATCGGAACTGCGTTCCACAATATTTATGAAGAAACGCTTTCTTACAAGGTTAACTTCTTATCCGCATTGAGATGTTCTGGTTGCCACTATCCGAGGTAATTCCCTACTTTGGATAACTGTATTTAGTTTAACATTGATGTAGTGAGATAATTGCTCCTTGTTATAAACGACAGAACCGGTTTCATGAAGACATCTTCTGTCTGTAGTTCCATTCCAGTTCTGAAGGAGGAAACTTGCTTACATGCTAGTAAGTTACGTAATATATGCTCTGTTTCCTCCTAAAAAAAAAACTAAAAAATGGGTTTTAAAAAGAAAGCGTTGCAAAATCTGAGGCTAATAACCAAGGGAAAAACCGGCTATTAGACAATATATATAGAAATAAACAGGCTTCTAAGAAAATACTCTTGTTCTCCTTCCGCCTACATTCAGGAAATGGAACGGACGATTGATGTGCTGTAGAAGGACTTTCGTGCAACAAATTTTCGATCTGACTTCCATATGAATGTTCCATACTCAAAAAGGAATGTGTATCTATTCTTCGTACACATGTTAGGGGCTGCTATGGCGACGATAGGATAGGAAAGGCCTAGGAGTGGGAAGGAAGGGGCCGTGGCGTTAATTAAGGTACAGTCCCAGCATTTTCCTGGTGTGAAAATGGGAAACCACAGAAAAACATCTTCAGGGCTGCCGACAGTGGGGCTCGAACCCACTATCTCCCGGATGCAAGCTCACAGTTGCGCGCCCCTAAACGCACGGCCAACTCGCCCGGTGCAAATGTTTTGAATGAGTATATCTCAAAAACTTAAAAGTTTACGGACATAAAAATTGGTACTTGGAATCTCCTTAAAAATAAAAAGAAATACGTTTTTTTTTTTTTTTTCAGAAAATCCCATTAAGTGGTGTGAAATGAAGGTGAAAAATGGGTTGAATAACTTTTATCAGGATACTTATATCTCAAAAACTGAAGATGTTACAGACATGAAAATTGGTATTGTATAGGCTTTTGGGCTTCATCTTATTTTCTTGACACGGCACAAGCCCAAAAGCCTATACAATATCAGGTCTATAAGTACGGGCCGTGAAAGCATTAATGGCAACATGAAAATTGGTATTTGGAATCTTCTTTTAAAATAAAGAAACACGTTTTTCCTGTTTTTGGAAAATTCAATTAATGGGGGGGGGGGGGTGTTGAACATGAGTGACAAACCGGGTGAATTTTTAGAAAAAACAATGTCTACAGTATATCTTAGAAACGTCACATGTATGTTACAGACGTAAACATTATTATTGGAATCTCCTGTAAAAGCAAAGAAATCAATAGATAATTTGCCCGGAAGGAATTAAAGGGGCGGGGGTGAATCTTTAAGAATGAGCATATCTACAGGGGATGGGGTAGGTGTGTAGGGGAGAGGTGTGGTGTATTCGTTGGGTCTGGTGGTTTAAAAGAAAAGAAATATGTATGGTTTGTTTTCAAGAAAAAACACTTTGTGGTGGGGGGGGGTAAAAACGACTGAAAAGGGGCTTGAATTATTTTATTAGCATACTGATATCTCAAAAACTGAAGATGTTACAGACGTGAAAAATGGTATTTGGAATCAATCTTTAAAAGTAAAGAAACACATATTCCTTTGATTTCGGAAAATCCAATCAAGGGGGGAGAAAGATTTGTAAAATTAATTGAATTATTTGTATGATGATACTTATATCTAATAAAAACTAAAGTTGTTACAAATGTGAAAATTGGTATTTGGAAACTCCTTTAAAAGTAAATAAACTCGCATATTTGGGGGAAAATCAACTTGGGGGAGGGAGGTGTTTGAAAAGGAGTAGAATTACTTTTATGAGGAACCATACACTATATCTCAAAAACTGAAGATGTTACAGTCGTGATAATTGATATATGGAATCTCTTTCATAAATAAACAAAAACGTATTCCTTTGTTTTCGGAAATTTCACTTAAAGGGGGAGGGTGAAAGGAAGTGTAAAAAAAGAATTGTTTTTATGGGGATACTTATATCTGAAAAACTGAAGGTTACATACGTGAAAACTGGTATTTGGAATCTCCTTTAAAAATAAAGGCGAATTGGACATGAAAATTTGTATTCTGAATCTTATTTCAAAGTAAAGAAACACGTATTCTTTTGTTTTCGGAAAATCCACTTAAGGGCGGAAGAATGAATTGAAAAATTAGTTGAATACTTGTATGAAGGCACTTATATCTATAAAAGCTAAAGATGTTACAGACGTGAAAATTGGTATTTGCAATCTCCTTTAAATATAAAGAAACACGCATTTTTTGTTTTTCATTTTCGGAAAATCATCTTTGGGCGAGGGGTGAAAATAAGTAAGAGAGGAGTTGAATTCTGTATCAGAGGACACTTATACGTCAAAAAGTGAAGATATTACAGACATTAAAGTTGGTATTTTGAATCTCTTTTAAAAAATAAACACGTATTTTTTGTTTACGGAAAGTCCACTTAAGGCGGGCGGGGGGGGGGGGGGAAGAAGTCAAGAAGAAGTTGAATTTTTTTATGAGGAGACTTATATCTCAAAAACTGAAGATGTTACAGACGTGAAAGTTGGTATTTTGAATCTGCTTTGAAAATAAAGAAACACGTACATTTGTTGTTTTCGGAAAATTCACTTAAGGGGCTGAAAAGAATTGAAAAACCGGGTGAATTTTTTAAATGAGTACCGGTATATCTATAGTATATGTAAAAAACTTAACATGTTGCAGACATGAAACTTGGTATTTGGAAAGACCTTTAAAACACAGGAACACGTGTGGTTTTGTTTTCGGAAAATGTACTAAACGGGGGTGGGGAGAAGAAGTGAAAAAAGAGAATAATTTTTTATGGGGATGTTTATATCTCAAAAACTGAAGATGTTACAGACGTGAAAATTGGTATTTGGAATCTTCCTTAAAAATAAAGAAACATGTATTTTTAGTTTTCGGAAAATCCACTTAGGCGGGGGTAGGGGATGGAATGATAAAGCGGTTGAATTCCTTTTATGGGGATAGTTATATCTGAAAAACTGAAGATGTTACAAACATGGAAATAGGTATTGGAATCTCCTTTAAAAGTAAAGAAACATGTGGGTTTTTTGACTTGAGAGAAGACTGTTTCTCACTTGTACAGCTCTATGTCGCATGGTCATCTTAGCCCCAAAAGGCAATACCACAACCGTTGTATTCAAAGAGTTTCTGGGGTAATTGAAACTCGATTTTTTGGTGATATTTTATACTTTAGGGATTTTTAGATAATGTTTTAGTACAATACCCAAGAACGATTACTTTTATCAAATAACAAAATCCACGCGAGCGAAGCCGCGGGTAACCGCTAGTCCTGTGTAGAGTAATAAATATTATTATTATTATTATTATTATTATTATTATTATTATTATTATTTATTTATTTATTTATTTATTTATTTATTTATTTATTTATTTATTTATTTATTTATTTATTTATTTATTTATTTATTTATTTATTTATTTATTTATTTATTTATTTATTTTCCATTAATTGTAGGTACAATTTATGGATGGTGAATGGAGAAAGGGCATAGCCTCACCACTTAAAATTACAATATTCAAATATACAATTACATTCTACATAGTGTGCTTATATACAGTTACCGTATTTACAGGCATATTTACATACTACTCACAAGACATGGTCAACATTCAAGTAATTCGACACACACACACACACACACACGCACTCTCCCCCTCTCTCTCTCTTGAATCCCCACATATACTTTAGCTAGGCCGGCTCACTCATACCCACATACAGTACAGTCTCATTCAATCGGGATCACATAAACTTTCATCCGTCCTCTCATTCATACTGAAAATTCACACAGTAGAAACATTATATTATGTACAGAAGGTTTCTTTCTTCTTCTTCTTGCGTTCCGGCCTTCTAAGGACCACGTTACAATTTCAATTGCTCCTCCTTAGTTGTTCTTTCCTTTCCTTCCAGTATTCTTTCATTGTTTCACTGTGTTTCTTTTTCCTGTCTTCAGTCCACTTTGTGCCTGTTTTCCTTTCCTTCCACCCTTGGAATCCTTCCATTTGTAAGACTTTCTTCCTAAAAATCTTTCTTTCCAATAATTCTTCTTCTCGTATGTTGTTCCTTTCCAGGTCTTTCTTGACTTCTTGAATCCAGGTGGTAGTTGATTTCTTTTCCCAAAGGTACTTGAAGATTTGTTTAGTTAGTCTATTGTCATCCATTCTGTAAATGTGTCCAAGAAATACCAATCTCCTTTTTCTTATAGTTTCTGATATGTTTTCTACGTTCTGGTAAATTTCATTACTTCTTAATTTCTAAAACTCTGCAATTCTTAGAGGACCTAATATTTTCCTTATAATTCTTCTTTCTAATATTTCTAATTTATCAAGCTTGTAGTTCAGTGCTAGACATTCGCTGGCATAAAGGCATTCTGGTTTCACTACTGTGTTGTAGTGCTTTATTTTAAGTTTTCATTATATATATATACATCCTTTTTACCTCTTTACAAAATTTCTCTGGAGGTAGTTCTTTCAACTGTGGTGGGAGTTCATTCCACAGCCGAGCAGAACGATTAAGGAAGCCACTTTATTATGATACTGTTCTTGCAAATGGAGGGAAAAGGGACACACCTCGACCTCTTTGAGCGGAACAATAGTTCAGCTGTAAGCGGTTGAAAGGGTTTATATGAATGTTACCTGCGAGGGCAATGATCTGGCTGTATTTAAATGACCGTGTTTAGTAATTAGTCGTTCTGCTCGGCGTTGAACTCTCTCTAGTTTTGTCATGTTCTCCGCTGTAGTAGAGTGCCAGGAAGGAAGCCCGTACAACAGTATTGGCCGTACTAATAACAAATAGGCTGTCTGAACTGCTTTCTTCCTGGCTCCTAGTAGAGATCTGCGGATGAAACCCAGGACTCTGTATGCTTTGCACCTTATTTCCTCTACATGCTCGTTCCATTTTAAATTGCTGCAAATGTGAACGCCAAACAATTTTATTGAGACGTTATTTATCACTAAGACACTGTCTAAAACCGATGTTCAACCGGTCATGTTTAAACACTGCCGAGAGCACTGTTTAACCTCAAATGACAGGAGTGAATTCACAATCAGAGGTTATGTACCGTGAAATATGTAATTTGTATTGTCATGTTGAGACGATACCGGGAAGAAAGGTTAGTCCGACGGCCTCTCTGTGGGTCGCCCGCTGCTAAATCGCAGCAATTTGTTTGACATGCACGGGGAGATAATCATAAAATAAGGTTTCGCTTTACGAGAGACTTGTTTCTTGAGATTGACTAAGTGACAGTCCGGTAACTGTCAACTTGAATAAATTCTTGGCAATCGATATATTTTATTATATATATGGAGTAATTTCCATGGAATTATAGATCACTTCGACAACATACATTATCACAATTACCGTACGTGTCCCGATCGTCCGAGGGCCGTCACATACATCAACCGGGAGAGATTCACTTATATTTACTGCCAAGTAAACACACATAATGGTGAAAACTAAAAAGTAGGTTGTATGGGATTTTTATATATATAATCGCATAGGTTTTCGGCAATTATCAGATAGGAAAAGGCAAATGGTGGTGATTATCGTTTAAAGAGGACTGGGGAAGAAGAGCCGTGGCCATAATAACAGCCCTAATATTTGCCTGGTGTAAAAACAGGGAAACCATGGAAAACAATCTTCACGGCTGCCGATGATGCGTTTTGAATCTGCGATCTCCAGAATGCAAGCTACATCTATATGGCCTGTACAACACACTCCGTTACACATTACTATTGCTTCATCTTCTTTTCGTTGAAGCTACTGTATTTATGAGTAAATTACACTCACTGTAACAACGCTATAATGAAAGCGTAAGCTACACTTCCCCGTACGGTGCCGTGTCGCTTTAGTGTCGATAATATTATGAGATTTAATTTGCACCCAAAGCAATACTCTTATCTGTGGGCAAGTCATGCTCAGCCATATTTGAGTAATGTGTAGGAAGACAAACAAACAGCTGACTGGCGTTCGGCGCGCGCACCGACGAATTTCATTGGTTGCGACAAGCTAAGAGTTGCATGAAAGATACTTCTGTCTCCGTTTTCAAACCAAAATTGAAACTTTAAGGGATGTCTAGTTAAACATCGACTGAACATTGTTTATGCAATGGAAGATCGTGAATGATTTAGACGTTGTTTAGGTAGACGATGTCTAAGGCTTAAAACTAGTCATCGTTTCTGCAATCGGCCCATTCTGTTTATTTGGCATCACAGAGCCACATTATCCAGATCTGACTGTAGCTTATTTACGTCGTTCTCATTGCGTATGGCTCTGTAAATGATGGTGTCATCAGCATACTGTGTCATAGAAGACGATACACAACCTGGCAGATCCAGCGTAAATATCGTGTACAGAAGCGGTCCTATCACACTACCTTGAATCACGCCCGAGGTGACTAAGGTTTATTCACCGAGCTCGATAGCTGCAGTCGCTTAACTGCGGCCAGTATCCAGTATTCGGGAGATAGTAGGTTCGAACCCCACTGTCGGCAGCCCTGAAAATGGTGTTCCGTGCTTTCCCATTTTCACACCAGGCAAATGCTGGGGCTGTACCTTAATTAAGGCCACGGCCGCTTCCTTCCAACTCCTAGCCCTTCCCTGTCCCATCGTCGCCATAAAGCTGGGTTCACACGGTGCAAGCAGACTCGGAGCGAGTGGACTCGCATGATGCGTGCGCATGTTTGGCCCGCCACTCGCATCATGTGAACAGTTCATGCGAGTCCAGTTGCCTGAGTTTGAGAGAAGCGAGTCAACTCGGACCGTGCCCAACTTTCTACAAGCGAGTAACAAATTCAAGATGGCGGAAAGCTTGAAGACGGTGCAAGGAAGGAAGTGGAGCGATATGCAGACAATAAAATTTGTACAATTATATCAATCAATCAATCAATCAATACTGATCTGCATTTAGGGCAGTCGCCCAGGTGGCAGATTCCCTATCTGTTGCTTTCCTAGCCTTTTTCGAAATGATTTCAAAGAAATTGGAAATTTATTGAACATCTCCCTTGGTAAGTTATTCCAATCCCTTACTCCCCTTCCTATAAATGAATATTTGCCCCAGTTTGTCCTCTTGAATTCCAACTTTATCTTCATATTGTGATCTTTCCTACTTTTATAAACGCCATTCAAACCTATTCGTCTACTAATGTCATTCCACGCCATCTCTCCGCTGACAGCTCGGAACATACCACTTAGTCGAGCAGCTCTTCTTCTTTCTCTCAATTCTTCCCAACCCAAACATTGCAACATTTTTGTAACGCTACTCTTTTGTCGGAAATCACCCAGAACAAATCAAGCTGCTTTTCTTTGGATTTTTTCCAGTTCTTGAATCAGGTAATCCTGGTGAGGGTCCCATACACTGGAACCATACTCTAGTTGGGGTCTTACCAGAGACTTATATGCACTCTCCTTTACATCCTTACTACAACCCCTAAACACCCTCATAACCATGTGCAGAGATCGGTACCCTTTATTTACAATCCCATTTATGTGATTACCCCAGTGAAGATCTTTCCTTATATTAACACCTAGATACTTACAATGATCCCCAAAAGGAACTTTCACCCCATCAACGCAGTAATTAAAACTCAGAGGACTTTTCCTATTTGTGAAACTCACAACCTGACTTTTAGCCCCGTTTATCAACATACCATTGCCTGCTGTCCATCTCACAACATTTTCGAGGTCACGTTGCAGTTTCTCACAATCTTGTAACTTATTTATCACTCTATAGAGAATAACATCATCCGCAAAAAGCCTTACCTCCGATTCCACTCCTTTACTCATATCATTTATATATATAAGAAAACATAAAGGTCCGATAACACTGCCCTGAGGAACTCCCCTCTCAACTATTACAGGGTCAGACAAAGCTTCACCTACTCTAACTCTCTGAGATCTATTTTCTAGAAATATAGCAACCCATTCAGTCACTCTTTTGTCTAGTCCAATTACACTCATTTTTGCCAGTAGTCTCCCATGATCCACCCTATCAAATGCTTTAGACATGTCAATCGCGATACAGTCCATTTGACCTCCAGAATCCAAGATATATGCTATATCTTGCTGGAATCCTACAAGTTGAGTTTCAGTGGAATAACCTTTCCTAAAACCGAATTGCCTTCTATCGAACCAGTTATTAATTTCACAAACATGTCTAATATAATCAGAAAGAATGCCTTCCCAAAGCTTACATACAATGCATGTCAAACTTACTGGCCTGTAATTTTCAGCTTTATGTCTATCACCCTTTCCTTTATACACAGGGGCTACAATAGCAACTCTCCATTCATCTGGTATAGCTCCTTCGACCAAACAATAATCAAATAAGTACTTCAGATATGGTACTATATTCCAACCCATTGTCTTTAGTATATCCCCAGAAATCTGATCAATTCCAGCCGCTTTTCTAGTTTTCAACTTTTGTATCTTATTGTAAATGTCATTGTTATCATATGTAAATTTTATTACTTCTTTGGCCTTACTCTCTTCCTCTATCTCGACATTATCCTTGTAACCAACAATCTTTACATACTGCTGACTGAATACTTCTGCCTTTTGAAGATCCTCACATACACACTCCCCTTGTTCATTAATTATTCCTGGAATGTCCTTCTTGGAACCTGTTTCTGCCTTAAAATACCTATGCATACCCTTCCATTTTTCACTAAAATTTGTATGACTGCCAATTATGCTTGCCATCATGTTATCCTTAGCTGCCTTCGTTGCTAGATTCAATTTCCTAGTAAGTTCCTTCAATTTCTCCTTACTTCCACAGCCATTTCTAACTCTATTTCTTTCCAGTCTGCACCTCCTTCTTAGTGTCTTTACTTCTCTATTATAATAAGGTGGGTCTTTACCATACCTTACCACCCTTAAAGGTACAAACCTGTTTTCGCATTCCTCAACAATTTCTTTAAACCCATCCCAGAGTCTGTTTACATTTTTATTTACCGTTTTCCACCGATCATAGTTACTTTTTAGAAACTGCCTCATACCTGCTTTATCAGCCATATGGTACTGCCTAACAGTCCTACTTTTAAGACCTTCCTTTCTACGAATCTGAAGAATTGTTGTGGAATGCCAGGTTTCCCAGTTATAAAATAAAAGATGCCAGGGATTCAGCGTTGCTACGGATTGCTGAAAACTTAATATTCCTGGGGTAGGCGTCGAAGAAATCAACAAAACAAAAAACAAAAAAAAAACATTCGTAGCACGTACAGAGAAAATCTGTTAAAGATTAAGAAATCCAAGAAGTCAGGCACATCACCCGAATAAATTTATTCACTGACAGTTTAATGGTTTAACATCGCTGATAGATTCCTGAATGGAATAATGAATACGAGAAGCAACTTGGTAAGAGTGTGATATTTATTTATTTATTTATTTATTTATTTATTTATTTATTTATTTATTTATTTATTTATTTATTTATTTACCGGTATTTATTTATTACTCCGTTGTCGTCTATCATTTATTAAAGGGTCAAAGAATACAATACCTACATTGTAAACCATTCAATATTACCGGGCTGAGTGAATGTTTAGCAATGTATTATACTCTTTGACACTTAATAACTGATACATGCGAACACACTATGATGCATTATTTCAGTGCATTATAGATCGCATCCAACACAGCCGACACAAACGTGGATATTGTAGTTGGTCTTGATTGTAGTCTTTGGAACTCCATATAAAGATTCCAAAGATCTGAGACAGTCACAAGTCGCCAAATACCGTAGTGTAACTGGAGTTTCAGACGGGCAGTTGAAGCCGCTCTCATATTTGTGTTGCGTTTCTGTATTTGTACTTTAATCATCTGTAGAAGTTGATCGAACTGGATAGCTGTGAGTCGTAAGTGATTTTTTAAATGTGTCTTCATCGCCCTCTAGAACTTGACGTAAAAAATGTGTCGACGCACCGAATGCACTACGTCATGCAATCCACTCTCGCGCTCACATTACATTTTCGTTTCTATTTATTTTTCCAAAACTATTTACTAACTCGACAATTAACATATCAGCAACAGCTGATATCCTTTGTAAACTCGCACCGTGTGAACCCAGCTTAAGACCTATCTGTGTCGGTGCGACGTAAAGCGAAAAAAAAAAAAAAAGTTTATTCTGACCTGGCCCCACTGAACACAACGCTCTGCGTCCAACCTACCAGGAATGATCGAAACCATGCCAGCAGTTTGCCTTGAATGCCATACTTGTTAAGTTTTAACAACAGTCGTTAATGAGGTACCTGATCAAAGGCCTTACTTCAGTCGAAAGTTACGCAATTCACTTGGGATATATTAGACTGTTCCGGGGAATGTTGCCACTCATCAATTACTGTTGTTAAAAGTGTAGTACAGGATTTCCCAGCGAGGAATCCATGTTGGTTGTTATTCAACAGATTTCTCTCATTCGGAAAATCCAGCACATGTTTAACAATTAGGCGTTCCATGCATTTACATAGACCAGATGTAATAGAGACTGGGCGATAGTTGTCTACATTTTCCCTGTCACCGTCTTTGAATACTTTTTTTTTTCGGGGGGGGGGGCGAAGACCGCTCCCCCCGCGTGACCATCGACTCAATCTACATGGCCTCCGACATGCCATTATTTCTAAGAAGAAGATATAGCAGGGAGGAGTGGGAAGTGATACAAGGAGTATCTGCCGGTTTCCGAGTCAGACTCGCTACCACGGCAAGAGTTTGTGTTAGGTAAGGTGGTGTTGGTGTATGGTATTGAAGGGTCAGGGAAAAACCACATAGGCAGAAAGAAGAAAGAGCCTACATGTAAAACCTGACGTCTTTTGATAGCACATGCAAGGATGTGGGCTGGAAAAAGATCAGAGGTTTTGTTAGTTAGGAACAGGAACATGCACAATAACAAAACCCATTCCTCGCATTCCGTCGCCTGGAGATCAGTCCGTCTGGGCACTGCTGTGACTAGCACGGTCTTTGCCGGCTGCGGAGCCATGCGTCGAGTACCACTAGGGCCTGTCGCACGGCTCCACCTCCTTGGGGTACCTCGTACCCAGCTTCCGATCCCGGAGAATGAGATCAAGCCCGCCGAGGCGGGGGCCTCCTGGAAGGGGGTGGGTCATGGCGCCGGGCCTCCTTCCTCTCTGCCCGCGCCATGGCCCGGTAGACTGGGCAACGGCGGTGGGAGGCCGGGTGGCCCCCCGCGCAATTGGCGCACACCGGCGCCTCCTCAAGTGTTGCGGAGGCCGTGTAGTGGTGATCACCACTTCACTTGGAGTCCACAGCTAACTTGACGGTGGCCCCACCTCAGACAGCGGAAACACTGCAAGAGCTGCTGAGGGGGACGTTTTACTCTCACCTGACTGCCGCTACCCGCTGAGGTCGTCTCCTGATTGGCTCCTCGGTTGACTGCTGTCCTGGGAGCAGTCTTGGGTTGCGGCTTGGCGGCCTTCTCCTGATGGGCCGACGTCGTCTTCTTCCCGGGGGTTTCTTCTCGGCAGGGGAAGAGGCCTCGTCCTGGTGGCCCTCCTCCCGGCCTGGTGACCCCGGGGTAGCTGATGGCTCCGCTGCGTCGCCGTCTTCTTCCTTCTCCTGGCTGGCGGCAGCGGCGTCGGTCGGGGCCAACACTCGACTGCGTTCCCGGTCCTGGGGGGCGCACATCGAGGTCTGCAGCTCGACAGACACGATGGTAGGCTGGACCTGGGTAGCAGCCTCCGAACGCCATGGGGCGTCCTTTTCCACTGCTGTGCTGCCATCCGCCATCAGGGGCGCCTTCCTGGATTGCGCCCGGGTGACAGGCCCTTCCCGGTGTCAATATTTAATGGGTTTTGCGATTTCGCTGATTTTGATAAGCAAAATGCTTATTTATTTGGATGTATTGGAGCTATTCCTGTAACACGGAGATACAGGACACCTGAAGGATAGCCAAGCTACGGAAATTGTGGACATACAATGTAGGCATTTATGACTGTGGTAAAGACTTAGTGTGCATGTTTTTGTTTTTGTGGGATGAGAGTATTGTAGGAGAGGCAGTGACGAAATAGGTAGTGCAGATTTGAAGTATGTGAAAACAAACGCCGTCGATGCTAAAAAGCTTGTGGTTTTTTTCTGATAACTGCGGGGGCTGGAATATAATGGCACTTTGGCCTTATTTAATTCACACTAAACGATTTAATGAGATCGAACACTGGTTTTTAACATCTGGCCACACATTCTTGCTATCAGATAGAGACTTTGTTAAAACTGAGAAGTACCAAGGAAATCAACCGCCTGTGTACGACGCTGCCGACTAGAAATGTATCATTCAAGAATGTGGGAGAAAGAAGAAGTTCAGTGTAACAGCCATGAAACAAGACGCCTTTTATGACCTGGCAGCATTAAAAGTTTGACTCCTGAACACCAGTAAAAAACATGTGTAAGCGACATGGAATGTAAATTCACAGACGTAATTTGATCAAATTTGAAGCAAGTAATCCATGGTTTATCAAACTAAAAACAAGAGTGAATATGGATTTTGAAGACTGTAGGGTGCGAAAAAGAGGCAACACCACAACGTTGAGCTTAAAACGAAAGTACACTACTGTGCAAAAAATAAAGAAAAATAAACTGCAAGATTTGTTGAAACTCCTGGACTACGTCCCACCTGTCCATCACCAGTTTTGTCTCAGCTTGATTCCTGATTCTGAAGACACTAATGAAGTTGAAGAAGTGTAGGAAAGGAGCAGCTGATCTTTTAGTTTTAATGTTATGCATGTGCAGTTATAAGTCCCTAAATTCCATATTTTGAAAAGAACAGCATTGTTAAAAGATGCAAACATACCTTTTTCCGTGATGGGTTTACATTGATTTATTTAAATTTCTTTTCAGTTGCCAGTTCTACCCCGATTTCCGCTGCTACCAGTTTAAATATTATTGGTGGAAATGTTATTTTAATTGAAGATTGGTGTTAGTTTTCATTTCTGATTAAAATAGTTGAAATATCAGACATTGTTTCATTATCATAAAATAATATTCCTAAGATAAGTGTCACTCCCATTGGGGCAATAAAGTGCCAAGCCACAGTATTCTGTGACGTGGTATTAAATGTATTGACTTTTACTCTACAAATAGCAGCCCAAAAGAAATTATGCCTCCAAATCACATACAATGAAGCTATTATTACATCATTCCCGTGAATGGTACGATTTCACGATTTGAACAAACTTTCTAACTGCTCTCCCTTAAAGTTAAGAAAATGTTGCTAGGCACTCTTTTGCCCCGACCCCTTCATTTGAAGGTGCTCAAATACGACAGCCCCGTGTCGGTAGATTTACTGGCACGTGAAAGAACTCCCGCGGGACTAAATTCCGGCACCTCGGCGTCTCCGAAGACGTTAAAAAGTAGTTGGTGAGACGTAAAACAAATAACATTATTATTATTATTATCATTATTATTATTATTATTATTATTATTATTATTATTATTATTATTATTATTATTATTATTATTATGTTCGCCTCCGTAGCGTAACGGTTAGTGTTATTAGCTGCCGTCCTCGGGGGCCCGGGTTCGATTCCCGGTACTGTCAGAAATTTAAGACTGGCAGGAGGGCTGGTATGTGGTTGAAATGGTACATGCAGCTCACCTCCAATGGGGGTGTGCCTGAAAAGAGCTGCGCCACCTCGGGATGAGGACACGAGTTTACCTTTTTTATTATTATTATTATTATTATTAAAACATTAATTACCGCCACCTTAAGTCTCACGCTCCAGGAGACTGTCCTTGAGGCGGTAGAGGTGAGATCCCTCGCTGAGTCCGAGGGAAAAATCAACGCTGGAGGGTAAACAGATTAAGAAAGAAAGAAAGAAAGAAAGAAAGAAAGAAAGAAAGAAAGAAAGAAAGGATGACGAATAAAGAGAAATGTTCCAATGAATTACAAAGTTCTTTGAAAACATTTGACAGCCTTAAATGCAGATCTCCAATTGATGATTTTGACTGATGGAGAGCAACAATCTATACAAAAGATCCGAAATTTGAAGGGTGACGTCCTCCTTAGGCTACAGCCACACTTGCGTGTTTGTACGGCGTGATTTTATTAGTGTGTTGTATATTGTGATGCCGGCCCTGTGGTGTAGGGGTAGCGTGCCTGTGTCTTACCCGGACGCCCCGGGTTCGATTCCCGGCCAGGTCAGGGATTTTTACCTGGACCTGAGGGCTGGTTCGAGGTCCACTCAGCCTACGTGGTTAGAATTGAAGAGCTATCTGACGGTGAGATAGCGGCCCCGGTCCAGAAAGCCAAGAATAACGGCCGAGAGGAATCGTCGTACTGACTACACGACCTCGTAATCTGCAGGCCTTCGGGCTGAGCAGCGGTCGCTTGGTAGGCCAAGGCCCTTCAAGGGCTGTAGTGCCATGGGGTTTGGTTTTGGTTGTATATTGTGAGTAGCAAAACATCGCCATTGCTCTCCGTTGTTGTGTTATGTGCTTGGTTGTTCTTCGTCGTCGTCGGCGTCGAAGAAAACATTGGATCCATCCTATATTAAAAGACATATCATCAAATGGACAATATGTGCTCCTACACAATAAACTAAAAGAGTATTACAGAATGTCCGTGACCTCATTTGAACTGCTTTTCTGTATGTTGAAAAATGCTATCAGCAAAAGAAACACAAGGCTGCGAGAATGTATTCCTGAGGAAGAAAAACTCGCATTCACATTAAGGTGTCGTAAAGGCATGGGTACCTTTGTACCTCCAAAACTATCAAAACATCCTCCTAAGTTTTAAACACGAACAAGAGCACAATAAAACCGCAGCGTCTTCTTCCCCCAAGTGTGGCCCTACCCTTATAGACACCGTTTGTAGAGCTAGAATTTCCTACCTCACCTGTCCTATACTCCAGACATCCCAACTTCCGTTTACCACATATTCTGATCCCTATTTCCTCATGGAAATACCTCTTGTAGCATTATATCACCTAGAAACTGTAACGTAGTCAGGATCGGCGATGGAGGGGGGGGTATACTGTAGAGTTACAAAATTCAATCAATCAATCAATCAATCAATCAATCAATCAATCAATCAATCAATCAATCAATCAATACTGATCTGCATTTAGGGCAGATGGCAGATTCCCTATCTGTTGCTTTCCTAGCCTTTTCCTAAATGATTTCAAAGAAATTGGAAATTTATTGAACATCTCCCTTGGTAAGTTATTTCAATCCCTAACTCCTCTTCCTATAAATGAATATTTGTCCCAGTTTGTCCTCTTGAATTCCATCTTTATCTTCATTATGACAGAACACAATGAAGGTGCTTCTGCGTGTGTGATGCGCGCATGCAAGACTTGTCAATATAAAGACACTGACTGCTAGAAGTGAATTACGTTGATGTGGGGATAGAGGCACATTTATGTATGTGGGCCTATGCCCTTCCCTCATTCAGCATCCCTGAATTGTATCTACAATTTGTGGAAAATAAATAAATAAATAAATAAATAAATAAATAAATAAATAAATAAATAAATAAATATAATAATAATAATAATAATAATAATAATAATAATAATAATAATAATAATAATAATAATAATAATAATAGCGTCCAACTCCGCCAATGCTGGTCCCAAGCTCGGGGCTTCATCTCGCAAGTGATGAGGAAGGAGGAGGGGGAGGAGTAACACCTCGTAAAAAAAAACAGGGTTCATCTGGCTCCGGATGATAGCACCCTGTAAGGGCCCCTGTCTGGGTTGCAGACGAAGAAGGCGACCAACAACTTTCACAGAAATAGAATACAGAACCTCAACGGTGTTGAAGGTGAAGAATAACCTATCCCCGACAGTTGAGCTACAATCCAGACACATCTGCTGGAAAAGAGCAACCCTAAAGCTTACAACTTTAGTGGTAACTTGAGCTGACCCCAGTCGGCTCCCCCAACAACTCCCATTAACTCGCATGATGGAAACATTTCTTACGGAAACTACTCCAGGTGGCAGCCTCAAGAGGAAATCCACCACTGCTACAAGCAGTGCACTTGGGCCATTGGATTCTGGAAAGCCCAAACCACCATGCATAGATGAGTCGGAGCATCTAGGAAACCCATTGCCATCACACGCATCCAAACTGAATACACTAAAATTAAGACCTAAACGGAAACACTTTTTTGGCACGCTGAACATAAATTCACTCCTAAAAACAGGAAAACTTAAACAACTTACAGGCGTAATGGACCAGCAAAATATACTGATCATGGCACTTCAAGAAACAAGATTCACGGATGACATCGCGATGGAATCAAGCAACTATAGAATCCTGAAAGGCAAGGTTGGTATAAGGATCATGAAGAATATTCCACACTTAGGAACAGCATTTGTAATCAATAAAAAGATTCTAAATTCGGTTATAGACTTCCAGTCTCCAAATGGAAGGCTCTCACTACTAACCATTAAGTGTGCAAAGAAAATATACACCCTCATTAATGCTCATGCACCAATTAATGATGACAGTCGAACTAACCCACAAAAGGTAGACGACTTTTGGGAAGAATTAGAATTGGTGACATCAAAAATTCCTGATAATCATGTGAAAATACTACTTGGGGATTTCAACGCAAAGGTAGGACGAGAAAAAGTCTACATGAAAATAGTGGGGGATTTCCCAGCTCATAGAAGACCCAACAGAAATGGGCAAAGACTTATAGAGTTCTGTAGGAACTTTAATTTGAAACTGATGTCCGCTCATTTCAAGAAGCTTCCTAGGAAACAAACGACGTGGGCATCACCAAACAAACTATTAGGAGAATATCAAATTGATCACGTTGCAATCTCCCATAGAAGTCAAAAAGAAATCATGAATGTTAAAGTTAAGAAAGGAGCCAACATAGAAACAGATCACTGTTTAACAATCATAAAGATAAAGTTTATTCCCAGCAGCAAGAAGAAACGCACAAACAACACAGTACGGTACTGAGATTTGACACTCAAAAGCTAAAACAGAACAGGAACAAATACCAAGAACTGACGAACATTGAAACAACTGAATGGAAGCAAATGCAGCAGACCATGATAGGAGCAGCCGAAGAAACAGCATTACTCAAGAAATCACGAAAACATCCTTGGTGGAATGAAAGATGTGAACAGGCAATATCACCCAGACTACAAAGATGGAAGAAGTGGTACTCATCAAAGAAAGAGGAAGATTACAACAGCTTCAAAGAACAAAGAAAATCAACCGCAAAAATCATAAGAGGAGAAAAAAGAAAATTCGAGAAGGAACAACTGGCTGCAATAGAACAAAACTTCCAAAAGAATAACACGAGGGACTTTTACAAGACATTTAAGAGGAGCCTTTCTAAATACCAACCACCGAGCTCGTGTTTCAAGAAAGAGGATGGCACCATCGCAACAAACAATGAAGAAAATTGCCAACTGTTAGCAGAATACTTTAAACAGCTACTTAACTGCCCAGTTCCAGAGGAGAAGCTCGCCACAGAACATACGCAACAGAACCCAGACTCCACACCGCCAGATGAAACAGAAATCACAAATCTAATCAAGAAGCTTAAGAACAACAAAGCAGCTGGTGAAGACTCAATAACGAGTGAACTATGGAAACATGTGAGCCCCCAAATGATCAAGAACCTATGCCAGTTAATGCAAGAAATCTGGAACACTTGTAAGATTCCTGATGATTGGAAATTAGCCTTAATACACCCACTACACAAGAAAGGGGACAGAACAGATGTCAGCAATGACAGAGGCATCTCTCTCCTTCAAGAGACATACAAGATACTATCTATGGCATTGCCAGTGATGTAGTTGGAACAAAATATTTACAGGAACGCACCTTATTAATTCAGCAATTTCCAAATGGACTCGTATTAGGTGTCAAAATCAGCGGCCTTATGTTTCCGAAAAGTTGTTTCATCAGCTGAACGTTTCCCCTTTCGTAGCCATGACTTGACATATGGTTGTGGGTTAAATACACTGACTGACAGAGCAAATGCAACACCAAGAAGGAGTGGTTCGAAAGGGATGAAAGTTGGGGAAAAAACAGAGACGGCACGGACGAATAATTGATGTTTATTTCAAACCGATATGCAGGTTACACAATGCGCACGGCATCGACTCAGTAGGATGTAGGACCACCGCGAGTGGCGATGCACGCAGAAACACGTCGAGGTAGAGTCAATAAGAGTGCGGATGGTGTCCTGAGGGATGGTTCTCCATTCTCTGTCAACCATTTGCCACAGTTGGTCGTCCGTACGAGGCTGGGGCAGAGTTTGCAAACGGCGTCCAATGAGATCCCACACGTGTTCGATTGGTGAGAGATCCGGAGAGTACGCTGGCCACGGAAGCATCTGTACACCTCGTAGAGCCTGTTGGGAGATACGAGCAGTGTGTGGGCGGGCATTATCCTGCTGAAACAGAGCATTGGGCAGCCCCTGAAGGTACGGGAGTGCCACCAGCCGCAGCACATGCTGCACGTAGCGGTGGGCATTTAACGTGCCTTGAATACGCACTAGAGGTGACGTGGAATCATACGCAATAGAGCCCCAAACCATGATGCCGCGTTGTCTAGCGGTAGGGCGCTCCACAGTTACTGCCGAATTTGACCTTTCTCCACGCCGACGCCACACTCGTCTGCGGTGACTATCACTGACAGAACAGAAGCGTGACTTATCGGAGAACACGACGTTCCGCCATTCCCTCATCCAAGTCGCTCTAGCCCGGCACCATGCCAGGCGTGCACGTCTATGCTGTGGAGTCAATGGTAGTCTTCTGAGCGGACGCCGGGAGTGCAGGCCTCCTTCAACCAATCGACGGGAAATTGTTCTGGTCGATATTGGAACAGCCAGGGTGTCTTGCACATGCTGAAGAATGGCGGTTGACGTGGCGTGCGGGGCTGCCACCGCTTGGCGGCGGATGCGCCGATCCTCGCATGCTGACGTCACTCGGGCTGCGCCTGGACCCCTCGCACGTGCCACATGTCCCTGCGCCAACCATCTTCGCCACAGGCGCTGCACCGTGGACACATCCCTATGGGTATCGGCTGCGATTTGACGAAGCGACCAACCTGCCCTTCTCAGCCCGATCACCATACCCCTCGTAAAGTCGTCTGTTTGCTGGAAATGCCTCCGTTGACGGCGGCCTGGCATTCTTAGCTATACACGTGTCCTGTGGCACACGACAACACGTTCTACAATGACTGTCGGCTGAAAAATCACGGTACGAAGTGGGCCATTCGCCAACGCCGTGTCCCATTTATCGTTCGCTACGTGCGCAGCACAGCGGCGCATTTCACATCATGAGCATACCTCAGTGACGTCAGTCTACCCTGCAATTGGCATAAAGTTCTGACCACTCCTTCTTGGTGTTGCATTTGCTCTGTCAGTCAGTGTATATGCACGGGGGGTCCAACGCTGCTTATGAAAATAAGTAAGCTTGATCTTGCAACCAGCGGCCTATTTCTCTTTTCGGCGTGGATCTCATTGTACACCCATGACGTTTCAGCGCTATGTATAGATATAAGATATTCTTACTGAGTGTAAAAATGTTACGTCATTCTATAGCGGCAAAATATTTTCCGGAACGGCGTTCCGGCCCGTTCCGGTCCAACTAAACCACTGGGCATTGCTATCAAGATTAGAACAACAAGTTGAACACAAAATCGGCGAATACCAGGGAGGCTTTCGGAAGAGACGATCATGTGTGGAACAAATCTGGAACCTCAAGACAATACTGAAGGACAGAGTTGCCAGGGGCAAGAAGTATGTAGCAGTTTTTGTTGACCTTCGAAAAGCATATGATTCAGTTGATAGGAGCACATTGTTTAACATCCTTAGAGAAATGGGTACAGATAACAAGACATTACAGCTAATAAAGGAGACCTTAACAAACACATACTCAAAGGTTAAGTTTATGGGAGAGCAGGGGCGATTTCTCCGAGCATGCTACGCTTGCTGCGCAAGCGCAATATTTTTCTAAAGCAGGCGACGAGTTAAAAAATTACAATATGTAGGCCTACCGTATCTGTAATAGATCTGCATTATACAAATCGCATGTTGCATATATCTTGGCGAGTCCAGCGAGGCTTGCCCGTGTCTTAAGAGCTTCAGCGGAGCTGTCGACACAGCGAGAAATATATGCGCGCGCAGTTTTCTTCTCTCCAAGGCCGGTTGCAAGCTGTCACGTTTGTAATGTGCAGTTGGAAGCTCTGGTCTGAGAGCTACAATCTAGTGTGTTGTGTCAGTGAGTAGTGTACTGTAAGTTCCTGATCATCTATTCTGAATGATTTGACGTGCTGCAATGGGTTCCGAACCGTGCATTATTGACAGCTTATTATCAAATCCATTTTCTCGGAGGACTATCCAAGAGAAAACAGACATTATTAAGAATGGCAGGCCCTGTCCGGCGCTGCCAGATTTAAAGACTCAGCACAGGGAGAAAAATAGAGAATATGTACGTTTGTTCTCTGTATCTCAATATAATAATACGCACTGGTTGACAGGGTCCAAGAAACTGAATAGACTGTTTTGTTGGCCGTGTTTACTATTTTCTGCTGATAACGGTGTATGTTGTAAAAGAGGCTTTGACAGTTTGAACACCTTGACACTGTCCATTAAAAGACATGAGAAATCTGCAAACCATATGAAGTGTTTCTTGCAGTTAAATAGCTTTGGGCGTACAAGGATCGACCACCAGCTGGATGAAAAAAAAAAAAGAAGAAAAAAAACGCATCAGTGACCAACTTCATAACGAAAATGTAAAGAAAAATCGTGACATACTTAAACGACTGATCGATGCAGTGTGTTTTTCTTGCAAAACAGGAACTACCATTTCGCGGATATGATGAGTCTGCAACTTCCGTAAACAGAGGGAATTACATAGAACTTCTACAAATTATTAGTGAATATGATCTTCTTCTGGCAGCTCATCTGAAAGACTCCACCATTTTTAGAGGGACGTCGTATGCAATCAAAAATGATTTAATAGCAGAAATAAGTTCAGTAATTGTGAGAAGAATAAAGGAGGAGCTTAAACAAGCAACTTTTGTGGCAATAATGTTGGACGAAACGTCCGATATTATTAATAAGTCACAACTCTCTACTTTACTCCGTTTTGTAGATGAAAGTGGTGAAATTCAAGAGAGGTTTCTTGGTTTTGCTGACGTTAGTAAAGATCGCACTGCTGGAGCCCTCTTAAATCATGTTCATGCTATTTTAAAAGAGTTCAGTTGTGAGGAAAAGATTGTGCCTCAAACATATGACGGTGCTGCTGTCTTAGCCGGCCATGTGAATGGGCTTTATAAACTACTTCAAGACCAGTATCCATATGCGACATTTGTGCATTGTTATAGCCACCTATTGAATTTAACACTACAGCAGTCTGCTTCAAAAATCAAAGAATGTACAATTTTCTTCCAAACAATGTCAGAATTTGCTGCTTTTTTTTTTTTTTTTCAAAGTCTACAAAGGGAACAGCTGCTCTTCGAGATTTTGTTCAGAAGAAGTTGCCAACAGTAGCACCAACGAGATGGAATTTTGCTTCACGTCTTATTAATACTGTGAAGGTATATTCTGATACGCTGGTGAAATTCTTTCAACATGTACAGGATACTTCAGACGACTGGGATGAAGACACTACATTGAAAGCACAAGGATTTTTGTACTTCTTACTTAAGTTCAACACTAGATTTCTGCTGGCAGTGTTCTCCAAGATTTTTTTCATTCTCCGATACTGTGCTCAATATTTTACTAACAAGAAGTCTGGATATTCAGTACTGTGGCAAGAAGGTTGAGGAGCTCTTTTTAAATATCCAGTCTATGAGAGATGAAGATTTTGATAGTGTGTATGGACATGTTGATACTGAAATTGATTTTTATGGAGATCAGCCGCGCTCTAAAAATCGAAGAATTAGTGATGAACCAGAAAAATCAAAATACAACGTCTATTCAATGAAATTCTTGACAATGTACTTGTCCAAATAGGAGAGCGTTTTACATGCATAAAGAAATTTGTGTTCTTCTCGCTGTTGGATTATTATTTGTTTGAGAAGCACAGAAATAGGTTTCCAGACAGTGATGTTACTGCCCTAGAAAGGACCTATGGGTCATATTCGACATTGTTCGCTTAAAAACCGAATTAAGTATGATGTATTCATCTTCTGATTTTAAAGATAAAAGTGTTTCAGACTTAATGCAGTTTATGCATACTAATAAATTGTACATGGGTATGCCAGAAATTTTCAAGCTTATCAAACTTGTAGCAACAATTCCTGCTACTGCATTCTCTGCAGAACGTTCTTTTTCAACACTGAGACGCATTAATACATATTGCAGATCGACCCAAGGTCAGGAGAGGCTATCATCATTAGCTATGTTGTCGATTGAAAAAGGATTGCTTGCAAAAATTAGATTACAGTCCTCTTTCTATGATGAAGTTATTGATGGTTTTGTAAAGAGAAGCCGCAGAGTAGAGTTTGTTTTCAAGTAGGAAGATCTAATAAATAGTTGCATTTTTTCTGTGTACATAGTTTGACGTTTACTTGTTTAATTATATAATCACTGGCTTGTCATGATTTGTTAATAATTATAAAATGTGTCTGATTGTTATTCTTTTGGCCATTCTTGAAAGTGTGACGTAACCAGTTTGAATGCATGTTCATGTAACCGATGATTAAAATGTTCATGTGATTTAGCGATTATTGGGTTTATAAATTTTATTCATTCAGAACTATGCATGTCCCACCCCACCAACTTTCACGAATGGAAGAGCAAGCCTGACTTTCATGACCAGCATTTGCCCCTGTGGGAGAGATATCTGAACCCTTTGAAATCAAGACAGGCGTTAGGCAAGGAGATTGCCTATCCCCACTACTGTTCAATTGTGTCCTGGATAAAGTCATCAAAGAGTGGGAAAAAGAACTCGCAGAAAAAGGCATTAAAGACCAAATAAGGATAGGATACAAGAAAGAGAACATCACTATCAACTGCTTAGCATTTGCTGACGATCTTGTACTGTTATCAGAAAATATTGAATCGGCGATAATACAAGTTAACACTTTAAAAGAGGTAGCAATGAAAACTGGCCTGCAGATATCATTTGAAAAGACACATTTCACGACCAACATTAAAGAAGCCCCAAGATACATAGTAACAACAAACAATGATAAGATAGATAAAGTTGTTAAATTCAAATACCTTGGTGAGATTATACAACCTAATGGGCTTGATAAAGAAGCAAACCGCGAGAGAGCCAGAAAAATGGAGCTTGCCTTCCACCTTACAAAAAACACATACAACAAGAAAGCGATCTCTATTAGGACAAAACTACACCACTATCAGGCAGTAATTCAACCAGAGTGCTTGTATGCTTCAGAATGCCTGGGATTAACAACCAGGAAAGACATTGAAGAAATTGAGAAGAAGGAAAGAAAGATTCTAAGAAAAATCCTCGGTCCAAAGAAATGTACTGACACATATCGATTACGCAGTAACAAAGAAATATATAAAACATGCAGTAGGATTTCAGATGTCATTCGAGAGCGAAGAGTTAAATTTTTTGGACATATTTCAAGAATGCCTGATGACAGACTTGCCAAGAAAATCTTTAACCACTTCAATAAGCCCAATAGGAAAGGCAGCTCTTATGAAAAATGGTTTGTTAACACGAAGAAGGATTTGCAAGAAATGAACATCACACATCAAGACATCCGCAATAGAACCACCTTCAGAAAAAAGCTACACTCATTTAAGGGTTTCCTAGTGCCAGAAACAGCGACCAAGAAGAAACAACAATGGACGGCTGAAAGAAAAGAAGCAGCAAGCAGGAGGATGAAGGAGTACTGGCGCCAAAGAAAGTTTAAATCATGAGGAGTTATTTACGTGGTCCACAGCTGGCCAAAATCGATAAAAGAAGAAAGAAGAATAATAGCGTCCGTGGCTCAGGCGGCAGCGCCACGGCCTCTCACCGCTGGATTGCGTGGTTCAAATCCCTGTCACTCCATGTGAGATTTGTATAATAATAATAATAATAATAATGAGAGCCTCCGTGGCTCAGGCGGCAGCGCGCCGGCCTCTCACCGCTGGATTTCATGGTTCAAATCCCGGTCACTCCATGTGAGATTTGTGCTGGACAAAGCGGAGGAGGGACAGGGTTTTCTCCTGGTACTCCGGTTTTCCCTGTCATATTTAATTCCAGCAACACTTTCCAGTATCATTTCATTTCATCTGTCATTCATTAATCATTGCTCCAGAGGAGTGCGACAGACTTCGGCAGCCGGCACAATTCCTATCCTCGCCGCTAGATGGGGGCTTCTTTCATTCCAATCCTGACCCGGTCGAATGACTGGAAACAGGCTGTGGATTTTCATTTTCAATAATAATAATAATAATAATAATAATAATAATAATAATAATAATAATAATAATAATAATAATAATAATAATAATCATAATCATAATAATAATTCAGCTTGCAGAACACTTCAAAATCTTACATTATAATACAGAAAATAATACGATCAAGGTTAACAGTTTTACAGAACAGAACAGAACATTTATTGAACATAACAGGCGACTTCGCCCCTATACATGTTCACTGTCTGTCTGTTAGGTCATCAGCCCAGAGGCTGGTTGGATCCTCAAATAGCACCACCAAAGGTTATGCGGTTATAAGGAAACAGCAAAAACCAATGGCAGCACCAAAATGAGGCGTACTAGGCAAGACGAGGAGTGAGGTAGTTTGCCATTGCTTTCCTCACTGGGTCAGAAAGTGCTATTGCAGCACGACTGACCCTATGAGCAACACCTTTCATAACACTCAAATGCACTAGTCGTGCTCTGAATGCCATTACTCAGCACCACCCATACCCCAGCAGCTTCCATATTGTCACAGCCATGGATGAGACTGGGACTTCGGTGAAAGCTACACTTTACTCTGGCCTGTGCCAAGATACATGTTCACATACAGAGTAAAATAAATAATAGAGAATAATAAAGTGAAGCAATACAAATTTAGCTGACTGCTGCTACCGTCCGACCGTGTCACCCCCCTGGTGAGAAGGCCGCCTACCCCATGATGACACGGCCGGCCCTAACTGTGGGGCCCTAAGGAAAACCCCAACCATCCTACCAGATGACAGTGTGTTTTCTTCTCACCATTCCATTACGACGGTCCACATCTAACTGGATCCTCTCTCCTCCCCTATCCAACCTATCGTATTCTTCCCTTCCTTGGCTTATTTGGAGTGGGCCTTACCCACCCCGTCTTTCTCACTTGCCCATCCTCCCTTACTCCCCCCCTAATATGCATGAATGGTGAGAAGAAAACACCTGCCCTAATATAATAATAATAATAATAATAATAATAATAATAATAATAATAATAATAATAATAATAATAATAATAATAATAATAATAATAATAATAATAATAATAATGCAGCTGTCCCTCAATTACAGAATAGTGGAAAATTAGACATATGTGATCGAAGATGAAATCAAAGTATTGTTCCGCCCACACGGTTATTCAGCTTCACCTAATCATCGACTTGACTGTTCTGTTAGTGGTACAGGCAAAGGCTAGTGATCCGAGCAGCGGGTATCGATCGGTATTACCCAGGTATTGCATGTTGCTATTGTGATAATGAGTAGGATGAATAAAGAACAGCTATATCGTTCAGGGTCCGCCTCTTTGGTGTAGTGGTTAGTGTGATTAGTGATTAGCTGCCACCCCCAGATTCCCGGGTTCTATCCCCCGCTCTGCCACGGAATTTGAAAAGTGGTTCGAGGAATTGAACGGGTCCACTCAGCGTCGGGAGGTCAACTGAATAGAGGGGGTCGATTCCCACTTCAGCCATCCCCGAAGTGGTTTTCCGTGGTTCCCTAATACCTCTACAGGCGAATGCCGGGATGGTACCTAACATAAGGCCACGGCCGTTTCCTTCCCTCTTCCTTGTCTATCCCTTCCAATCTTCCC
Source organism: Anabrus simplex (assembly GCF_040414725.1). NCBI lineage: Eukaryota > Metazoa > Arthropoda > Insecta > Orthoptera > Tettigoniidae > Anabrus > Anabrus simplex. Next base: position 190,298,515 of record NC_090279.1, read on the forward strand.
ACCCCCACCACAAGGCCCCTGTTCAGCATAGCAGGTGAGGCCGCCTGGGCGAAGTACTTCTCCTCCTTTCCAGTTGTATCCCCGACCCAAAGTCTCACCCTCCAGAACACTGCCCTTGAGGCGATAGAGGTAGAATCCATCGCTGAGTCCGAGGAAAAACCAATCCTGAGGGTAAACAGATTAAGAAAGAGAGAAATAATAATAATAGTAATAGTAATAATAATAATAATAATAATAATAATAATAATAATAATAATAATAATAATACGTTCAGGATCGATCATTCAAGATCACAGCGGTTATGTCAGAAACTAGCTATACAAAAGTGGATAATATGAATCTAGTAGAAACCTAATAGTAACATCATCTTTGAATTATTCAAGCTTATCTTTCTCTAACATAACAGACAAAAAAAAAAAAAAAAAAAAAAAAAAAAAAAAAAAAAAAAAAAAAAAAAAGAGCTGGATGTGGCCCATAGACCACCTATTCTGAAGACTTGGAAGCAATTCGTAGCACATTTCTTTTCCTTGCTTCCATGAAAAGTTCTAAAGAAGAAAATAAATTACGGATAGTACATTGTTTAATAATTACTGTATTTACGTCATTGCGAGACTCGCTAATTACTTAAATGCAAAGTGAATTCTTAAACAAGTATGGATATAACTACTATATAGGCTCACAGGAAAAGAAAAGGAAAAATAAATATCACCTGTATATGCAAAAATTGAAATAAAATTTTAAACAATTTTTATGAAAACGTCATGCGTAGAATATTCATATAACTTACGCCTGTTTATAAGAATGAAACGCACCGGGCGAGTTGGCCGTGCGGTTAGGGACGTGCAGCCGTGATGGTGGTGGTGGTGATTATTGTTTTAAGAGGAAGTACAACTAGGCAACCATCCTCTATATAACACTAATCAGAGGAAAAAATGGAAGGGATCCGACACTTCGAAAAATGAAGATATCGGCCAAAGGAAGACAAGGGCCACGAAGGGTGTGAAAATGAAAGACTCCCCAGCCCTCGCAAACCTAATAGCGTCGGGGTCGGAAAATAACAAGAGTTGACCAAGGGAGGTCGGATAGGGTAGATGAAGGTGAGGAGCCAGGCACAAATAAGTGGAAGCAATCCCAGGACTCCGCTGAGGGCCCCGTGGTCGCCAACCCACGCTCCAATATTCAGAGCCCCTGGGGCCCCTATTAGTCGCCTCTTACGACAGGCAGGGGATACCGTGGGTGTTATTCTACTGCCCCCACCCACAGGGAGAGTGCAGCCGTGAGCCTGCATCCGGGAGAGATAGTGGGTTCGACTCCCACTGTCGGCAGCCCTGGAAATGATTTTTTGTGGTTTTCCATTTTCACACCAAGCGGCTGTACCTTAATTAAGGCCACGACCGCTTCTTTCCCACTCCTAACCCTTTCCTATCCCATCGTCGCCATAAGACCTATCTGTGTCAGTGCGACGTAAAGCAGCTTTCAAAAAACGGCACAAACACGTAAAAAATGTATTATTATGACATTTTATTACCCGACTTTATTCACTTCTTTTTAGAGGGAATTCCACTTATCTCAACTATCAGGGAATTAAGTTCAGACGTGTCCGCCTCTGTGGTGTAGTGGTTAGTCTGATTAGCTGCCACCCCCGGAGGTCCGGGTTCGATTCCCGGCTCTGCCACGAAATTTGAAAAGTGGTACGAGGGCTGGAACGGGGTCCACTCAGCCTCGGGAGGTCAAGTGAGTAGAGGTGGGTTCGATTCCCACCTCAGCCATCCTGGAAGTGGTTTTCCGTGGTTTCCCACTTCTCCTGCAGGCAAATGCCGCAGATGGTACCTAACTTAAGGCCACGGCCGCTTCCTTCCCTCTTCCTTGCCTATCCCTTCCAATCTTCCCATCCCCCCTCTAGGTCCCTATTCAGCATAGCAGGTGAGGTACTGGCCATCCTCTCCAGTTGTATCCTCCGACCCATCGATGTTGTGCCTAGATGTATTGGAACATCTAGTTAGGCATGGCTGCTACATTCCGCCAGTCTTCGGGAAACTTATGGGCAGGTCATCCATTCTTCTCCGTCAACTCGGGTCATCTTCGTCGACTCGGGTCATCTTCACCGGACAGTCAGCCTTGGTCTTCTTATTAGTGCATGCTATTGGCCATCCCTTGCGCAGTTAGGACAAAAATATAAATAGACATGGTCAGTTTCGTCATCTTAGTCTGTTCAAAGCCTTCTACCATGCATATATGTGGTGAAAAGAATGCTTCTTAAAACGTAATCCAGCTGATATCTTCCAGATTACCAATAGGTCTATCACAATTTCAATTGTATAATTTGATTTATGTTTATATATATCGCTTTCAACTCCCGTGGCTTTTTATTGCTCTTGCCAGCGATCTTAACGAATATCCGCTGCTCTTGCTCGATGTTTCATGACGTAGTGTGTTACGTATCGTATTCCAATAAGTCGCCTCAATTTTTTAGTTTTTATTATACGGCTCGGTGTAATACGTATATGGCTATCCGCTTTTCTTTCTTGGATCGCTACGGTAGTAGTGAAGGCCCTGCAGGAACTCGGAAAAGCCGTCGCAAAAGGGGCTCTGGTTAAGACGGAGCAGGTTGTTATGGACGTTAGGTACCAAAATGGGTTTAAAAAATAATCAATGTACATTTAAATCTTATAGCAATATTGCATAGTATTTTTTGAAGGGATTCCACATACTGTATATGAGTTGATTATGTGTGTAAGTACAGAAGATATTATGAGTAAAATTTTGTAAATAATATAAATTTATTGGATGAGTTGTGCCTTGAATAGAAAGAAATGTATATATAAATTGTATAATACTGTATTTTAGGAGAAATGTCTTTTTTCTTTTTAACTTAAAATGTAGTTGCTGAGAATAATCAACGAGCTAGAATAACATAGAGAGGCGGAAGCGCTGCCTGGGTGAACCTAATAGAACGAACGTCCGCCATGTTTCCTGTTGTCACACAAGCAAGGGGGCATGGCCTTTAAATGACGAAAAGTGTAGAAAATCCGCATTTTAGAATCGCTGGGGGAGAATTAAAGTCCGTTGCCGAAAGCTTGAAGCATGAAAGCGAATACCGCCACTTCATCATATTGCGGCACGAGGCCAACATCACAATCAGTTGATTGTAGGGTAGTTCGAAATCATCGCACAGTGACATACGAATAGGCCTCGAAATCGGAACAAGAGCGTTACCCTGCTTGGCTGTTGTGGTTAAGCGTAAATTAGAATAAAAACGATGGACATAAATATTTATGACAGGAAACCTTAAAATCATAGGCACCTATAATAGGTTACAACCTCATTCTGTTAATATTTTTAAAATTATTGCATCCTCATGAGTACTGTGTTTCTTTCCTAATCTGTTTACCCTCCCGGGTTGGTTTTTCCCACGGACTCAGCGACGGATCCCACCTCTACCACCTCAAGGACAGTGTTCTGGAGCGTGAGACATTGGGTCGGGGGATACAACTGTGAGGGAGGGCTGCACCTGCTATGCTGAACAGGGGCCTTGTGGGGGGAGGAGAAGGAAGCGGCCGTGGCCTTAAGTTAGGTACCATCCCGGCATTTGCCTGGAGGAGAAGTGGGAAACCACGGAAAATCACTTCGAGGATGGCTGAGGTGGGAGTCGAACCCACTTCTACTCAGTTGACCTCCCCAGGCTGATAGAATCCCGTTACAGCCCTCGTGCCCCTTTTGAAATTTCGTGGCGGAGCTGGGAATCGAACCCGGGCTTCCAGGGGTGGCAGCTGCTCACGCTAACCAGTGCATCACAGAGGCGGTCCATGAATACTTTACCACAATAATCGTTTAGTGTAATTATTTATTATAATATAGGGGGATATCATGTTTCTCCCATTACCATATCATACTGGGATTACTAGCTTGAAAGTTGTCCATTATGAAGTGTGGCATAGTTTTAAAAACCAAGGCAACAGACATCTACAATAAAGGCTGTATACATTTCAAAAATAGCAGTAAAATGCTTTATTTATCATACTTGGTGTACGTTTGAAAGAAATAAGTGATTTTTTGTGGTTACGTTTTCTTGGTGGTGGCCGTTCCATTTCCTTTATTTGTAAATGTGAATGCAAATTTAATAGGGCTGGAAATGTACAGAGCATAAGCAACTGAATTGAGTGGGATACCATTTATCTCTTTTCGCCCTCACAACCCATTGTTCAGTTAATTCCTTGTTCTTTAAACGAAATCTGAAACAAAATTACCGTGGCTATCCGTACTTTCGCTAAGTAAACAATAAAATGGATTTAATTACAAACAGAAATTACAAAAAGGAATCTCGGCTATAATTCAGTAATACCGGTACTTACTTAAAGTACGAAATATCCTTGGTTTTATTACTCCGATTAGTACAACCATACGCTGAGCTTACGGCTGGCATTCTTGAAAGCGAGAATCTATCTTTTCGCTTCTTAAAACTTAGGGAATTAAATTGGCATGCACGATCTCTCTGTCACCTCAACATATGCTCTCGCGCTAATTCGCTTTGTTTTGACAACCAATAACATGGCTGCCCCTTATCAACTTGCTTCAAGCAGGGAGCGCTGATGTCAGGTATACAGCGGTACAGCCCCTCTATGTTATTCTAGCTCGTTGAGAATAATGCATTTTTGTGTATCATTTGCCACCGAGGTACAAATCTCATTTGCAAATAAAGTATGTTGATTTGATTTGACATCACTTGGCAGATAAAACTCTACTCAGTGAAAGAAAACAAGCGAGGAGAAATACAATCTCAGAATTTTTCTTTGAGGTCAACTTATATAGTTCAATTTTACGTATTTTATTATCGCCCTTTTGTTAAAAAGGTTCTGTATTTGTATTTAAAAGTACCGGTAGCTTAATCTACAAACTAAGTAGGCCTATATATATACCGTACGAGGTTATTCAGCTACGTTGTCCACCTCACATATCTTCTGATCCATTAAATATATAGACATTCTGTCTTCAAATTCTTAAATAGCATTAAGGGACTCATAAAATGCTGTCCAATTCGTCTCCAACATTCAATAGGCTACGTGATTACGGTACCGAGAAACCGGAATCAACTTTGTTTCTTTATATGAGACTATGCTGATTTCACCCATTAAAACAAGCCACAAGTTCAGTGATGTGTTTATTTTGAAAAACCGAACGAGTACTTTTGGAGATATTAAAGGCTGTCAAAATGTGCAGGCATTATTAAGAGGACCGAGACAGCGGTTCTGTATAATCAGAAAAAAATCAGTCGTTTTATAGCTCGACACGGGACGCTGAGTTGTGATATGTGGTATAATATCCTCTTTGATAGTAATTAAAGTCGCTCTTATCAGAATGTTCTTGAAGCTTCAGTATATGACATGATAAGAAAACCTCAGCATGGCTGGCCGAATGTGGATGTTCAATGTTGTGAATAATCCATCTCAGTCGTATTTTCGTTTTTCAAGAGACTCGATGGGTACGCATACTTATTCCTGAGTGACTGATGTTGGGAGTTATTTACGTATATTTTACACATTTATTTGTCTCTTCTGCTGGCCACGTGGTCTATTTTTATAGTGGTGCCCGCTCTTTGGTGGTACCTGCATTGGTTCCCTGCCAGGTTAGGAATGACCTGGACCCGATTGTTGGTTCGTGTTCCAATTAGCCTGTTTACATGACTACAATTGAGTAGCTATCGGACGGTGAGATGGCGACCCAAAGATGTATTTAAAGATACTATATACGGTACGTACCTCATGGTGGCGACTCCGGTCGTCAAAACCAAGAATAACGTCCGAGAGGATTCGTCAGCGTGGGCGCGGCGTGAGCAGCGGTCGCTTGATAGACCCATGCGGCTATCTATTAGAATGAACGTTTTTACACTCCACCCTCCGAAATATGTCGGTTCTTCAAACCTGTTCATACATATTTCGCACTAGAATTTAACTTCCTCCGAGAAAAAAAGTGTTTTGAGTACGATCTTGGTAAGCTGTTTCGTATGTTGGACTAATGGTTGCTACCTTTGAAGTTCAGTTACTGTATCTTGGATATGCTTGTTGTTTTAAGGGGCCTAACATCGAAGGTCATCGCCCCCTATCTTGGAGGTAAATATTACTGCCTGAAAGAAAGTTTAAGGGGGTAATGAATGCCAGAAAGTAATAACAGAAAACTTCGGTGAACGTGATAATTCAAGGGTAGTAGGGAACTATAATACAAACTGAAGTGTTTAAATTCTTCCTTCAGCTTCTGTTCAGACGTACGGTATCTTCTCTTTGTACCGAACGAGTTGGCCGTAAGGTTAGGGTCGCGTAGCTTTGAGTTTTCATTCGGGAGATGGTGGGTTCGAAGACTGCTTAAACCAGCTTGTTAGATATTGTAGGAGGGAAGTAACAAATTATTTCTGAGAAATGGAAAAACTTTAAAGTGATTTTCTGAAAGATAACAAATTTTACCACATAAGACAATTATTTCAGAAATAAGTGAACATAGAAGAGAGCACATGTATATAGGTTACCACACCTATTTATCTCTTTGATTGGGTATGTATCCAGATATCTTCAAAAGTGATGTTTTCAAAACTGAAATATTAACAATACCTTTTTCCAAAAAATGGTAGGCTAATGTCCACTACAATATTACCTATTTTTTAGTTATCATCACTGAACATTTCAAATGTCATGGGATAGTGGAGCACTGATGCGCAGGTGTGTTGTCTGCGCACCACACGCCCCCTGTGCCGGCGGCAGTTGTATAGGAGACCTTGTGAGCAGTGGCTGTGAATGTGACAGTTGTAACATGGAACGTTGTCGTGAGCTGACACCGTTCGAACGGGGTATGGTGGTTGGTGCCCGACGGATGGGAAGTGCGATTTCGGAAGTGGTGCAAGAATTCCGCTTCACACGATCAACTGTGTCCAGGGTGTATCGTGAATGGTTGAATGCGGCTGTCACCGTCCACAACAGATGAACGACCGGCCGTCCAGCCATCCTCGATGACCATGACCGGCGACATCTGAGACGGATTGTCAGTTGTGACAGACGGGCAACCGTACAACAAATCACAGCTCAATTCAACACAGGCCGTGCTAAACATGTCTCCCAGTGGACAATCTGCAGGAACATGGGTTCTATGGGGTGTGGGAGCCGACGCAGCACATGGGTGCCACTGTTAACCCAACGTCATTGGGCACAACGACGCGCATTTGTCGCCAGTCACCAGGGATGGACACTGGAACAATGGCGTAATGTGTTAAGGTCGGATGAATCACGATTTCAACTGCACCATGCCGATGGGAGGCACTGCGTATGGCGCAGACAACATGAAGCGATGGATCTCACCTGCCTCAAAGGTGTGGTCCAGGGCGCTGGTGTCTCTGTTATGGTCTCGGGTGCATTTTCCTGGTATGGAATGGGCCCCCTAGTTTTTCTGGAAGAGACTTTGAATGGTACGAGGTATGTTGAGCTGCTTGGAGACCATCTCCACCCATTTTTGGCCTTCCAGCACCCAAACGGTTCTGCAGTGTTTCAAGATGATAACGTGCCGCCAAATCTCTCCGACGTCGCCCGGGAATGGTTCCAGGAACATGCAGCGGAGGTTCAACGACTGCCATGGCGACCCAGGAGCACCGATATGAACCCTATCGAGCATATCTGGGATGTCCTGGAACGCAGGCTCCGTGCCATGGCTCCTGCACCCACGAACAGACCAGCATTGGCGGCCACTCTGCAAACGATTTGGTGTCAGCTGCGTCCAGAGGACTACCAGGGACTTGTCGACTCACTTCACGGCGTCTCACTGCAGTTCGCAGGGCCAGAGGAGGCCCAACATGCTATTAAGTGACTATCCCATGACATTTGCTAAGTCAGTGTACATGTAAATGCCATACCTATTTATCTCCCTGATAGTAAATATGTACAACAGGTAACTTAGCTTCAGTTTCCTCACAAATAGTACTTAAAATATACAAACCAAATATATTTTAGGTAACATCACTGAACATTGTAGAATGATTTCACAACATGAGTTTTAAAATAGAGGGATTAATCTGGCAGTTGACAATGTTGATTGAACCAAGGTATTTGAGATTCTGAAGGTGATTGGGATCAGAGACCGAGAAAGGACGGTTATGTACAATCTACAAAAGTCATTCTGCAGTGATAAGAATCGAGGGCTGTGAAAAATAAGCAGCAATCCAGAAAGGAGTGAGGCAAGGCTGCAGATTGCCCCCTCTCCTTTTCAGTGTGAATATAGAACAGACAGTAAAGGAAATCAAAGAGGAATTTGGAGAGGGAATCAAAATCCAAGGAGAGTAAATCGAAACTCTGAGATTTGCTGACGATATTGTTATATCTTTTGAGTATGCAGAAGATCTGGAGGAATTGCAGAATGGTATAGGCACAATCTTTTACAAGGAGAAGACCCAAAAGAAAAGTAATGGCTGCAAAATGACCTCGATGATGTTTTGAGTTGGACAGCAGGCGATGGTATGGTGATAAACAGGTTTGAAAGTCAGTTTGTGAGTTTCACATATAGGAAAAGTTCTCTCAGTTTTAATTACTACGGGGTGAAGTTCCTGTAAGTACCTAGGTATTAATATAAGGAAAGATCTTCTTTGGGGTAATCACATAAATGGGATTGTAAATAAAGAGTACAGATCTCTGCACATGGTTATGAGGGTATTCAGGGGTTGTAGTAAGGATGTAAAGAAGAGGGCATACAAGTCTCTGGTAAGACCCCAAATAGAGTATGGTTCCAGTGCTTGGGACCCTCACCAGGATTACTTGATTCAAGAACTGGAAAATATCCAAAGAAAAGCAGCTCAATTTGTTCTGGGTGATTTCCGACAAAAGAGTAGTTGCAAGAACGTTGCAAAGTTTGGGCTGGGAAGACTTGGGAGAAAGAAGATGAGTTGCTTGACTAAGTGGTATGTTATAGATATTGATTCCCATAGGGAACCTGAAATATTTGTACCGAATGAGTCAATTTATAATACCAATATAAATGGTCCATTATTGGACATTATAAATTTTCCAGCGAACTCATTCCTGGTTGCACTAGCCATGCGTCTTGATAGGTGTGCTATTTACCAACTGATGAGCCCAACTTAGCACACTAGGGCAGAAGTGGTATGCTCCGAGCTGTCAGTAGAGGAATGGCATGGGGTGACATTAGTAGACGAATAAGTTCGAGTGGTGTCTTTAAAAGTAGGAAAGATCACAATATGAAGATAAAGGTGGAATTCAAGAGGACAAATTGGGGCAAATATTCATTTATAGGAAGGGGAGTTATGAATTAGAATAACTTACCAAGGGAGATGTTCAATGAATTTCCAATTTCTTTGAATTCTTTCAAGAAAAGGCTAGTTGAACACTAGATAGGGAATCTGCCACCTGAGCAAATGCCCTAAATGCAGATCAGTAGTGATTGAATGAATGATTGAATGGGGTGCAGTCAAACAAAAGCAGGTGTAGCAGGAAATATTAGATTAGGAAATGATGTGTTAAAGCAAGTAGATGAATAGTGTTACTTGGGTAGTAGAATAATAACTAATGATGGTAGAAGTAAGGTGGTCATAAAATGCAGACTAGCACAAGCAAGGAAGGCCTTTCTTAAGAAAAAAAATTTGCTCACTTTTGAACATTGATATAGGAATTAGAAAGATATTTTCCGAAGACTTTCATCTGGAGCATGGCATTATATGGAAGGGAAACATGGATGATAACAAGCTCAGAATGAAAGAGAGTAGAAGTTTTTGAAATGTGGAGTTACTGAAGAATGCTGAAGGTGAGATGGGTAGATCGAATCATGAATGAAGAGATACTGAATCGAGTTGGTAAGTGGAGAACAATTTGGCAAAATTTGACGAGAAAAAGAGATAGAATGATAGGACACATCTTAAGACAATCAGGACTTGTACAGTTCACTTTTTAGAGAAGTGTAGGTGCCAAGAACGGTGTGGGTAGACGAAGGTATGAATATGACAAGCAGATTAGAGCGGATGCAGGTTGTAGTAGTTACATAAAAATGATAAGGTTAGCACAGGACAGGGTGACATGGAGGGCTGCATCAAACTAATCTATGGACTGAACGGCATTAGCTGTCAGGTCCCTTGCAGTGTTGGGAGATAATATTAAATGCTCAATCTGTCAGAATATGTTTTTTCTTCTTCTTTTTGCTTAGCTATGACAATATTTGCTGATAATTGATACCATATCAAAGTTCAGTTGAGAATGATGAAAACAGTTGAGAGGTCAAGAGACTTGGATACTTCTTTACCGAGGAACTAGGTTGATAATGCTATCATTTGAAGTGCACCACCATAAGCGTGTGTATCTGTCAGATTTAGTTATATAACATTTTGCGATGCTATTTAGTCAAGCGATCAACTGTAACAGATGAACTTGACCTGGCTGAGTAATGGAGTCTCATAGGAGTTCAAATTTTATACAGCTGTAGGATAAAATGTTGGATCAGAAATTTGGTATTTAAGGTAGAAGACGGCTGTAGGTAGATCTACTGTTATCTCTTGTGCCGGGCTGAGTATCTGAGCATCTGGTATCTCAACATGACGTTGTTGGGAAAGCATACAGATCGTTACATGTCATAATGAGGCTACTTAAAGGATGCAACAAAGAATTAAAAGAAAAATGTTACTTAAGTATGGTTCGTCCATTATTGGAATATGCAAACAGTGTTTGGGATCCTCACCAAGAATACCTAATAAAAGAACTAGATGGTGTGCAGAGGAAAGCAGCAAGGTTTGTAACAGGGGATTTCAGGAGAAGGAGTAGTGTATCAGAAATGTTAAAGGAACTTGGGTGGGAAACTTTAAGTAAGAGAAGGGAGAAAAGTAGACTTATAGGATTATATAGAGCCTATACAGGAGAAGAAGCATGGGGAGATATCCGTGAGAGGCTTCGGTTGGAAAATAATTATATTAGTAGAACTGACCACAAGTATAAAATTAGAAGGAATTTTAGCAGAAGCGATTGGGGTAAATTTTCTTTCATTGGGAAGGGCGTGAAGGAGTGGAACAGTTTACCAGGGGTAGTGTTTGATCCTTTTCCAAAATCTGTACAGTTATTCAAGGAGAGAATTAACAACAACAGAGATAATAAATTAAATGTTAGAGGGCATTCGACCAGTGCAGGATATTGTAAATAATAAATGTGTGTGATTAAATTAATTCCATCCCCTGGTCTAAGGAGTTTGGACAGCCCAAGTAGGGGACTGCCTGTAGGGGTGAAGTACAGTGGGGACTTCGAGGGCCCTGGGACCGCTACGGTAGCTGTGAAGGCCCTTCAGGAACTCTGAAAAGTGGTGGCAAAAGGGGCTCTGGTTAAGACGCAGCAGGTCGTTATGCTACTTAGGTTCCAAAATGGGTAAAATATAAATATGTAAATAAATTCAATGTTAATTTTAATCTTATACCAGTTGTATAGTATTATTAGAAGTAATTTCACATATCGTACTGTATATGAGTTGACTATGTTTGTAAGATATTATAAGTAGAATTTTGTAAACAATATAAATTTATTAAGGATGATGTGTGTGTTTAATAGAAAAAATTATTAGCGTAAATTGTATAATATTGTATTCTAGGAAAATTTTCTTCGTCTCCTGTTAATTTAAAATTTAGTGCTTGACAATAATGTATTTTAGTGTACCATTTGCCACCGAGGTAGACACCTCATTTGCAAATAAAGAGATTTTGATTTTTTGATTTTGATTTTGAGTGGCTCAGACAGTTGAGATGCTTTTCTTCTGACCCCAACTTGGCAGGTTCGATCCTGGCTCAGTTTGGTGGTATTTGAAGGTGCCCATATACGTCAACCTCATGTCGCTAGATTTATTGGCATGTAAAAGAACTCCTGCGGGACAAAATTCTGGTATCTCAACATCTCCGAAAACCATCAAAAGTAGTTAGTATGATGTAAAAACAATAACATTATTATTATTATTATTATTATTATTATTATTATTATTATTATTATTCATTGGGCATTGGCAAAACAGATGCAGTCGGCTGGTGGTGTTCTTAAATATGACAGAATCTCTAATGAATGCTTTTTATTCCACATAGCAGTGCCGACTGTGAGACTATTTTATTAGCATATTTACGAGGACAAAAACTCAGTTCAGATCAAAGCTTTCCCAAAAAGAATTCTGGAAAAATTAATCCTTAAAACCCATCAAACAAGACCAGTTCTTTGTACATAACTCTAATTCAGAAATTTATGAAGAGGCCTAAGGCAGTTACAATGAACTGTTGTGTGTTCTAAAGCTCAGATACAAGCAATATTTCAGTATTTATAAATTAATAAGAGAAATTACATAATTGAGTAGTACAAAGTATTAAATATTCATCAAAGTTTCATCATTAATGAAATGGAAATAGCGTATGGCTTTTATTGCCGGGAGTGTCCGAGGACATGTTCAGCTCGCCAGGTGCAGGTCTTGATTTAACACCCGTAGGCAACCTGCGCGTTGTGATGAGGATGAAATGATGATGAAGACAACACATACACCCAGCCCTCGTGCCAGCGAAATTAACCAGTGATGGTTAAAAATTCCTGACCCTGCCCGGGACTCCTGTGACCAAAGGCCAGCACGCTAACCATTTAGCCATGGAGCCGGACGACATCATTAATGATGCGTCTTAACATGTCGGTATATGCTGCAAACAAAATATCCTGACTTTTTTACTTTTTAAAGTTGGTATGTCTGTTATTATTATTTACTGGTCAGTTCCATTGTAAAGTCTAGAGGTAGCATGCCTGCCTCGTATTCAGAAACCTTGAGTTTGAAGCCTGAGTTGTGAAAGATTTAGTCCTGGAATGAGAACTAGGAGGGTATCCAATCAGGTAACTGTTGGATATGTTCAAAACAGGCAAACGAGCAAACCATGTGACATTCTGATATCTGCAGGCCATCTGGGTGAGCAGCAGTCATCTTGGCATGCCAACATACTTAATGTTTATATCTCGCCCCCCCCATGGCACTACAGCCCTGAAGGGCCTTGGCCTACCAAGTTACCTCTGCTCAGCCCGAAGGCCTGCAGATTATGAGGTGTTGTGTGGTCAGCACAACGAATCCTCTCAGTCGTTATTCTTGACTTTCTAGACCGGGGCCACTATCTCACCGTCAGATAGCACCTCAATTCTAATCATGAAGGCTGAGTGGACCTTGAACCAACCCTCAGGTCCAGGTAAAAATCCCTGACCTGGCCGGGAATTGAACCTGGGGCCTGCGGGTAAGAGGCAGGCACGCTACCCCTACACCACGGGGCCTGCAATGTTTATATACTACTGGGATTTTTAGCTAACATCAATCATGGTGTACAAGTTAGTGGCACTGATAATCATGACAAAGGTTTTGGAGGAGTTCCTCTTTTGTTGCATATATCGCTCCATATTGATAGGTAAGATAGTCAAAATGGGTCTTGAAAAAAGACTGTTTAGAGTAATCACTTCTGGAATAGAATGGACCAGCTGCCAGGAAATGTTTATTCATTTTCTGACGTTGCCCAGGGTACGCCCGATTGCTTCCTTGTAAAATTGTTTGCTGAAATGGCAATCTTAGGGGAAGCTCCTTTCATGTAGCCCATTTAACTCAGTACATAGAGGACGGATTTGAAAGAGGTGATGTCACTGGATTTGCTTTTGTTGATTTATCTTCAGCCTATGATGATGATGATGATGATGATGATGATGATGATGATGATAGTGGGCTGCAAAGAAAGCTTCTAAAAATATATAAATGATTCTTATTGTGGTGTCTCATGGCCATAAACATCTTTAAAAAAAAAAAAAATGGTATGTTTTAGTTATCTTGGCAAAGTTAGGGGATGTATTCCCTTTCTTACACTTAACCAGTCTTAATCTAGAACACTTCTAATAACTACTACTTTTAATAGATGCAAAAAAATATGACAATAAGATGAAAAATGTTAATAATAACAGTAATAGTATTAATTAAATAATAAACCTAGTTATATTTAGGAAGATTCTGTTCAACATCATATAATACTTGGAAAGAACTACAACATGACACACAATTATGGCTTTATAGAAATAATTGGCACATTATTATACAACCATATGTTTTTTGTTGAATTTCAAGGATGTTAGAGAAAGTAAAAGTATGACTTGCCACAAGGAAGTGTCTTGTCATCTGTGCTGAGATCATCAGTAGCTCGGCTCCTTACTCCCAAGTGTTCCTGGCCCAAAGTTTGCAACGTTTTCATTTCACTACTGTTTTGTCGGAAATCACCCAGAGCAAACCGTGTTGCTTTTCTGAGGATTTTATCTAGTTGCTGGAACAAGTAATTGTGGTAAGGGCACCATACTCTAATTGTGGTCTTACCAGTGACTTATATGGCCTCTCCTGTACATCCTTACAACAACCCCTAAGTATCCTCATAGAGATCATAACCTTTATTTACAACTTTGTTAAGGTGATTACCCCAGTGAAGATCTTTCCTTATATTAACATCCAGGTACTTATAGCTATCCCCATGAGGAACTTCAACCCATCAGTACAGTAATTAAAATCAAATAGACCTCATAACTGGCAAACAAAGCATAACTGAAGACATTCCATTTTCTCAAGAAGTACTTGTCAAATTTCAAATTTTAAAAATACTTTAAATTCTGGAAACATTGATGCTTTTGTGGCCCGTACTTACTTTGAAAAGCTTTCGTCGTGGACAGTCAAGTTTTTCTTCTGATGACGCAGAGCAAAGTTCTCTGCAAAACGTAAAGAATTTCACCTTATTTTCTTGACACGGCATAAGCCCAAAAGCCTATATCATGTCTACTTTAAATTCTGTATGTGTAGTGTCTTTTCTCTCATGTTAGGAGTAGAAAAATAGTCTAGTTCCATTAAAGAAAGAAAAAGATAATACGGTATTCTCAGCACATAATTATACCCTAGTTAAGTAATGCAAGTTCTATTATGAGTCCATTGGTAACATTACCAAAAGCGAAAACAGATTTCTGATATGTTTAACAGTTTATGAGTTATTTGAGGTATCTTATCAATATGGCTGAGGATGTTATCAGATATCACAGTGAAATTCTGACGTCGGTAGCCCTGGAAATGGTTTTGCATGGTTTCCTATTTTCACACCAGGCAAATGCTGGGGCTGTACCTTAATTAAGGCCATGGTCACTTCCTTTCACTCCTAGCCCTATCCTATCCCATCGTCACCATAAGAGTTGAAATCTGTGTCAGTGCGATGTAAAGCAAATTATAAACAAAAAATTTCTGATGTTTACACATTCCATTCTGGATATCTGCACTGATAACATATTGGTGGTTCTCACCTGCATAATTACTATTGTGGTAGATTCTGATATACTGTACCTTTTTATAAGTTGAATTTAGGATTAAAACACTTACTTTGTTTGGGCATGTAAGGAGGATGGAGCCAACAAGGACAGCATATGTTAACTCGGAGAGACATGTGGCAGGAAAACGGATAGTGGGAAGACCAAGAACCCACTGGATGGACATCGTAAAGATGGACCTTGCAGATCGGGGAAGAACACTGGAGGACGTCATTAACTCTTTTGCTGCGGAAGTCGACTTGACTTTTGTCGACTTACTTCCCTATAGCATTAGCGGCGATAATCGACTTTTGTCGACTTGGTACTTTCCTGCTATATTTTCCGCGTGCTTCTTTAATAAAAGCGCGTTTAATAATACAAACATCTATGGTCATGTATTGACTATGTACTAAGCATTGTTTGAAAATGTTGCCGCCAATACTGGACCTATGTTTATTTGTTATCTTTCACCCGCCCGCCCGCCAACATTCCTGTCAGCTGTCTGGCCGATAGCAGGCTATGAGCGCACGGAACAACATTAGTAGTGACGTAATTACAGTGCAGAACTCTTCAATCTTTTAGTGGCCGATTATGATTCGGGCTGTTCAGTAAATTTGGACAATGAAACAAGTGATGATGTGCATAGTGATAGTTTGGAAGAAAGTGCCAACGAGGAAGATCTTCATTTTGTATTGGACCAGTGGGATATGAGTGATGACATTGAAACTGTGCTAATGAATGGAAGAATATTGTACACCGAGCTCAATAGCTGCAGTTGCTTAAGTGCGGCCAGTATCCAGTATTCGGGAGATAGCGGGTTCGAATCCCACTGTTGGCAGCCCTGAAGATGGTTTTCCGTGGTTTCCCATTTTCACACCAGGCAAATGCTGGGGCTGTACCTTGATTAAGGCCACGGCCACTTCCTTCCCATTCCTAGCCCTTTCCTGTCCCATTGTCGCCATAAAACCTATCTGTGTAGGTGCGACGTGAAGCCAATAGGAAAAAAAAAAAGAATATTGTACAATAAGCTTCAAAAAAGGGCAATTGGTGCTCCTGACTTCAGAAATTCTGTCATAATGGGACTTCTATGAGAGTATCAGCGCAGTCTGCTCGCGAAACAGGGAAGACCTTCTGATTACATACCTCAAGCGTGCCTGATGGACAGGCATTTTCTTGGGGAGCAGCAGGACAAGAGTCACAAACCTAATTATGTTGTTTGTTCCATATTACCAGAAAAATGTTCAAAGAAAGTAAAGGGACTGTGCAAGAGAAAACACACAGTATTCTTTTGTAAGAATTGCCCAGGACAACCTGCAATGTGTCCAGTTCCATGTTTGGAGATGTATCACAGTAATGTGTGTTTCAAGGTCAAATGTCTCTGTTAGTTTACCAAAGTTGAGTTAGAAATGGTGCAATGGTGTTGAATGTAACTAACCTTTAAAAAAATAATGTTTCAGTTCATTTGGAAAATACAAAAAAATAGTGCAGCGAAAGAGTTAACAACAGAATGTATTTCAATAAGACAGAATGGAAGAGGCTTGCCAACAGTACCTGGGAAACTGGAACTGTAAAATGATGATGACGACGATGGAGACTTTGTAAATGAAAGAAAGGAATAAACATTTCTTCCAACAAGAAATCCTTTGATGGGGAAATTCCTTATGGTACTCATTTTAGTAGCAGATGCAGTAGTAGAAGTTGCATGAAAGGGCAAGCGTTATTATAACCAAAGACATAATTTTACTGGGTTGAGTATTTTTTAAAAATTCTTATGTTGCTTACTAACCAAGTATTGTTACCACATTTCCTGCAGGATCCTATGCATCAGTCCAAATGTGGCCTGATAGATGAGAGAATGGGAGGTGCTTGAGGAGGTGCACAACATTCCTGAAGATGACTTTAACCATTGAGCGAACAAAATCACCATCAGTTGATGTTAATTGAAGGCGGTGGCCCTTGAACCCTCCACCCACAGTGAGAGAGATCCCAACATGAGAAAGTGATTTACTATCCGTGTCTCCTGTACTTAATTTCCTTGTATGACATTCCAGTCTACATGTGGTCCATTGGAAGATTGTTCTGTGGCATTACAGGATCTCTACCAAAATTCACAAGGTTTTATCAAACCACATTGATTCAGATCATCCTTATCCAAATTCTAAAGGATTCTGTTCAGATAGTTCAGTATCACTCTTTTAAAAAGTCTGACTCAGCTGAATGGTCAGCGTACTGGCCTTCGGTTCAGAGGTTGCCGGGTTTGATTCCTGGCCGGGTTGAGGATTTTAACCTTCATTGGTTAATTCCATTGGCCCGGGGGCTGGCTGTTTGTGCTGTCCCCAACATCCCTGCAACTCACGCACCACACATAACACTATTCTCCACCACAATAACACGCAGTTACCTATACACGGCAGGTGCCGCCCACCCTCATCGGAGGGACCGCCTTACAAGGGCTGCCCTCGGCTAGCAATAGCCACACGAAATAATAATAATAATAATAATAATAATAATAATAATAATAATAATAATAATAATAATAATAATAATAATAATAATAATAATTAATTAATTAATAATAATTAATATTATTAACTATTAATATTAATATATTATTATTATTATTATTATTATTATTATTATTATTATTATTATTATTATTATTATTATTATTATTATTATTATTATTATTATTATTGTAGGGGTAGTGTGCCTGCCTCTTACGCGGACGCCCCGGGTTCGAATCCCGGCCAGGTCAGGGATTATTACCTGGACCTGAGGGCTGGTTCGAGGTCCACTCAGCCTATGTGATTAGAATTGAGGAGCTATCTGACGGTGAGATAGCGGCCCCAGTCTAGAAAGCCAAGAATAATGGCCGAGAGGATTCGTCGTGCTGACCACACGACACCTCGTAATCTGCAGGTCTTTGGGCTGAACAGCGGTCGCTTGGTAGGCCAAGGCCCTTCAAGGGCTGTAGTGCCATTGGGTTAGGTTTGGTTTTATTATATATATATATATATATATATGTATAATTCGCTGGGACCATCAAGGACCACGTTAAGTCTTGTTGCATTTGACACTGAACTTGGCCTTCTTTAGAGCCCAAATTTCCCTCATTCTTTGTGAGTGGGCCTGCTTACGCTTCTCTGTCCAAGGGGCACCGTATCTTATTTTCGGTTGCTCGTCTCGGTTTAGCCCATTCATCAATATTTTCTTGCGGAAGAGGTCTCTGTTAAGGCCGTCTTCAGCTGAGATATGTAGCATTTGCAGGTCTTCTTTGGTATTTCTAAACCAGGGAATTGTGGTTTTGGGGTTTGAATAAAAAAAGTGAAAGATTTCTTTAGTTAACTTTCTTCCGTCCATTCTTTTCAGGTGACCGTAAAATCGTGCCCGTCTTTTTCTGATTGTGTCGGTAATTTTCTCCATTTTGCTGTAGACTTCCTTGTTGGATCTCTTTTGATGGATTCCATTTCTGTACTTTGATCCCAAGATTCCTCTCACAATTTTGTGTTCTCTTTTCTCCAGTTTTTCAAGGAGTCCTTTGTTGGCATTTAGAGACAGGGTTTCGGCTGCATATAGAACTACTGGCTTCAGAACTGTTTCATAGTGACGTATCTTGGTGTTTTGGGAAAGGCATTTCTTGTTTTAGATTGTCCGGGATGTTTGGTAGGCTATTTCCAGTTTGCATACTCGCTCCTGAAGTGCTTCTTTGTCCAGTCCATTTTTCATGATGATCTCACCCAGGTATTTGAATTTGTCTACTCTGGTAATGTCCCCGTATTTTGTATGGAGTTTTGGTGGAGCCTCTTTGATGTTAGTCATTACTTCTGTTTTCTCAAACGATATCTGCAAACCAGTTTATTCGGCAATTTCCTTTAAAATTTCAGCTTGAGCTCTAGCGGTTTCTATGTCGTTTGAGAGAACAGAAATATCATTGGCAAATGCTAAGCAGTCAAGCGATCCCCTTGGATTTGGTTCCTATTCTCAATGGACTGTAGTTTGTTTCCTGTAATCTCACCCGCCAGGTTCTGATGATCTTTTCAAGAACACAGTTGAAGAGTATCGGGGATAGCCCATCACCTTGTCGGACTCCTGTTTTGATGTCAAAGGAATGCGAGAGACATCCGTGGAACTTCACCTTGGATTTTGTATCGGTCAGGGTGGCTCTAATTAATGCCAGCAGTTTCAAATCAACTCCAAATTCATTTAAGATGTTTAGCAGGACTTTCCGGTCAATGGAGTTTTACGCTTTCTTAAAGTCCACAAAGACAGACACATACTGCTTGGACCTTAGTGTACAATATCTGATGATCGTTTTGAGATTTTGGATCTGTTCAGCTGTTGAGCGACCTTTTCTGAACCCTCCTTGGTATTCACCTATTTGATGTTCGACTTGTGCTTCCAAATGCTCCAGGATGGCAAGTGATAGAATTTTGTAAGTCACGGGTAGCAAAGATATTCCTCTGTAGTTGTTGATGTTCTTCATGCTGCCTTTTTTGTGTAATGGATGGATCAAAGCTATTTTCCAATCTTCGGGTAGGGTCTCCTTGTTCCAAATTTCTTCTATTTGCTTTTGCAAGATATCAAGTGATTCCTCTGGGGCATATTTCCATAGTTCTGCTACTACTGAGTCTTCCCCCGGCGCTTTGTTATTTTTGAGACGGGCAATGTGGCGCTTGATTTCATCTCTGTCGGGTGGTCTGGAATCTGGGTACCTGAGTAAGGGTTCCTTGGTCTCAATGGCGCTTTGCGGATTAGAGCAAGTAAGTAAATTCTTGAAGTAATCTGCCAGAATGCTGCAAATTTCTTCATTTGACGTTGCCAGTGTGCCGTCCTTTCGCTCAAAGCATAGAGATGGTGGTTTATAGCCAGTGAGTTTGCGTCTGAAGGCTCTGTAGTATTCTCTGCTTTCATTCTTCCTAAAGTTTTGTTCTATCTTTTCAATGAGAGATTTTTCTTATTTATGTTTCTCAGTTCTGAACACCCTAGCTGCTTGGGCATGTTGGGTTTTGTAGGTTTCCCAATCATTTTCTGATTTCGTAGAGTAGTACTGTTTCCACGCATTGAGTCTTTCTTGGAGGACTGATTCGCAGGTACTATTCTACCAGGCATGCTTTTTGCTCCTCTTCATTTCTGCAACGTTTTTGGTGGCCTCAACATGGAGACTTTTGGCGTTGGTAAAGTCACAGTCATTTGGTCTAGCCTTCTCCTGGAACTCCTCGACCCTTTGCCGAAGTTTATCATTGTCGAAGCGTGTGATCTGTTTGGTTGTCTTCCTTGTGTTTGCGGGAATTGGTTTGAATTTGATAAGAGACATATAATGATCTGAGGCCACATTGATGCCTTTCTTTACCTTAACCCTTAGGTACTCACGCTCATTTTCCCCCCTTTATTACTCGCGTGGGGTCTTTAAGGCCTCCGGGACAGTATGCATTGAAAAAATACCCTAATTACAATACAATTGCATCTTATTTTACTGCAAACACTGCATAACATTAAAAAGGATGTTTACAAGAAATCAATACACATTAAGTGACATTAAGCTCATGAAAATATTCTTTTTCTCACATTACACACAATTCTCACATATTTTCTTCATGTGCTCCCCACAGACATGTTCCTTGCATTTTACACATCTAGTTTTTATTTTCCTGTCCTTTGACTTAAGGCAAATCATGCAACTCTTTCTTGAATTGTCTGGCTCCTCTACATTTTCCCTGTCACCATCACCTGTACGTAGTCTTTTCTTGAGATTTCTAGGCAGGCTAGGTATAGCAGCACGTACCAACAGCCATGGTTTCATAAGTTCTTTCGCCAGCTCTTTCAAAAATACTCTCCTTGGGATGTTTTTCTCGTGGCTTGAATTGAATTCACATACAACGAAAGCGTTGTTACCAACCACATTGAAGAGATGATAGAAAACAACGAGTGTCCATTTGTTGGTTCGTCGTGCTACGTTGTAAGTTTGGCATAACTTGTCATTTGTGTGTACACAACCTTTCGTGCTTTTATAAAACAGAACTATTTCCGATTTCTCCTTCTCAACCTCTTCAATAGCTATTATGATGCATTCTGGAGATCAGTATTAGCGCTTTATGATTACTCAATATTTCACAGTCTGGATCAGAATCACAAGCAACTGGGACATCATCATCATCATCATCATCATCATCATCATCATCATCATCATCATCATCATCATCATCATCGACTTCTTCTTCTTCTTCTTCTCCTCCTAAAAGCCACTGTTCAATATCCTGTACTTGACGACTGTGCCTTCCAACCGTATTCATCTGAAAGCGAAATACAAATCGAAGTAACCCACTCTATTTGCTGCACTGTACCTCATGTCAAAGTAGAAGCGCCTTATACTGTAGGTTATAGGCTTACTTTTGTATATTAGCAATTCCAGACTTTACAAGAGGTTCAGATGCTGGCCAAAATATGTGTATTACACGTTCACATCATCAAAACTAAACAAATAGTTAGTTATAAGCAATATGTGCAAGAATATGAACATATTTTATTTTCATACGTAATTACTCGCGTGGGGTCTTCCAGGCCTGGTCACTACTCTCCACTGAATACCTTACTTGGCAACAGTGAGCCATATACTGAACTGAGCTCCCCTCCCCACTACATGAAGCTATTGCAAGTGTCAAGGTCACAGGTAGTCACTTTGGGAAAATATAACAATTTAAAAAGGGAGTGGGGCCTCAAAGACCCCGCGCGAGTAATTAAAGGTTAACATTCATAATCTCAGGGCTGTTTCTCCTGGAAGTTGCAACATGATCAATTTGTAACTCTCCGAGAGCTTGGGCGGGAGAACGCTAAGTCATTTGCTTTCTGGGTAGATGGCGAAAGTGGGTCGACATGACCTGCAGGTTGTGATTTTCGCAAATGGACACCAGTATTTTGCCATTGGGATTGGTTCTTTTGTGAGCAGGGTAATTTCCTATAACTTTCTTGTACTTCTGTTCACGACCTAGTTGGGCATTGAAGTCACCCAAAAGAAGCTTGACATGGTGTTTGGGGATTTTGTTTAATTTTTCATCCAGTAGGTCCCAGAAATTATCAACTTCGTCTGGATCAGACTTGTTCTTATCGTTTGTAGGAGCATGTGTGTTAACTAGGGCATAGGTTTTGTTCGCGCATTTAATTGTGAGTATAGACAATCTGTCATTCACAGGTTCGAAATATGCAACTGATTTAAGGATCTTGGTTCTAACAGCAAACGCGGTTCCAAGCATCACAGCTCCATTGAGGATTCCTCTTTGCGCTTTGCTCTTGAAAAATCGGTAGCCTTCGGATTCAAAAATCTCTTCATCTGGGTACCTTGTTTCCTGTAGGGCCATTATGGATATCTGATGTTCGTGAAGAGCTTTGGTGAGGGTTTTCAGCTTGCCAGTTTGTGTAAGTGAATTTATGTTGAAAGTTGCTAGAAAGGTTTTAGATTTTGGCCTGAGTTTTTGACTCTTCGGGGTACACCGAGATGCTCTGACTTGTCTCTTGCATGATGTCGAGTCTCCCCCAGAATCCGAACAAGTTCGTGCGCCGTGGCGTTTACGACGAATGACTTATCCGAAGATTTACCCCCTGGGGTATGTTTCTTGAAATGTTGTGCCATCATGCTTTTTGACTTGACTTTGCTTTGGACGGGTACCCATCCTTTTACAACTAGGGTTGTTAGCCCTAGAGGTTGCCTCAAGATGTTTTCTGGATTCTGGTCATTTACCAGCCTTCGCCGTAACTCTGGCAAGGAACCAGTTTTTTTTTGACGGTGGTATTTTATTTCCCTACTACCCTCTGACTCTGCTGGCGGCAGAGCCAGCGAGCTTCCCCAATTCCAATGGGACGCGCCCGATGGAGGTAACTGGTAAATCCCCACACGGGTTGGTTTTATTATTATTATTATTATTATTATTATTATTATTATTATTATTATTATTATTATTATTATTATTATTTTTTTTTTTTTTTTTTTTTTTTTTTTTTTTTTAAGATTGGATGGAATAATCTATAAATATTTATTGTTGTCATGAAGAACAAGACATTAATAAATAGAAAAGAGTGGAATAGGCTTTACGAATTTGTTTTTGTAATCTGGTATTGGTTCTCAATGCCATTTTAAATCCTTCCTTTTTGAACACGTTTAGTAAGTGTTTTTATTCGTTTTTTAATTTGTTTTTAGTAGCTGGTCTACTGTGTTGAGGAGATAGTTGTTTTCTACCATGATTTGTTTTATTTTTTGTTATTTCGTTGTTAAAATCAGTGTCCTCATTGGTACAGATAGCTCTGTGTAAAATCATATTCAGTCCTACTAATTTGTGTGAGGTTGGGTTTTTGGAATCATTTATTAGGTGTGATGTTTGAGTAGGTTTCCTGTATTGGTAAATGCAATCTAAATAAAAAAGACCATTTTTCTAAATCACGAATTTATAAACTAAATGTCAAGACCCAATGTGTAATGCCATGTACATTGGCCAGACAAAAAGTGATTTCCACACCCGATACAAAGAACTCAAAAACTTAGTTAAATACAACAGACACACAGCATTCGATGAACACATAATATGACAACTCACATCACTTCAAAGACATCAACACAGATCTAAAAATTTTATACATCGAAAATGAAACAAATCATTGAATATCCAAATTTACATCGCAAAGAAAGATAACAAAGTGAACCTCAATGTCTACACACATTTAAAATATACATCCCTATTCACACTACTTAATTTATGAACAAAAATTCCACACTTTGTTGCATTAGCGCCTAATGAATCATAGAGGAGGTTACTCAGACTTAAAGGTTGGAATATGGGGTAGAATTTTCTTATGCAGTTGTCTTGGCCACTCCAGGGGTTTTTAGTAAGTTATTATTTATCAATAAAAATAATGTCTTACAAGGTGCAGATGATGATTATATTTGTGGTTTAAAAGGGCCTAACAGCTTGGTCATTGGCCCTTATTACAAGGTACACTTTAATTCAGTTCATACTTGGCTCAGTCAAATCATTAACATAAATTTAATCTCAACTACACAATAATAATAATAATAATAATAATAATAATAATAATAATAATAATAATAATAATAATAAATGGAAAGAATTCTGGGCCAACAGAAAAAGTCAAGGTACCAAGAAGAAAGTAGGAGCCAGACCTACCCTTAAGAACAGCACAAGCATCAACCATCGAAAACAACAACAACACAGTAAAAGCACAAGCACCGTGGTCCTCAGGTGGCCCAATCAAACTTAAAAAATCTTCCTATTTCTTCAGCGTTTGTCCCTCTTGCTTATGGGGTCCGCTACATGGATTCGTTGTCTCCATTTAGTTCTGTCCTGGGCCATGTCAGGGTAGAGACAGATACTTTTCAGATCTTTGTGAAGGGTATTGGCCTATCGCTCTTTTGGTCGTCCTTTTGGTCTCCTATCAGCGACTTCTAGCATGTTACCCGTCTTCGCGATAGTGTCGGCGTCTGCCCTTAGTACATGTCCAAACCATCGTAGATGACTCTTGAGTTGGTGCAACGCCAAATCTCTACCTTATGGTTTAATTGAAGATGTGATCCAGCTTAGTGACCCAGCTGTCCATCTCAGCATCTTAGTCTCCATGACACCCAGTCAACACTCTGTCTCAGTCGTAGTCGGCCAACGTTCGCAACCATACAGTGCAACTTTAAAGAAAATGACATAATGGAAAAGTAGCCAGCCCATTAATTGCTCATTAGACAACCTCCAAGTAGTTTTCAAAAACATTTTAAATTATGATAATAACATAACAATGATGATAACAACAAATAAAATGGTAGCATAATTTGAATGAACTCAAATGTCAAGTAACGGTCTGCAATGCCATATATTTAGGCCAAGCAAAGCTAAATGTCTGCACCAATTAAAAAAATAAAAATAAAATAATAATAGTAATAGTAATAGTAGTAATAATAATAATAATAATAATAATAATAATAATAATAATAATAATAATAATAAAAATAATAAATCTTTACCTATTTTACAGATAAGAAGACCCAGCCAACTTGGTTCAAGGAGGTGGTAAGGGACCTACAGAAGATGGGGATCATTTATGAAGATATACAAGAACGCAACCCACTCAGGAGGAAACTAAAAGACCACCAGGGTTTTCAGGAAAGGCCAAAGTAGAAAACGGGAAAGACGTGGACAGAGGAAAGGAAAGAGTAACACTGGCAATGAATGAAGGAGGACTGGTCAGAGATCAAAGCCTAGAGAAGATGGACGAAATGACGTGGTCCTTAGTAGGACTGTATGAACATATAATAATAATAATAATAATAATAATAATAATAATAATAATAATAATAATAATAATAATACATCGGAGCAATGAAAAACCCGGTGTGTCCTTGACATAGCAAAGGAAGGGGGCATGGCATGGCGGAAGGTCAACGAAATGACTGGCCAACTGGAATCACGCCGGCAGAGTAATGAAATTGCAACAACTTGCATTCTGTGCTGGAGTGGAGAGTAGTGAGCACATCATAAAGGTAAGTTCTAAAATTCAAGTTTTTAAGGATTTAGATAGAAATAAACATACACATTTGTACATTTCTAAATATATTTGAGTGTGATTTGATATAATTTGATGAGAATCTGAGGATGTTCTTTCATGAACGAAACAGGTTGTTCTATTTTAATTAAGTTCTTTCATTTTCAATTATCATTTTGTTAACATATATATATTTTCAGATAGTATATCAGTTGATTTATTCAAGTTTTGGCAGACTGAAGAACTGAACAGTTATAAAAATAAAAATCTTTGTATAAACACGACACATCAGAAACACTGAGTAGTTAATCCATCCCTTCATGTACGGCTGGCATCAGTAAGGGCATTCAGCTGTAAAACTGGGCCATATTCACACCAAGCGCCGACTTCAATAACTTGGGGAAAAGACTAGTAAGAGAACTATGTTTCTTAGTACTAGATCTTTGTTAATGCTACATTCGCAGTTGCTAAATTTCCTTTTTTTCCCCCTGTATCTTCCATACACTTTGCATTCATTTTCTTTGGCAATTTAATAAAGAAAGCTCTTTCCTTATTTTGAAATTTTTATCTGAACTGGGCTATGAGAATGAAGCAAGGTCATGGAGTCAAGACTGTAACTGACATTGCTGACCAAGCCAAGATGGATGATAACTTATGAAATGTGGACTCTGTTGTCATCAGCATGTTAGTTTGGTGTGATGGAGCTCACTATTAACTACTATATCCTGCTAGCGTTGCTTCTAGTTCCTGGATTAACGGTCAGTATTTTGTTGTGGTGGTGGTGGTGGTGTTATTTCATCCTAGAATATTTTTTTCGTGTACTTGTATCCGGGAGATAGTGGGTTTGAATCCCTCTGTCGGCAGCCCTGAAGATGGTTTTCCGTTGTTTCCCATTTTCACACCAGGCAAGTGATAGGGCTGTACCTTAATTAAGGCCATGGCCGCTTCCTTCGCACTCCTAGGCTTTCCCTATCGCATCGTCGCCATAAGACCTGTCTGTGTCAATGCGACGTAAAGAAAAAAATCCTTTTATAATTTCCCTTAAACTATTTTCATGGTCTTTTTAAATCCCAGTTTGCCGGGCTGAGTGGCTCAGACGGTTAAGGCGCTGGCCTTCTAACCCCAACTTGGCAGGTCCTGGCTCAGTCCGGTGGTATTTGAAGGTGCTCAAATACGACAGCCTCGTGTTGGTAGATTTACTGGCACGTGAAAGAACAATATATAAGTAATAATAATTATAACGTAAACGTTTCCACCTTTTCAATACTACAATATATTCACAAAATTACAAATTATACGGTACTAGTTTCGACCCATCTAGGGGTCATCATCAGCCGTATTGGAGCAAAGATCATTTGTGGCGAAATACTAAGACAATGTTATTTTAAATAATAACAAGTGAAATGAGATGTTATGGTAATAGTTAATAATACAAGGAATATACATACTAAGAGGTTTTTAACAAAGAATAAAGTATAAATGGGGTGTTGTAAAAATTATAATCATGGAAATCAGTAAGTTCTTGTATTGAAATGAAATATGGCTTAGGAAGAGGGCTTAAGGTGGGGCTGAAGGGTGCGGGAGAAAGTGTAATTGTCTTGGAAAAGTACCTTTGATTAAATTTAGGATTGAGTTTAGGTTGGCTGCATTATTGTTTCTGAGGAAAGTGATAAATAGATCGAAGAGTATGTTGGGTTTCTCTGAGATTTCATTGAGATTGTGACTGGCATTAAAGTATTGGTCTAGGTGTATGTAGTAATTTTCCATTATGTTCAGTAAAGGGCCCTTGTTTGCTAATACGAGGATGTCCATGTCTTGTTCAATATTGGTGAAATTATGATTATAATCTTGCATGTGTTGGCCGATGGCTGAAAACTTGTTGTATTTTATTGCGTTAGTGTGCTCGTGGTATCTGATAATGAAGTTTCTCCCGCTTTGCCCGATGTAGGTTTTTTTACAGGTGGTACATTTGATCCTATAAACTCCTGATTTAAAAAAACTGCTGGTCTTGTTGATGTGTGAAGTATTGTATAAAACATTCAATAGGACCAAAAACATGAAATTCATAACCATCAACGTGAAAGAACTCCTGCGGGACTAAATTCCGGCACCTCGGCGTCTCCGAATACCGTAAAAGTAGTTAGTGGGACGTAAAACAAATAGCATTATTATTATTATTATTATTATTATTATTATTATTATTATTATTATTATTAAATCCCAGTTTCTTCTACAAGAAAGAAGACTTTGATGAGGAGTTGCCAGATTCTCCATTTTTCCTGGATTCTTCCAGTTTTTTAATATGATTTTGTTCCTCTGTTTATTACTTGCCCGGAGTGGGTGGTTCTACATTTCCTAATTATTTCTGCTTCAAAACCAATATAACTGCTGAAACGTACATTATTCAGAGCTACGTTGATAATTCTAAGAGACAAATAAGAAGTTATGTTCCTCATGCTGTTAACGCCCACTTCTACAGGGGTCTCTTTTACAAACCCGGACCGAGCGCACGGTGTTTGTACTCTGCGCTACAGCAGCTGCCTCAGCTCAACTTACGTTGCCCGCTTTAAGCTTGTATACAATCTTATGTGAAATCTTAACTTATAAAAGATGCTGGAAGTGTCGCCCTTCCACCATTAGGATTTTCTGCACACAGTTAGCGAGAGTTATGACTGTTCACACGACCATTAAGATGAAACCAGGCCTCATCCGATAAGAACACAAGCTATGGGTCAAATAAATGATCATTCAGCGATGCAAGATACCACTCACAATATCTCACTCTTGTGGCTGGATCAGCAGGTTTTAAACAATGGGCTCGTGTAAATCTGTACGGTTTGATGTGCAACCGCTTTCTAGCTCTGTGTGCAGAAGAAAACAGAAACCCCTACTTGTTGTGCTAATTTTGTGAGCAATTTATTCAGTGATTGTTCAAGATTCCTCTGTTAAAACAGTTTGTGTACGTGCATGTTTTTTATTGAGCAATGAGCCAGTAGTTTCAAATATATTTGCAATTACGTGAATCTGTGCTCGTGAAGGTGGCACGTCACCAGGAAATTGCTGAACAAATACATTGCATACCCGTCGAGCTGACTCCTACTAAAAATAACATTTTACAAATGAATATACACCAAGCTCGATAGCTGCAGTCGCTTAAGTGCGGCCAGTATCCGGTAATTGGGAGATAGTGGGTTCAAGCCCCACTGTCGGCAGCCCTGAAGATGGTTTTCCGTGGTTTCTCATTTTCACACCAGGCAAATGCCGGGGCTGTACCTTAATTAAGGCCACGGCCGCTTCCTTCCAATTCCTAGGCATTTCCTATCCCATCCTTGCCATAAGACATATCTGTGTCGGTGCAATGTAAAAAAAAAAAAAACGAAAATACGGTGTTGCAATGGTAACTGTCTCACCATGTTGACAGCTGAAATTCAGACTGGCCATTGATGATAGGTCAAACACGTGCACGCTCCTTACAAGGTCAAGAAATATGCGCGCGCATCCCATACAGCTGCTTAGGTCTCGGAGAGTAGAAGCTCTGCCGGATGCTTTAGGTTTCTAAGAGAGACTTTGTAGTTCAGTTTTGCAAGTGTGTTGTGGGCGTGTGACCATGAGAGAAGCAATCCATAGTAATTCAGGTAAGAGAATCTTTAAAATGAGGGGAAATGATAATGATCTCAAAAACATTGTTTTTTGTGTGTATTTTTTAACAAATATTCCTTTTTTTTTTTTTTTTTTTTTAAATCTGGTAATCTAGTTACCACCGGTGGCGTAGTCTGAAGGGGGACAAGGTAGCCCATAGACGAATTTGCACTCTCCTCATGACCAGGTGGTTCATTCCAAGCTTGGGCTGTCATACTTTCATAACATGTTTACAAATGTTATGCTGCCGCCCTCAACCGACTCTCACTCATTATCCTCTGTTTTTTCTTTGCACTTTCTTTCCATACTTCAGCTCTATTCCATTCTTCTATCCTGTGAGTCTATTTATTTCTTCTACCACATTAGTCCCTGAATCGTCTGATGATCTTGCTGTTAGTTTGTAATGCATATATGGTGTAACAAGAAACATCTTAATTGATGGTGTTGTCAGCTTCCGCTTGGAAGGCCAGCGTACAATGAGCCGTGTAGTGACGAATGAGAGTGCCACTTATTATGTCCAACTGTAAAGTATTCTTAAATTCAAACCTTCATAATTGGACAAGTCTTCCTCGAGAACAGTTAAGATTTTTTTTTGAAGACATAGAGCAAAGTTCTCTGTGGAACGTAAAGAATTTCACTTGTTGTCTTGACATGACAAAGCTCCAAAAGCTTATTATCATGTCTATAATTACAAGCCATGAAAGCAACAATCTAAACAAGGTAGACCGTGTCTATTCAAATTATAAACAAATACTATATCTTATTGATAATTATTACCATTTTGAAACATCAAGAATATACCAATATTTTATTTCTGTTTACAATATCTTCATAATCAGTTTTCTAAATATGTTCTTAGTATGTTAAGCTGTACCCATGGAAATAATGGTTTGTGAACGCTATGGTTAAGCCTATGTTTGATGCTCCATGATGTATCATACTGCAGCTACTGTGCTTATACAGGTGTCTGGCAAGGAAGGACATCTCGCACCATGTCTCTCCTCTCTCCTCATCATACCGTAGAAAACATGCATGCACTGCATCCCCTTGACCCCTCCCCCCCATTTGTGATTCCCAGCCTTTAAGCAGTCTGGTAGACATGTCTTTCCTGGTTTAGTTACTTGGAAGTTCAGATTTTTGCTGTTTCATTGTGCAGTTTTAATCTGTTAGAATTATGTAACTGGTCTGTCATATTTTATACAAGTAGTTTCATATTAATCTGTAATACCATATTTACTTGCATATTAGGCCCCTTCTTTCCCACTTTTACAGCCAAAAAAAGTAAAGGGAGGTCCAATATGCGATAACCTCAAATCTTTTGCAGTGAACACATGACTTCTAGGCCATAAAGAGCTATAAATTGTACAAGTAAACATTCTACACTGTTCTTTAACAAACCTGTGAATATATTTGAGTTATACTGGCTATTTTCATTGGAAGGCAGTATTTCTAAATGTTAAAGTCAATAAATGGTGAACGCGACTTTTAGGACTACATATAAAATAATTATAATCCATTTATTTACTCATATTACATAATTCGTTTCATCTCATTAATTCCTCTGATGAGGTCGACATCAGGAAGGGCATACAGACTTAAAAACTCGCTATGAAAATTTGCCTCACTTCATACTCGACCCCGTAGAGAAAAGGGACAAGGGTATTGTGTTATCACATTATGCAATATTGATGCAAAATAACTCAATGGCCAGTCTTTTGCCTCTGTCAGTTGAGCAGTAGGCCTACTACACAGTAAACCTGATCACTGCTTTCATTTTAATTGTCTTGTGCTGCTAACTTCCCTGCTACTGGCGTGTTGTCATTCCAAGTGACGTCATCTTCACTGCCATATTATCAGCCACACACTGCAACTGCAATCGAGACAGAGAGCATTCAAGGTCCCGTCTTTTTTAAACTTTTAAAAATAGTTTCGTTCCCGACTATAGAGTCTGAACTATGTGAAGCTATTCCCAAATGGTTTTTTGAGATGGTCTCTGATATACTCAGCTGGTGTATGTGTGGCAGAAGCCACTCCTTCTGAATAAAGCCGTGGTGTTGAAGGCGTGCCAAACCACCAGCTGATAAGCATTCTTTTGATAGCTGTGGCTGTTGAAAGTCAGACCCTTATTTTTAAGTATATTTCATGCTTATTTCTCTACATTTATCACATAAGGATATACCTAAACAGCTGTAAATGAGATAAGAGAGACCGCATTGTTTAGGTTGGGTATGGTATTGCAGGGATAGTGCCAAAAATTCCACGAAGGAAAGAATAAATATAAATAACAGGAACGTTTGCACTTTCATGGATATCTACAGGTGTGGCGGTAATGCGTTTTATTATCAGAATGTTTAATTTTGTATGTTTTGTGGTTTGGTATGTCCAACCGACAATTTAAATCCCCTGCAATAACTAGAGGGATGTCTTTCTTGCTCTGTGTTATTTGTTGGCCCAATTCGTCTATTATATCTATAGCCGTTGCATTTGGCTGAAAGTAGGTTGCTAATATTGTGATGTATTTTGTCTCTATTAGAATGGAGTGGTTCTGCTCTGATGTCGATACAATTGGTGTTATCCACGGTTTAAGAAGGACTGTTATTCCTCCTTGGGGTCTTCCTCTTTCTCCTTTTTTCGCTAGCAGGTGTATGCTATAGTATTCCGGGTGCTGCCAATGGTCTGTGAGAAAGGTTTCTGTGAATATAGCCACGTCATATCCTTCAGGAAAGTCTGGTGGAGCTATGCACACTGCGCTCTTTAATCCTTCTACGTTCCATAACATTATTTTCATCCTTCTTCTCCCGTCGATTTCTCCAAGTCTTGTAATTTCCGAGAGCTTTTGAGTTGTTTTATTCAAGTGATGCCCCTGGTTCTCTTCAAAAAGACCGAATAAAACAGTAGCGTCTAACTGTTACTCCTGTTGGCCAGAATTCCCTCTTGTTTGCACTTTCAAGGAAGTTGAAAGGTATTCCTACCTTGAAAGCTTTGGTGCTGTATCTTGTTTCTATCTCTTCGCAAGTAACATTCTCTGCGATTCCCTTTTTGGCTAGGAATCTTTTTATCGCGTCTTTTGTTGTCTCCTGTTTTAGTCTTCCCACATACAGCCAGGCCCTCTTTTCCTCTGCTTGTAAGTCATCGTCCTTCGCTCCTGTACCGTTCATGGTTTGTTGCTGTCTCTCCGGGCGTCTGTGTCTTTTGTGGGTTTGTCTTGTCCGTTTTCCCTCTTCTTCTTCATCCGTTATCTGATTTTGTTCTTGGTGTTGATGCGATACTTCTGCATACGGCTGTTGTTTTTGCTCCCAGGTGGAGTGGTTTCCCCTTCCACTACTCTCCTCCGTGAGGCGGTTGATTCTCTCTCGTATGAAGTCGTTCTTATTTATTCTTACAAATTCCTGTGGTACAGGGTTCTGCTGCTTTGTAGCTGCCATTTCCTCTTTAATCATATTTTTGATATTGTGTGTGATGTCTGCTATCATTGCTCTCATTTGATTGTTGACTTTTTCGGTAATTTTGTATTCTAGTGATTGATGTAGCTCGGGGTCCAGATCATCTGCCGTTTCTCCCTGTGGCGTGTTAAGTCAATGTGGGGTGCCAATAAATATTTTATTCATACCAGTGGCGAAAGGAACGAAAACCTTAGCATAGAAAATGAGAAGGTCGACCCACAACAACAAAGATCGTCAAAAGATAATCATTGGGACACCACAACGCTCAAGGTAAACCAAAGTTATTTCACTGGTGGTGACTTGTCGGACCATGGAAAGACTTGCAGTCAATGCCTCGTTGGGTGAAACCTAGTATATCAGATTTTATCATTCACCAATCAGCAGAGCCAGTGGATGCCACGGCGGGCTACCCGAGAGGGGTGTCCGTGGTAAGTACAATTTTTTTTTTTTTTTTTTAAAGAAGAAAGAAAAAGGGAAAGGTAAAGAATGAGAGAGAACGCACAACTGACCAAATGTAAGAAAAGGAGAATGGTTTTAAAATAAGTTGTATTTTAAACTCCAAATGACAAGAATAAGCAGGGTACAACAAGCAAAGAAGGGGAATTACAAACTTTTGATAAGGGCTCAGCCCGTTTGACAACCAAGACACAATCAAGAATAATAATTATTAAGATTTCTTGGGAACTATTATTATGACTTTCAAGAAAAGCTCAAGAGCAAGGTTCGACAGGGAAGACTAGAATCAACACCTATATAAGTACACAAACACTTTAATTAAGAAACAAAGCCACTAAATCTTTATATAAACAATGATTTAAGGCCACCCTTACAATCTCGATTTTGCACCCAAAGGAGGGCAGGAAATTTATAACACATCGGAGGACAAGAATTTTTAGAACTCAATATCCGAAAGGAAGAAAAGGAAAGAAAAAGAAAGCGGAGTAAGGAGGGAAGAAGAGAAAAAAAAAAGGAATGAAGAGGGGGGGGGGGATCCTTCCAGGCTGCTTAGACGCTATCACGTTGGCAATGTAAACGACCACTCGGGTCAGTGAAAAGTTCAAGGTGTGGCAACACTACTCTCACTTGTCCAAGCACAGTTGATTCTGGCGTATGAGGTTGATAAAGGTTCCAGTCTGAAGGACTTAGTTAGAATTGAAGCCACGAAACCCCTAAATAATTTAACATTCAAAGTTCAAATCTTGATATTGAGTGCGAAAGGTATAAAAGGTTGTAACTTTTGCTCACCCAGTCTGTTGATACATCAATGCAGCAATTCACAAATAAAAGTAAGTAAAACGTCGCAATGGACCAGCCGTTGGCGAACAGTTCCGCTCTCTCCACTCGAGTTGTTTTCCAACTGAATGTCTGACCGCCGAGAGTAAGGAATAGCTTGCTTATATAGGTGGTGAACATATTCGAGAAGTTACTCGATGAAAAATACGTAGGTGTGACGTCACAACGAGGAAGCAGCAGCAGTGTCAGATAGCAGGCCAGTTAGTGAACAGCTGGGCGAGCAAGCAGAAGAATGCGGCAGAAGGTAAGACGTAGTAGAGCGGTCGTAACATCCCGTAGGTGGCAGCGTGTGCTGAGTGCCTCTTGTTAACTCTTGTTCTTGGTCGCTAGATGGTGCCACTTGTCCTGCTATGCAGCTGTCGCTCTTCTCTTGTAAGCTTTCTGTTTGTGTTCCCTTAACCTCCATTGATGGCATGTTTTCATCATCATTTTTTGATTTTTGAGCATTTTTCTGCCCAGTGAAGTAATTTCTCAGTACACTCACCGCTTTTAGGATTTCCTCCTTCTTTTCTTTCTTCATATAACCTCCTGTTTCCGCGATATCTGTTAGGTATAGTAGAGCATCTTCTACACGAGCTTCCGTGTCGTCCGCCATTTTTTTCAAGTCAGTGAATGTCCGACCGGATTTTATGCAACTGTGGAGTTTCTCTCCTAAGTGAGTCAGGTTGTGTGGTAGGGGTGAATATTTGTGCGCACTTATTGCAACTGTGGATTTTATCGCCTGTGTGGGTCGATTCGTGCGGTGGCGTGAGTTCACTCGGTTTGTGCTATCTGTGGTAACACTTTTAGATGGGTTTGGTATTGAAGTGTGAGTTTTGTGTAGTGTTACAGTTTGTTAAACTTAACCTCACTATTGCATGCAGAGATGAGTGGTGAATATAATGCTCGAAAACTGACGGATTACCTCCACTGTTGTTTGCACCATAACGCCTACAGCACTGATATCTTCTTTCTTCCGTTTTGTCACATAATTGGCCAATATTGACTTTCTTTTAATCTTGATTTGCAACATTCACTAAACAACCTATTAAGAGTAAGCACTTTCTATATGAATAAAGAACTGAACCTAACAGAAAACCACAAAACAAAATTAGTAATAGATTCACTGCAAGAAGAAGGTTTCAACCTGCTAAACGACACCAATGTCCCTACATATATTTGCTACAACGGCAAAAGCACTATAGACATCGCCCTCGTAAGAGGAGAAATAAAAGGGGATATCAATCCACATTGGTGCGCGAACCACACACCAATAAGAAAACACATTCCAATGAGCATCAACATACAAAGTGAATGGAAGGCAAAGAAAAAACAAGAAACGAGACCACTCTCAAGGAGATTGGATGTTAGAAAAGTGGAAGAATGCAAAGAACAGATGGAACAAATCAAAACACTAATCGACAACTCAAATGTAGAGGAAACTGTGCATGAACTGGAGAAACTCTTAACACAAGCAGCCAGCCCCAGGAAAGTGCGAACAGCAAAAGCATGGTTCGATCAAGAGTGCTTCCTATTAAGGAAAGAGGTGCTTCAAGCTCTACACCGACTAAAATCGGACATTGAGAATCATACACTCCTCCAGACATACACCGAGAAAAGAAGATGCTACAAAACACTAACACGGGAGAAGAAAACGGCATACAGGGAAGAAGAAGGAAGAAGAATAGTTGAGGAAGCCAGGAGAGACCCATTCATAGCAATCCACCCTCGAAAGCAGGCACAGACCCACTATATCAGCATGGAGGAATGGACGAGACATTTCAAAGACACCCTCAGCAAAGAAGGAAGAGAAGGAACACCGGAAACCAACCAAGTGCATACAACGCATGAGATGGCAGCTTGGTCTCCACTTACTACAACTGAGGTTCAAAA
The DNA here is from genome assembly GCF_040414725.1 of Anabrus simplex. Classification (NCBI taxonomy): domain Eukaryota; kingdom Metazoa; phylum Arthropoda; class Insecta; order Orthoptera; family Tettigoniidae; genus Anabrus; species Anabrus simplex. The sequence continues at coordinate 190,334,627 of NC_090279.1, forward strand.
CATTATTGAATCCACAAAAAAGAAAAAAGCTGCAGGATCGGATATGATAGACAATGAATACCTGAAAGACACGGCTCATCTACTAGCTCCAATTTGGACGAAACTTTACAATAAATGCATAGAAACAGCCAAAATCCCAGATCAGTGGAGACAATCAATAGTAAAGGTAATTTTCAAAGGCAAAGGAGACCCAAAGGACACAAATAAATACAGAGGAATAGCCCTGGAAAACAATCCTTTTAAGGTATTCACAAAACTAATCACAGAAAGAATAAGAGACACAGTAGAAGAGCACCTCCCAGAATCTCAATTCGGGTTTAGGAGAGGAAGATCCACTCTTGCAGCGGTGGAACTACTGCTAAATAACATATGGGAAGCCATCGAAAAGAAGGAAAAATACTATGCAATCTTTATAGACTTCACAAAAGCCTTTGATCTCCTGGACCAAGCATTAGTACAAAGGAAGCTCGAGGAAACTCTAGGAAGAGACAGCGCCTGGACAAGAATCATAAACTCCATAAATGAATGGAACAAGATAAGAATCTCGGACAGCCTAGACCTTTCAGGACCAATAATTCAACCAAATGGTGTACTCCAAGGGGACCCACTAAGCCCTCTGCTGTTCATCCTGGCAGCGAAGGACATTATGGAAATTGCGCAAAATGAAGATGTAGCAGCATTCGCCTATGCGGATGATATTGTGATTGGCTCAAAAAGCTTAAAGAAACTGCAGAACACTATAGACGAAGTGGGAAAATGGTGCATTGAGCACAAGTTCGTAATTAACACTGAGAAGACGGAAATGATGGTGTTCAGATCAGGAGGGCAAATACCAAAATCGACAAGAATCACCTTAGATGGGAAAATAATATCGATCACCAAAGAATACAAATATCTAGGGATAACACTCCAGCCGTCTGCAAAATGCTTCACTACACACACAATAGAGAAAGCGACACAAGCAGTTAGAGTGATAAACGACATAAGCTTCATCAGAACACTAAGTCTTGACACAGCAATGGCGCTCTTCAAATCGAAAATTGTTCCAATACTTACGTATGGCATTGAAATTATATGGACACACCTGAATGAAAAGAACTTAGCAACACTGGAAAGAGTTAAAGCAACATACATCAAAAGAGCAATCGGAGTGGCAAAAACAACAAGATCCAGATTAGTCTACCTTCTCACGCGGGAAACTTTCCTCATAGAGGATTTAAGGACAATGTACACCCTGCCTAACACAACGGCATCGGAGAACCTACTAAGGACACTAATAAGGAAAAGAGAAGAAGTACCCACGGAATTCTATGGAACTGGGGCCATGATTGATCGTACATGGACAGGAGCAAATTTTGAGACGAGGCACGTGTATACAAGACTTGCAGTACATGGATTCCATTATGTCATCTGCAAAAACACAACATACCACGAACCATCAAACTCATGCAAGTGTACATTATGTGGACAGTTATGTGAACGATATCACTTAGAACTCTGCAACAAGAGGACTAGATCAATCAGAGACTATGCGTCCAATGGTGCAAGTGTTAAATTGTTATAACACCTTTCACTAATGTATGGCTATTTTGCTGCAATAAATGTTTTATTATTAATTTTGTATGTTCTTTGTCTCCCATTTTTTATTAACGTATACCCTAGTATGTTTTGTTTGGCATCTTCAAAAATCGTTGAAAGTAAGGGGAGAAATAAAAAATTCAATATTATTATTATTTGTTTGGTACATTGGCGAGTAAAACAATTGTGATTGGATTGTTTTTATCACGTTTTAAACCTACTTCTCTCCCAAAAAACCCTATATTGGCCTGAGTTACGAGATATTAAACGATCACTTTGTTAATGATCTCGCCTGGCTATATTAATCGGCCTAGCAACAACCGTGAATATTTTTAAATTAAAGTAAACTCATTTCCTCATACCAAGGTGGTGGAGCTATTTTTTAGACCGGCCCCAGTGGAAGGGAGTTGCATGTACCATTTTTACTGCAAATCAACCTTCCTGCCATTCGTAAATCTCTGGCAATATGGTCCGGGGAATCGAACTCAGGCTCCCGAGAACAACAGCTAATTGTGCTAACCATTATGTGGCGGACATTCTTAACTACAAAACACAGACATATATACATGACTGATGTGTGGTTGCAATGCGTGGTTCAGACATGAAACTGTTCACCTATTTATGCAACATCATCAGAGCTGCAGTAGGCTTATGCTACGGAAGCAGAAATTTCTTAACTACAAAACACAGATGTACCACACGACTTTGACGTGTGTGTTCATTGCGTGGGTCATACGGACGAAACTATTCACAAATTTGTGTGATGTCATCAGAGATGCATAAGGCTTGTAGCTGCTTCAAAACTGAATCATTGTTCTTCTCTGATGAATTACGTTGGGGGGGTCTTGTAGGCGAGTTTTTTTTTTTTTTTTTTCATTTTCTTCGTCTCGAAAAGCCAAGGGGAGGGTCTAATACATGAGTAAATACGGTAAATTTGAATTATGTTCTTTGAATTGATTATGTAAAGTCTCCCAAAGAAAGGATGACTTGCTGTAAATTTACTAGTTCTGATACAATGCTCTCTTTATGCTCGGTGAGTGAGTAAGTCTTTATCTATGCTACCTTTACGTCTACATGCAGTCGTAACCCCACCATAAGTACAGCATTAGTATATGTGCCTACCCAGTTTCCTTTCTCATGCTCTACTACTGGTAACACTATTCACAGAAAAAAAATTCTGAAGACATTGAGCACAGAAACATATAAACCCAGTCCCTATTCTTGAGGTTCATAGAGTTATACCAATTTGTAAGTTGTTGTAATAGGCATTTTGCCAGTTTGAGGATATGTCTTGGCTCTACAATATTGTGGATCACTATTCCCTTCCAGAACTTTAACCTTTCCATAGGACCTGAAACTCGTTCTCTCAGTTCCCTTCACATACGAGCAGTAGCGTAGCAAGGATTGGCCGATGGCGGGGGTGGTTGTAGTTGTAAAATGATGGTAGAACACAATTAAGGTGCATGAATGACTTGTCATTACAAGGACACTGTTAGAAGTAAATTACAGATCTGTTTGGTTGTGCAATTATGTCTCTGAATGTTTATTTAGTGCAATCCAATCAATCATTCAATCAATCAATCAATCAATCAATCAATCCTGATCTGCATTTAGGGCAGTCACACAGGTGGCAGATTCCCTATCTCTTGTTTTCCTAGCCTTTTCTTAAATGATTGCAAAGAAATTGGAAATTTATTGAACATCTCCCTTGGTAAGTTATTCCAATCCCTAACTCCCCTTCCTATAAACAAATATTTGCCCCAATTTGTCCTCTTGAATTCCAATTTTATCTTCACATTGTGATCTTTCCTACTTTTAAAGACACCACTCAAACTTATTCGTCTACTGATGTCCTCCCACGTTATCTCCCCGCTGACAGCTCGGAACATACCACAGTCGAGCAGCTCGTCTCCTTTCTCCCAAGTCTTCCCAGCCCAAACTTTGCAACGTTTTTGTAACGCTACTCTTTATGTCGGAATAAATCGAGTTGCTTTTCTTTGGATTTTTTTCCAGTTCCTGAATCAAGTAATCGTGGTAAGGGTCCCATACACTGGAACCATACTCTAGTTAGGGTCTCACAAGAGACAAATATGCTCTCTCCATTACACCCTTACTATAACCCCTAAATACCCTCATAACCATGTGCAGAGATCTGTACCATTTATTTACAATCATATTTATGTAATTACCCCAATGAAGATCTTTCCTTATATTAATACCTAGGTATTTAAAATGATCCCCAAAGGGAACTTTCACCCCATCAATTCAGTAATTAAAACTGAGAGGACTTTTCCTATTTGTAAAACTCACAACCTGACTTTTATCCCCGTTTATCATCATACCATTCCCTACTGTCCATCTCACAACATTATCGAGGTCATTTTGCAATTGCTCACAATCTTGTAACTTATTTATTACTCTGTACAGAATAACATCATCTGCAAAAAGCCTTATCTCTGATTCCACTTCTTTACACATATCATTGATATATATATATATATATATATATATATATATATAAGAAAACATAAAGATCCAATTATACTGCCTTGAGGAATTCCCCTCTTAATTATTACAGGGACAGATCCAGCTTCACATACTCTAATTCTTTATTTATTTATTTATTTATTCATTTATTCATTTATTCATTCATTTTACAGCCGCAATTTGAAATCAACCCTCTCAACGATCCACATAGCATCGAATATGTGTTCGACCGCCCCAAGGAGCCCATCTTCATGCCGAAAGGACCTAATGAAGATGTGGTGTTCAAAGTACCTGTTGATTACCTGGTAAGTTCCAAGTGAATCATATTGCAAGATAATTGATAGAATATTTGATATAGAATATGTCTGCCGTTTCATTCCAGTACTGGGTCCCTCAAAAAAAAGTGTGTAATTTAAAAAAAAGTGCATACCAGAATTCCTTCAAAAATTTCAAAACTATAAAAGCTGGCACAAAAGGGTTTAGATGTTAAGGATTTCAAATATAATCCAAACAGGCTCATAAAAATAGCTAAATATGACCCAAAAAGTAGAAAATATGACCAAATATATGTACTTTCAATGAATGTTTTGTTTATTTCATAAAAGTATTAGTTCTGTATTGACAATATATATATTGTACCAGGAAAAGTTGATTTTAAAAAGCATGAGGTCTTTCTGAGGGGTGCCTAGTCCTTAGGAGAAGGTACAGAGAGAGAGGATTGCAAGGCGAAATAATAGATATTATATCTTTCTTTCCTTTATTCAATCTCTGGAAGGTCACCCTATTATATCGCCGAATCATAAATATTTACTAGAAAATAAATCCCAGTTTCAACAACAGAATATCGAAAAATCAAGTTGATCAAGTAAAATTCAACTGAATAATGTCTTTCTCAATCAGTTATGTCCATCATGACTTTCATGGCATAAATTAATAATAAAGCATGTTGTAAGTAAATAAGAAATCCTAAAGTTTTTTCTATTGGCACTTGCAATTTCAGATTACGCTTTCTACATAAATTAAATAAAGTAAATTTGCTAAGTCCTTCTTGTAAACACATCAAACTCAAATATGAAACACTTGAAATTAAATCTGATCTTCTAGTATAAAGTCTGAGTCTGGCGTAGGGATGTGGCGAACCCATCGCCCAGTGGGAAACCACTGCAATCAGCCACCCGAGTATTGGCGGGAAAACCATAACGATTCGGGTAAGGAGGTAATGCCTGCCCGCAACTGGAGAACATCTTGAGGCTCTCCAGGGCTAACAACCTTGGTTGTATTCAGAATGAGCAATTTGCTCCATGCTAGGCTAAAGCTTCTCAAGCATGATGGTAAAACAAAGACATGAAGTTATTACCCCAGGTGGCAACTTTTCAAAGAAATCCACCGTCGTCGACAAGCGACGCATGCATCCTGTTTGGATTCTGGGGGGGACGCAACATCATGCTAAGGACGAGTCGGAGCGTCTTGGAAATCCTGAACAGTCATGAAGGCTGAAACTCATATCTAAGACCTTTTTGGCAACGTTCAACATAAACAGTCTAATACAAACTGGTAAGATGAAACAGCTGACCAATGCCCTTCACGAAAATAAAATTGCAGTAATAGCTCTGCAAGAAACTCGCTTCACTGACGAAGATACGTATGAGTCTGAAGGGTATTTGGTCTTCAAGAGCAGATCCCATAAGAGAGTAATGGAAAACACCCCTATCTTCGGTACAGCTTTTGCTGTCAACACCGGAATCCTTAGATCAGTCTCAAATTTTGAAGATGTTAATGATAGGTTATGCCTACTATCCCTGCGTTGTGCAAATAAAACATATACGCTAGTCAATGCACATGCTCCAACTAATGAACAAAACAAAAAAGGTCTGGAAGGCACAGATAGATTCTGGACCGTCCTGGATGCCAGATTAGCGAAAATCCCGAAACACCACGTCAAGATCCTAATGGGTGATTTTAATGCACAGGTAGGACGTGAACGGAAACACAGGAAAGTTGTTGGGCTCTACCCAGCACACAGAAGAACCAACAAGAATGGAGAACGCCTCGTTGAACTATGTGATAACCACAACCTCCAACTGATGTCAACACACTTTCGTCACTTACCAAGAAAACAGATGACATGGAGATGCCCAAACAAAACAGTAGGAGAATTCCAAATAGACCATGTTGCTATATCTCGAAGATACAGTCCGGAAATCATGCACGTTACTGTAAAAAAGGGAATAAACCTAGACTCAGATCACTATGTATCAGAATCAAGTTTCGGCCAATCCCTCTCAACAAAAATAAAAACAAACCCACCATAATTCGCTTCGACACAAAAAAGCTCAGAGAAAGAGAGAATAAATTCAAGGAACTTGCCCAACCAGTGGAAAAAGACTTCAGCAGCACGAGAAAACAGATGATACAAGCTGCAAAAGAGTGGCCGAAATCAAGAAGAGGAAGAAGCACACGTGGTGGAACGATAAGACCTTAGGGGATCGTCTGAATGCCTGGAAAAAGTATTACACCTTGAAAAAAGAAGAAGATTGGAAGATGTACAAACCACAACAAGCACAAACAGCAAAAATAATACGCAGTGAGAAACTCAAGTATGAAAAGTAACTACTGGACAAGATTGAACAAGACTTTCATAGAAGTGAGACCCGTGAATACTTCAGAAATATTAAAAGGAAGGTACAAGGATACAAGGCACCTTCCCTTTGATTTCTAAGGAAAGATGGAACTCTTGCAACATCAAATGAAGACAACTGCAAAATCTTAGCTAAGTATTTTAACGACGTTCTAAACTGGGGTGAAAAACCAGCCAACCCCATCAAAACAAACAAACCAGCGAGCCAGAACCTGCCATCTTCTCCACCAAATCACAATGAAATCAAACGCCACATAAAGAGACTGAAAAATAACAAGGCTCCTGGTGAAGACTCCATGATTGCGGAACTGTGGAAACATGCCCCGGAAGAAGCGATTGACATCCTACACCAAACCATTGTAAATATATGGGAAAAAGAACAACTACCAGAGGACTGGAAGCTAGCCTTGATCAATCCTTTACACAAGAAAGGAAATATAAGAGATGTAAACAATTACCATGGAATTTCTCTTCTGTCAGTAGCCTACAAGATCCTGTCACTATCCATCCTTGAAAGACTAGAACAGCAAGTTGAACACAAATTCAGGGAATACCAAGCAGGTTTTCGGAAAGGCCGATCAAGTGCAGAACAAATACTTAACCTAAAAACCATAATAAGATACCATATGCTGAGAGGTCGAACCTATGTATCTACATTTGTAGACTTCAGGAAAGCATACGACTCCATCGACTGTGATGTGTTGCTTAATATCCTTGCAGAAATGGGAGTCGATGAGAAACTGCTGGCGATAATAAGGGCAACACCAACTAATACCAAATCCAAAGTAAAATTCCAAGGATGCCTCTCTGAACCCTTTGAGATCAAGACAGGTGTTTGACAGGGAGATGGGCTGTCACCTCTTTTGTTCAACTGCTTACTTGAGAAGGTAATACAGGAGTGGCAAAAGACATTAAAAGAAAGAAACCATTACAAACTCATAAGGATTGGGACAAAGAAAAATGGAGTGGAAATAGATTGCTTAGCGTTCACTGATGATATAGCCCTTATGACAGAAAATTTCGAAAGTGCAACAGAACAGATCAATGTGTTGAAGGAAGTAGCAGAACAAACAGGTTTACAAATTTCCTTTCAAAATACAGAAGTAATGTCAAATATCAAAGATGATACGGCACAACTTAACACCAAATATGGAACGATAAACCGTGTTAATAAATTTAAATACCTTGGGGAATGGATTCAGCAAAATGGACTTGAGAAAGAGGCCATAGCAGCAAGAATCAAGAAAATGGAAGTCAATTTCCAAACCACTCGCAACATATACAACAAAAAGTGCTTTTCCCTGAACACAAAAATTCGTCACTACAACACTGTCATCAAACCAGTATCGCTGTATGCATCTGAATGCCTTATCCTGTCTAAGAAATGTTTGGTTGCGGATTTAGAGAGGAAAGAAAGAAAGAAAGAAAGAAAGAAAGATCCTACACACCATACTTGGTCCAAACTACAAAAATGGCATCTACATTAGAAAATCCAGGCAAGAAATATACTCTAAGATAGAAAAGATCACGGACACAATGCGTAAAGGCAGAGTTCGCTTCTACTGTCATATACGACGCATGATCGATTCTCAATGGACGAAACATATTTTCAGTACATTTGACTCAAAACCAAAAACGGCAATGCCATGGTACATTAATGTCAAGAAAGATCTTAAAGAACTGGGCCTACAAGCAGAAGATGCACAAGACCAAAATCTTTTCAGAGCAGCCATCAAGACTTTTGGGACTTCCCAGGATGAAAAACGGGCAACTGGTGCTAAATGGACAGAAGAACGTCGTGCTAAACACAGTGAGCTAATGAAGACGATGTGGATCAAGCGAAAAATGAACAAATGCCAGAATGTAAAGTGAGGCTTATCGTGGTCCCTAGTTGGCCGATTAGCGAAGTTGAATGAATGAATGAATGAAAGTTCTGAGTATTGTCCTATTTTTTTGTAAATTATTGTACACTTTACATAAATATTGTAAATTGAGAGTTTATGATACACTTCCACTATGAATGAAGCACTCAATTGATATTTTAAAGTTCCAATAAATGAGAATATACGACATTATGAGAGCACACAGTTATTTGAAATTCTGTCTTTACTTTAAGAGTTGTAAAACATTAATTTTCCAAGTCAAATATTAAGTAAAAGAGCTTTCATTCTTCTTTTTCAGTAATGACACTATTTATAAAAGTTCTGTTCAAAGTTAGAATTATGTTTGAATGGGAAAAGCACTGATATCACCTGACATATGCCTTCTTGTTGAACTCGAACAGTTGAATACTGCTCTGCAAGCAGCAATCTGGAACTCAGCTATCAGCAAACACCACGATGTTCCGTAGTACCACGTTCCTGGAACTGTCCCTCGTAGTACCAAGTCCATGTTGATCCGCATCAAATCTCCGTCGATCTACGTCGTTCTCCGTCGTCTTGAGTCAGGATTTCTGATGTTACTAAAAGAGTGGCTTTAACATGAGAAAGTCCAACTGACTAGGTTGAAAAGTGCACCATTTGATTTTGCACTGTTAGAACTGATTATCACTGTCTCATAAATAATCACCATTCACTGAATGAGAAATACATCAGAGCACTGTCTATTATTGTAAATTACGAATAATGAGAAAATACACTTCCCTGCACAGTTCATCTTGACACTTACTGCACACTGTTTGTATTGTCAAAAATAACTTTAGTTCGAAGTACAGTTTATCATGGCTCACTTTCACAGCAAAGAAATAAATAAATAAATAGCTCTCTCTCGTAATATCTCATAATGTTCCTTCTCACTATCACAGTTCTACAAGTATTCGTGCATGAATTCTATACTTCACAATATTACTGAATTACGAAGTTCATTATACAGTCTATCCACACAGGTTGTTTCAAATGGTACAGTCTGTTATGACGATACGCGAACAATCTTTCTACAAATTAAAGTGTTCTAGGCTCTGATAATACTCAAAATAGTCAATGTGTTGTGACCCACGCTCACGATATTCGGAGTTGAAACAGTTCAAGATCATTACAATTTAAAGTAGCTGTGCTAACTTCAAGTTAGTTATAGTTATTCACACGAAAATTGAGATATTTGTCAAGTTCAAATATTGGTGAAATATTATAAGTCTTATGACTCCGATGTTGTACACACGTTAATTTCCAAAGTTTGAATGTCTGATGAATTGCAAGTCCAACAATTTATAAGTTACTCACTGGTATTCACAGAAACTAAGTGTCAACTTGCAGTCAAAGTTATATATGTATTACGATGTCCGGCAGTATGAATACTGAGTTCAACTCGTCGTGTGCAGCATGACATGTGAGCCAGCTGTGAAGAATGCGAACTGAATTGCTACGGTCTGGTCTGCTGCTTATATTCCGTACGACCCAAGGTTGCTTGCCACGTCACTGGGGGAAGTGTCATTCCTTTCTCGCTTATATCTCTTGAATGCCGTGATGAATTTTATTGAAATTGACATATGTTTACGTTCAGAACATGTAGAACGGTGATGTATGTCTCATTTCTGTAACTTTATCGGCTAAAAAGTTAGAAATTTTCCTTCCAGTACATTCGAGAGAGAGGCGCACAACATGTGGCAGTGACGTCACCCGCAGGTTCATTGCTCGTGACGTGTCCAGCTCGCCACGAGGAGCTTCGTATCATGCTTGCACAAGATGTCGGGCATACGAACACATATTATCGCCGTCCCTTTTCCATATATTCCGGCAATTATAAAACAATGTACAGGGCTGGAACAGTTCCTGGTACAATATATAAAATGTCTATTCTCATCATCATGATCATCAATGTCCCACTCCAGTCACCCGGGTGTGGTTAACAAGCCTCCTCCACTCCTTTCTGTCCTTCCACTTTTCCTGCTGCATTACTTCCGGCACATTCAATCCAGCTTCTCTAATGTCCTTCCAGATCTGATCCATCTACCTTCTTCTCAGTCTTCCGAATGGTCTCTTTCCCATAACTTCTATTTCCAAGTGAACATAGACGGAGAACAGTTAGAGAATGTATAACAGTTTACAGATCTGGGTAGCATTATTAATGGAAGAAATGAAATCAATCCTGAAATTAATAACAGACTAAGTAAAGGTACAAAATTTTATCATCAAGTCAGAGAGCTTTTATGGGATGAAAAAGTACCCAAGAGAACAAAATTATCATGATATAAACAGTATTTTATACCAATTGTAACATACGGACTAGAAACGTTGGTAACTATTAAGAGACAAGATAGTAAGATCCAAGCAGTAGAAATGAAATTTTTAAGAACATCGGTTAAAAAGACAAGAAGAGATAGAATCCAAAATATTAAAATCAGAGAAGAGCTAAATATAGAACTGTCAGTACAGAATATACAGAAAGCAAGACTGAGATGGTTCGGACATGTAAAAAGAATGGGGAAATGAATGGATAGCAAGAAGGGAATTGGAAAGAGAAGTTAAGGGAAAGAGACCAGTTGGAAGACCAAGAAGAAGGTGGATGGATCAGATATGGAAGGACATTAGAGAAGCTGGATTGGATGTGGCGGAAGTAATGGAGCAGGAAAAGTGGAAGGACAGAAAGGAGTGGAGGAGGCTTGTTTAACCACTCCCAGGTGACTGGAGTGGGACATTGATGATGATGATAATGATGATGATGATGATGATGATGATGATGATGTGCAGTGTAACCACCTTATTTAAAAACATGCATTGCATGGAAATCTGGGTTCTGCTAATAACATAATAGTCTTGGTCATTCTCTGGATCTCTCTGAACTTACAAAATGGTTGCCCAGTTGTACTTCCTCTCAAAACAATAATCACCACCACCACTCCCTGAACTTAAACGATGAATTTCAAGCAATTCTGTCCAGCTGTTTTGCCATCATGTTGACAATAACAAGCAAAGAAGCAGACATACAGACAAAATAATAGAACTGAACTCACTTTCCACCACTTACAGATAATTGAATATAAAAACAAAATCTTAGGTGAAAATCCAAAATGGACAGAAAAAGATTGTAGTTTTATTTATATACAAGGGTTGGGGCAAAAGTCATTGTAACTATTTTTCTTCTTGCAGATATCTGAGCAGATCACAAACTGCTATTTGTTGGGTGGAAGCTATGCAGGCATAGTGTGTGTTTGCAACAACAGATGGCTCTGTGATTGCTGGTAGTAGCACAGAGAACACTGCGAAATCAGTTGTATGGCAAGCGTCGTGTGAGATGGAAGTAACCCGTGTTGAGCAGTGTGCATATGTCAAAATAGCCGTTCTTCAGGGGAGAAATGTGAGAGAATGTCACAGTGAATTGGTGGAGGCCCTTGGGAATAATGCCCTCGCATAGCGTACAGAGAATTAGAGTAGGCGAAGCTTTATCTGACCCTGTAATAATTAAGAGGGTAATTCCTCAAGGCGGTATTATTGGCCCTTTATGTTTTCTTATATATATCAATGATATGTGTAAAAAAGTGGAATCAGAGATAAGGCTGTTTGCAGATGATGTTATTCTGTACAGAGTAATAAATAAGTTACAAGACTGTGAGCGACTGCAGGGTGACCTCGATAGTATTGTGAGATGGACGGTGGGCAATGGTATGATGATTAAAGGGGTTAAAAGTCAGGTTGTGAGTTTCACAAATAGGAAAAGTCCTCTCAGTTTTAATTACTGTGTTGATGGGGTGAAAGTTCCTTTTGGGGATCATTGTAAGTACCTAGGTGTTAATATAAGAAAAACTTCATTGGGGTAATCACATAAATATGATTGTTAATAAAGGGTACAGATCCCTGCACATGGATATGAGGGTATTTAGGGGTTGTAGTAAGGATGTAAAGGAGAGGGCATATAAGTCTCTGGTAAGACCCCAACTAGAGTATGGTTCCAGTGTATGGGACCCTCACCAGGATTACTTGATTCAAGAACTGGAAAAAATTCAAAGAAAAGCAGCTCAATTTGTTCTGGGTGATTTCCGACAAAGGAGTAGCGTTACAAAAATGTTGCAAAATTTGGGCTGGGAAGACTTGGGAGAAAGGAGACGAGCTGCTCGATTAAGTGGTATGTGATTGAAATAATAACAGTAAGTTATTTATTAGACCACCTAATCAATACAAAGTCTAGTCTTGGATGATTTACATAAATTTGTTAACTAATAGTGGTACATGTTTCGCCTTCCCTGAAGGCATCATCAGCCATAGTCTTAACCTAAATAACATGTAATAATGAAATGAATTTTAAAATCTTGAGGAAATTTGAAGTAAAATAACATTAAAAATAACAATGATGGTTTAAAAAATACAATGTGATGAGATATAATAGTGGAAGTATTACCAAAATTAACATTAGAAGGCTGCTAAAATAAGTACAATGGATAAAATAACAGATTGTTATACAACAAGTAGTAAGATTGCATAAAAATAAAGTTGATAGTCTGGCGGTTATAATTAGACGATGGCAAAAAATCGTATATAATCAAAGTAAAGAAGAGAGAATAAAAGTCAAAGGTTGGTGAAGAGATCCGAAGTTAATCATAATCTTGAAGATAAAAGACGAAAGTCAGAGGCATATGGTGAAGTTGTAAAACATGTTGAGGATATGAAGTTGTAGAATAGAAGTTGAAGAACAGTTTCAAATAGGATCTCTATGGACCATCTCAAAATTTGAAGTAATGCTCAAATGTTGCAAGTTGTGAGTTTGTAGATATTCTAGTTGAAAAGGCATATAATAGTGGAATCTGTAAAAGGAAGCAAGAAACGTAGACTTAATTGTGTGAAAAGATATTTGAAAATATTGAAGTAGAATCGTGTGCACTTACCATTTGATGGTGACAAAGATAGCATGTAAGTGGTATGTTCCGAGCTGTCAGTGGAGAGATGGCGTGGTAGGACATCAGTAGACGAATAAGTTTGAGTGGTGTCTTTAAAAGTAGGAAAGATCACAATATGAAGATAAAATTGGAGTTCAAGAGGACAAATTGGGGCAAATATTCGTTTATAGGAAGGGGAGTTAGGGATTGGAATAACTTACCAAGGAAAATGTTCAATAATTTTCCAATTTCTTTGCGATCATTTGAGAGAAGGCTGGGAATACAACAGATAGGGTATCTGCCACCTGGGCGACTGCCCTAAATGCGGATCAGTAGTGATTGATTGGTTGCTTGATTGCTTGATTGATTGATTGATTGATTGATTGATTGATTGATTGATTGATTGATTGATTGAAGTAGCATGGGGGGTAGGAAAGCTTCAGCAAGGATGTGCATTTCTCGATGCCACTTGCCCTGTCGAACTCCAGTAGCATCCATCGCCTGTCTTCCTCCAGGAGCTGCTCGATGACAGCACATGCCACGTCTGTCCTCACACTGATAGGTCATCCTGAGCGTTGCTGATCACCAGTTGTCACACGTCCTACCTACCATTCTACTATATGGTATGCGAGGGCATTATTCCCAAGGGCTTCCACCAATTCACTGTGACATCCTCTCGCATTTCTCCTCCGGAGAACGCACTGCTCAACACAGGTTACTTCCATCTCGCACGACGCTCACCATACAACTGATTTCACAACGCTCTCTGTTCTACTACCAACAATCACAGAGTTATCTGTTGTTGTGAATACATACTGCCTGAATATCTTCCACATGTCAAATAGCGGTTTGTGATCTGCTCACATATCTGCAAGAAAAAAATAGTTGCAATCACTTTTGCCTCGTAGATAGCAATTGGTACTTCCTTCCAAAGGATGACTCGTATAATAATGCTAATGCAGAGGGTATGGTAATTCTCTTTATAGTCTACCTATTACCAAGATATCGCAGACTACATTGAAGGGCGCTACAACACTCTGAATGCCACGGAAATAACAATACCTAAGGTCACCACACCAGATCTGAGCTTTGTTATGCAGCTTGGGCGTCGAGAGCACTTCTCGCACTTCATCCCTTTTCACAGACAGATGGCCGGGAGACTTACGAAATTCTTCCTTGGTAAGACATTTTCTCATACTTAAGAACCAGTTTGTATTCTACTGTGTGTGTTTGGTATGTATCTTGAAGTGGAAGTGTTTTATGCACCATGATATCTAAAAGGAGAGAAAGGTACATTCAGTTCTGGATTTATAAATTGAGCCAGAGTCTAGGGCACTGGATTTTGGGGTGGGGAGGGGGCAAAGTTTGCCAAAAGATAACAATTTATTTGATTTCATACCATTACATAATTGTCTTCTTTCTGTACTCAAAACAATGTGGGAAATGACACTTTACCATACTGAAATTATTTTCTGCACCATCATCATCATTGTTGACCATCTCCAGTTGCCCGAGCCCCCTCCATCTTTGTCTGTCCATAAACCACTGTTCTCTCGTAATCTTCTCCCAATCTTGTTCTCTCTCCTTGACATCTTTCTTCACCAGATCTGTCCATTTTCCTGTGGGTCTGCCCACTGGTCTTTTTCCTTTTACTTCTCTTTCATATTCTCTTCTTGCAAACTGCTTGCACTCATCCTTCTTACATGGCCAAAACACTTCAGTCTTGCTTTCTCAATCCTTTGTAGTAAAGAGTCTCCTATTTCCATCTCCTCTCAGACTTTTTCATTCCTGAACGTGTTCTTTCTGGTCTTCTGTTTCATGGTGCGTAGGAACTTCATTTCTGCAGCTTGGAGTTTTGAGTTGTCTTGTCTCGTTAATGTAGTAGTTTCCAAGCTATACATGAGGATGGGTGTATAATATGATTTATATAATGTCATCTTAGCTTTCAGTAGTACTTGTTCATCCCACAGCAGTTGTCGTACTTAGTGGCAAAATTGAGTTGCCTTGCTAATTCAACTATCCACCTCATATTTTGCAAGATTGTCTTTTGATACTATACTACCCAAGTACTTAAACGTTCGAACACTGTCCAGTTTGGTGTCATTTATTCTGACTTGTGGTTTGTCATCTCCCTTCTGTAACTTCATCACCACTGTCTTAGCCTTGTTGATATTTAAATCATACCTCTTAAACACTCGACTCAATTTCTGCACCATGTTAATAAAAATTGTCTCTGATTGGTTGAACTCCACTTCACAGTAACGCAAACACAGATAGTCAGTGAGATTATGAATCATCGAGTGCCAAACTTAACCTTGTTGAGTTGTTTCTATTCCTGATTGCAACATTACCAGCTCAAGTAATCTGCCACCATCATCATGTTGATGTCTGGCTCCATGGCTAAATTGATAGCATGCTGGCCTTTGGTGTAACGGATTCCAGGTTCGATTCCCGGTTGGGTTGGGGATTTTAACTTTCATTATTTAATTCATATGGCTTGGGGTTTGGGTGTTTGTGACATTTTCAGCATTAGATTTCATCTTAGATAGGATCACATCCTCACAGACGTCCTAATAGGTGGAAGAGAAATAAATTTCTTATAAAAATATACAGCGTCTAATTGAAAGACCAGCACCAGGCCTCTCCAGAGGCCACTCACCATTATCATTACCATGTTGATTAATGTATAGGTCAATCCATTTCCGACATATAAATACAGCATTTGTTACAGTATATTATAATAGGCAGTGCACCAGCCCCTCACCGCTAGGTTCTGTTACGATTTGAGTATTATCGGCACACTTTATCTGGATGCATTTGTGTACGGGGGTGAGGAGTAAGGAGGGAGCTGTCCCGGTTCCGGTAGTGCTGCCAACTGAATGAAAATGAAATCTGAATTGAATCGATAATATGATCGATCGATATGAAGTTTCTAAACTGTTATCTTAACCCAAAACTGTGTCACACACACATTATATAACCTTATATAACATTTCTCTATGCGAATCTTGTTCCTAGCATGAATTCTATAGTTTGGCTTTGCTATGTAAACAACAACAGTACTGGTACGTAAAGTGTACGCCAGATGTCGCACAACGATGCTTAAGCGATTCAGAGTTTGTGTTTCAAAGGTTGCCAGTACGAATCTCGAAGATTGCCAAGTTCGACCGGTTCAGCACCAGGGTGTAAATGCATCCAGATAAAGTGTGCCGTTAATATATCGGAGAAAATATGCATCACCATACAGTAATTTGACTATTTAAAGATATAACAACAGGCTATCCAATTAGGAGCAAGCTGAGATTAATGAGGAGTCCGTGGAGTGAACAAGAAGAATAACTGTGACATTTAACCAAAACAGTATATTAATTTCCACTCGAAACATAACCAAATAAACTCAATATTTCATAATGTTGAAAAATACAACAACAATGTTTGAATGAAAATGACGTAATTACAACAAAGTCCCAGACCATTTACAAAAGAATTACGTGAGGCACTAAAAAAAAAAAAGATCTATTGAACTTCCAAGCCTCAGGCTAACAAGGAGAGTGAACACAATTTAAACAGAGTAATAGGGGAAAGCGTGTAACAGAAAATATCAGGAGGGAATGGGGCGGGATCACAGCACTAGGAGCCACCCAAGCACGTAACCATGTAGAGTGCCAGAGTTTGTTCCAAGTTTACTTGCTAAAATCCAGGCCCATATTCAATGATTCAAGCCTCACCACTCAAATGCATCATCTTATTGCCATTATTTTATTTTTAAAAGATATGCTGGAGTTAAAATACTCATGTACAACTCAAACTGCCCATGCTCACGAAGTTAAAGGTACGCCTGCATTATAAAGTCCACTGGGCAAATAATAATAATAATAATAATAATAATAATAATATTTTTATTTTAACGAGGGATTGTGGAAAATCTTCAAAAGACACTTGTGAAGGTTCCGCCCTCCACAAGTGTGTGGGATTCTTACCCACTAAAAACCACACACCCTTTTCCCACGATGTGTGTCATCACCCTGGAACCGCTCTCGCATTACTTCAGGGTGATATCGTGCTTTGTCTTTCAGACGTCTTATTTCTTCATTCCTCCTTTACGAACATTCGTATGCTTCCAAATCCTTCTTCTTCTGACGAAGGACGTTCTCCACGTACACTGCCACGCGATCCCAGGATTCCTGGTTTCGCAACATCACCGAAATAATATTATCTGTTGTCAATTCTCCTAGTTCAGTTTCCACACATCTTCTCTGAATCGTCCAATGGCCGCATACAAAAAAGGTGTGAAATACGTCGTTAATGTCATCACAATATATGCATGCTGCATCACTCGCTCTGCCCACTTTATGCAGGAATTTCTGGAAATATTCATGCCCTGCTAGAAGCTGCGTGAGGTAGTAGTAATAATAATAATAATAATAATAATAATAATCCAATATCGAAGAAAGAGAAGTAGAGTTTCCCAGCAAACTACTGGGAATTCATAGGACAACCCTCCAACCTCACTCGGTGTCAGTGCTGGACTGAAGACCGGGCAGTCGGGGGGAAGAATTTATAGGGCGAAAGAAAATTCGTGAAGCACATAGGGCTTCGAGAAACAACACATAGTGACGTAGCAAGTGATGTAAGCCAGTGGTAGTTCAGTACGTAGTGGGGTGTCCAGCAGGTCGGGCGATGTGCGTAGCAGCAGCGGGAGTACGAGGCCAAGTAGATGAGTGCTTGTAGTGGCGTGTTGAGAAAGTCGAGCGGTGTACGAGAAAACAGCGGCCATACAAAGTCAAGTAGGTGAGTGCTCGTTACAGTTCTGTGGTTCAAATCTCAGTCACTCCATGTGAAATTTGTGCTGGACAAACCGGAGGTGGGACAGCTTTTCCTCAGGGTACTCCAGTTTTCCCTGTCATCTTTCATTCCAGCAACACTCTTCAATATCATTTCATTTCATCTATCAGTCATTAATCATTGCCCCAGATGAGTGCAAGAGGCTTCAGCACGTGTCAAAATTCCTATCCTTGCTGCTAGATGGGGCTTCATTCATTCATTCATTCATTCATTCATTCATTCATTCCATTCCTGATCCAGTCGAATGACTGGAAACAGGCTGTAGATTTTCATTATATTACAGTATATCATACATTTCCTATTACCATCAATAATACAGGACCAGAGAACCATGTTTATGACTCTGATAGCTTAGTGGAGTGCTCACTGCTTGAGATAAGTCATATTGATGTTCTGTATTGTTACCATATAACTCCATGTACACAGCTCTTATACCTTTCTTAGAAAAACCCCACACACACACAATAGGCAATGGACGAGTCAGACATGGATGATTTGTGTTGTGACATGTCAAAATTATTTGTAATAGTACGCAATAAAATATTGTACACAACAGCCATTAAAACGATTAAACTCATTTCGAAATTCTTCAGTCATAACATTCCTGTTGAGCGAGATTGTGCCGACTTACTACATTACGTAAATTAGATCCATTACTCAGAGTTAGGTTTTTATTTTGTTAATGTACATCATCTTATATTCGATTTTCCTCTTATTTTTAGAATAAGGGGACTACAAAATCCAATTATAAACAACCAAATAGGATCAAAATCGTAGATTCGGAAGGAAATGATAACCGTAGCAGGACTGAATAACTGGCAAGATTTTGGAGGTTTCACCCATCGACATTTTGTTTTATGATAGTTTTAATATGAACTTCTAGTGTTTAACTATTTTATTAACTGATTCCTCAATTTAAGTGCAAACTTTTACTCTGCAAGAGAACTTTTAATGTCATGTGTAATAATTTCATGTTTTAATATCAATAGCCATGTAATTAAGTTTAAGTGTTTCATAGAATATGGGGCATTTTACTTGTGATGTTTATGCACTGAAGAAGAGAATGGTAGTTTAACATATCCACAAAGGTGCACACGAAATGCTGTCAGTTGGTACAGTTATTTATTCACATCTATTTACAAATTAATCACACACATTACCTTAATCACTGCTGTCAGTAGCAAAATACACACATCAACAAAGCTGCCATTTTAACAACAACTGTATATCACTTCAACATGGAGACTACAACCACTGCATGTCACAACAACATGAGGTCATAAGTATACTCCTACAACACCATAACTCCACTAAACAATAACTCGTCTCTACCATCATGATCGCCTCCTTATATATGTGCCTGGCCAGGCTTCTAGAAAGATACATTTTCTCGTAAATTCTAGAGTGCCTAACAATATGATTATAATGTACAGAATATTCAACCATCATCTAGTGCCATTCTGGAAGTTACACTATGTTTCACAATTCTGTAGCTGATTACACATCATATACAGGTAATATTAAATTATATAATATTAATTTACAGGTATTTACATTAACTGAACTCATGTAAATATTTACGTACAGCACATGTTTCATAACATAACCTCACAAACAATGTGGTCATATTGTATGTGCATATGATGTAATAATAATTCAAGCTCGATATTTGCATTATTTACCCATGGGTGAGAGAATATTGTCTTCAAGTTATATCCGTTTATCACACTTGCGTCAAGTTCTTGAAACATCTATGCAAATTGAATATTGAATTATTGAAGGACATTAAGTATTGACAGAGCGGACCCAACAACAACCCTTTGTTATTGAGAATGTCAGTATGGACGAATTTGTGAACCGAAAAAAATGTAAAAAAATATCAAAAAATAAAAAAATGAAAAATATATGTTTAAATTTGTTGATAACGTGCCACATAGTCGAGCATCTCGTCTCCTTACTCTCGAGTCTTCCCAGCCCAAAGTTTGCAACATGTTTATAACACTACTCCTTTGTTGGAAATTGCCCAGAACAAATCATGGTGCTTTCCCTTGAAATTTTTTGCACTTCTCATATCAAGTAGTCCTGGTGAGGGTTGAATATGCAAGTGAAACCATTTTCAAAATAACTAACACTGAATAAATAGACAGAACATTCAAGATTGAAAGAATAATAAACAGAATGTGCACAAACTACCAAGAAAATGGACACTGAAGACTAGCTTTTAACACGTCAGTGCACTATAGCTCATACCATGTTAAGAAAACAGTATCGCTCTTATGGACCTACAAAGAGTGAACATAACCCCTCTGAGACACTCAAAATTCCTCGTAATTAAGGAATATTATACTGTACTTCGTAATGTATTATGACAGACAGATTAAATGGATGAGGCATTTTTGCCCGTGAGTTATTGAAATGACTGCATAACATTTTCTTTTTCATAAATATATTCCTAGGGAAGAAGCACAATGGCGGGAACAGCCATCGCTCCGTTGCTTCCTTCATTTTCCTTCTTCTGTGTTGCTCTGGTACAAGCACCATGTGGTCCCTCACTCTGTGAACCGCCGGCAGCTCACTTCTGTAGTGAAGCCATCTACAGTATTTATTTGTTGCGTGTGTGTTTTTAGGCTTTAACACGTTCAGTGCGGATCACGCGCCTAGCGCATCATGGGACGGTTACTAGGATATGTAAATCACAGGTTTCCCACATGGTAAGAAAGGCTATAATTGTCGTCCCACACATCGTGTAAGTCCAGTCTACTAGCAGATTCATCCGTAGTCATATTTGCGCATGCGTATTCCGTTTCCCGCGTATTTCCTCTCCAGAGTTGTTGCCATACGTCGTCATTCATTTATGGGATCTTTGAGCAGCAAGACCACTTCAATGCGAGCTAAGACACTGCTTAATTCTTCAGGAGAATTACGAGTGGTTCCGCTTTTGAAATAAATAAATTCCACTACTGCAATATGTTCAGTAAAAGAACTGAACTTGTAACTGTCGTTTATTCTTGCATCATGTATGTGTATAACACGAAAGAACTTCTAATTGTCATTTATTCCTCATCACATTTATAAGTAACTTGAAAGAACGTGCAGTAATTATTTTGGACTGCGTCGTGATGCCGACAATGTTGTTCCTTCAACATCACGAGACCTATCCAATTAGCCAAAGTATTTCATTTTTGTTTGTCAAATTCTGTAACAGAGAAGTGTAAATATGAATATATTTATGTCTGTAATATACTTTATGCATTTATTTGCTATCCGCGGTAAATAATGCACAGTAATCTACCAACGCGCGTGCGCGTAGTCCGTCTGGTGACCAGTATTACTTCTCGATTTCAACCACCATGCAGGTCACGCAGCAGGCGCGTGAGTGGGGTAAGTCCACGAGTTTGACAGAACTCGTGCTACCAACGTACAAAACTTCGATAATTACAACTTTTAAAGAGACCCACATAAATATTTTGCTCAGGTTGGCGGGTATGTCACGCTCTGCTAATGAGCAGTGAACGTGTTAAATCAGTGCGTATTTGTTTGTGTCAAGTAATAATTGGTTGTATATTGCAAAGTATCTGTGTGTGTTCTATTATTTTCGTACTGTACAGAAGTTGTTACTGAAGATTTTGGTGTTGTGGTGTGCAACGATACGTCATGGCATAACTTGTACTGATAAAAATATTTCCATGTGTTTTACTTGTGCTTGTTTTTGTTATTTAGCGTTTCTTGCTTTTGTGAGTGCTATGACAGCACATTGCCTGGGGAAATTTATTAAATGCAATTAAATGCATCCCTCACCCTTCTAGCCCATGAAACAATTTTTTTTCTATTTTCTCCTCGAATTTGCCTTACACTTCAATGCTGAGGTACTTTATGTGCCGTAGTTTACCTCTGATTCTATACAAATCAAAAATAGCCCCCTGCAAACCCCCCCCCCCCCATACCCTTTAGTTCATAAAAATAATTCTTTCTGTTTTTACCTTGAAGTTAAATACTGAATTTCACAAATGTATGTGCCGCCGTTTTCTCGTGATGGTGTTGAGTAGAACCGTTCGATATGGCAACGCTGTTATCATAAGAGCAATACTGTTTTCTTAACGTTTAATGGACTATAGTTCATAAGCATGTGCGGAGCACGCACCTGGTGCGTCATGGGATGAGTGCTAGGAAACGTGAATTAGAGGTAAGAAAGACTCTTCTTGTTATCCTACACATTGTGTAAGTCCTGTTTACTGGGAGGTTCATCCATAGACAGATTTGCGTATACGCATTCTGTTTTGTGCGTATTTCCTCTCCCGCATTTTTTGTCATATATTGCATTCTTTTTGGAATCTTTGAGCAGCAAGACATCTTCATTGCGAGGTAAGACACTGAATTTTCTGTTTATTATTACTTCAAGAGAATTATGAGTGATTCTGCTCTTGGAAGAAAATTCTACTATTGCAATAAGTTCAGTGAAAGGACTGAATTCGTAATTGTCATTTATTTTTCCATCATATTTATGAATAGGCTTCAGTATACGAAATGAGGAAATAAGGAGAAGCATGGGAGTGTGTAAACTTCAAGAAGAGATTGATATAGTAAAGCTAAAATGGTTTGGACACATGATGAAAATGCCAGCAGAGAGAATACCAAAGAGAACATT
Source organism: Anabrus simplex (assembly GCF_040414725.1). NCBI lineage: Eukaryota > Metazoa > Arthropoda > Insecta > Orthoptera > Tettigoniidae > Anabrus > Anabrus simplex. The sequence continues at coordinate 190,357,625 of NC_090279.1, forward strand.
CATGGATACAGTGACTGCAAAGAGGCCTAGGGAACGTCCTAGAATGAGACGGAGGAGCTCTGTTGTGGATTGTATTGCAAATAGAGGAGTCGATAGCAATAAAGTACTAGAAGAGGAATGGTGGAAAGATTGAGTTAGGCTTTGGTACACTACCCTACCCAGAGAGAATCTGGAAAAGGGAAGAAGGAGAAGGAGAAGAAGAAGAAGAAGGAGAAGAAGAAGAAGAAGAAGGAGAAGAAGAGGAAGAAGAATAAGAAGAAGAAGAAGAAGAAGAAGAAGAAGAAGTCTGTTTTGACCAAGTCATGATCCTTATTTTATAATTTTATTTATATTTTGTACAAATGGTCGACAATACAGTTCCTTCAACAACATGAGATCCACCCAATGAATGGCGTGCTTCAACAGAAGAAATAACATCTCAGTAGTTGGCAGTTTTGCAATGATAAAGACATTGTGATGTAAAATTGTACAACGGAGAAGTGTAAATATGAATATATTTATGTTTGTAATCATACTTATGCATTTGTTTGCTACCCTCAGTAAATAATGCGCAGTAAACTACCAACATGCCTGGTGCGTGATCCGCCCGATGACAAGTATTACCTCTTGATTTCAACCACCATGCCCGTCCCGCACTGGGCACGTGAGCGGGATAAGTCCACGAGTTCGATAGAACTTGTTCCACCAATGTTCAAAGCTCTAATTATTACAGCTTTTAAAGAGTTCCACGCAAATATCTTGCTCGGGTTGGTGGGTATGTGATGCTCTAGAAACACGCAGTGAACGTATTAATGAAACAGTCTACAAGGAAATGGAAACAGTAATGAGCACAAACAGGAAGAAATGAACCTCATTCTTTGAACATCTACTCAGGGCACCAGAAAACAGGACCATCGGGAGAATTGTAGAAAAATTATGGAACAGTAATAGCAACATTAGACAGATTGTAGAAATCTAGGAAGATATGAGAAAACTACAAATTACAACAGAAAATTTTAAAAACAAATGAACAAAATCAAGAGATTTACAAACAAACCAAGATCAACAGACAGACAATAGGATGGGTGATTTCAGATGAAGAAAGACAGTTTAAGATCTGAGAGAAGCAGTAGGTTGACAGGATACTGAAAAATCCTTCTTATAAAATTGACTAAAGTGACCAATCAAGGCCATAAAATGTAAATAAATAAAATAAAAAATTAAACAAATAAATAAATAAATAAATAAATAAATAAATAAATAAATAAATATAGCACTTCCTGGGATTTTATTTGATCCTTATCCATTAGTATGACACGTTGTTTCCCTGGACATGATCTTGTAGCTTGTCTGTAGAGTTAAGCCAATACTGGAGTACCAGTACATTTTTTTTATAAACTTGTAGGATCAACTTTGGCTGTGGGATAAAATCTGCAATGTTGGCATTTTGAGTTGGAAATTTTCCTTCTGGTAAAGGTTAGTAAGATCGTCATCTTAACATGTACTTTCCTTCCAGATGCCAGTACATATGAAGAATTTCTATCACTAGCTGTGTACTGCAGGCCAAGAATCAACCCGTACATGTACGTGTATGCCTTATCACTGGCCATCGTGCACAGACCTGACACACGGAATGTAAGACTTCCCCTACACGCCTGCCTCTTTCCAGAGATGTACTTCAACGGAGAAATATTCGGTCGTCTCCGCGAAGAAGTCACTGTTGTACGTCCTGAAAACAGAGTGAGTATAAAGTTGCAGGTTTATCTGTGTTGACAGGAATTGAATGTAATAAATAATTATCATCATCATCATCATCATCGTCATCATCATCATCATCCACTTCTCTCGTCCAGCTCCTGCAAGATTGGGATGTTTATGGCACCTTTTCATCTTCCTCTATCCAACAGAGAAAATGTATTCTACCAGAGTGTGAGAAAGCTGGCGCGGAGGAAGGAAGTTCCAGTGAAGTGTAAAGACGTGACGTATAAGATGTACTTATCCAGGCCAGTGAAAATAAACCTTTTAATAGTGTCATGGGAAAGACAAGAAAGGACAGACTAAGAATTTACTGGTTGTAAATTCCTTCCATAGCCATTGAGTGTACTCCTAAATAAGTAATTTTTCATGCCTATTCGGTTGCGTATTTTACACAATATTGACTATCATATTTACTCGCGTAATTTTCCCACCCTGATTTTTAGAATGAAAATTTGGAAAGAAAAAAATATGCATATCCCCCCCTCCATTTTATCTACGGTTTCCACTAGTTGCGAATCACGGACTTATCTCATCTTCGTAATTCATGCTGATGTATGGAAATCAGCAACTATTGCAAGTGACTAATCTCATGTTTTAATCCGTATTGAAATGAAGATATTTTAAATGTGTCAACATTATAATGTATTGAACAGGTGGATTAGAATAAAAACTTTGTTATTACAAAAAATCGGGAACTAGTTTGGAAATTTGAGTTCATGTTTCCCATGCTAGGAGAGGAGGAAGTGACTGATTACTCAACATTCTAGCGCCTGGGGCCAGAACACACCTGTGACTGCTAGCCATAACTCGCCCTTGTTATCAGCTGTGAATTGCACGCATACAGTAATCTCTTTCAACAGTGTTCTTTATGGGTGAATTGTTGTGCAAAGTGTTTGTTACTGACATGATGGGAAAGAAAAACAGTAGTTACGACTCACAATTTAAATTGTCTGTAATAGAATTTGCCAAAATAACGGCAATCGTGCTGCATCTCGTGAATTTTCCATAACACCATCACACACGTGTGTTACAGGCGGAAGCAGAAAGAAGAATTACCCTATACCAAGAAAACAACTTTTTCATTTCCAAGACAAAAAAAACGGGAATTGTCCAGAAATTGAAAAGGAAGTAGTTTCTTACGTAATCCAATTGAGAAATGATGGCTTTTCAGTTTTTCACGAGATGCTCCAGAGAACCTTGAGAATTCCTGATTTAAAAGCAAGCCAAGGGTGGCTTTGTCAGTTCATGAAAAGGAACAATATTTCTCTTCCAAGAAGGACGTCTCTATGCCAGTGACTTCCGAAGGACCACAGCGAAAAAATCATGCAGTTTCATAGATTGCCTTGCAGCGTCTTCATGTAAGTGTCAACAAGCCATTCAAAGACAACGTGTGGCAGTACCGTATATTCTGAATGGATGGCGCGAGGTTCTCATACTCTGACACCTACCAGGAAGGTAAAGAGGCCTTCATTAGAATTAATGTGTGAGTGGACTGTTTGTACAGTGAGACTGATTTCACAAGACATTATTGTGAAAAGTTTCAACAAAACTGGCATTTCTAATGAACTAGATGGAACTGAAGATGACTGCATCTAGGAGATAGAAGAGAATTTGAGTGATTCATTGCAGATGACTTCAGAAGAAAGCGACGATGAATGACATGGTGAGTCTATAGCTTTGAAGTGAAATACGTATTAGCATTGGCAATTTTACAGATTTGACCCTAATACAGTATTGTAATTTATTTCAGGTATCTGGCTCGTGTGACATTAAAAGATGATGGTTTCCGTATAATTATGGCTAGGGAACATATTATTACCTTCAATTTTTTTATTAAAATTAATTGTGTTATACAATTTTTTAAGTTATTTTGTACTATCTTAGGCCTAAATAAATTTTGTGACTTAAGTAAGGTAATTATGTTCTATTTTTCATTTCCATTTTTAATTTAGATTTGCTAAGTAAAAAAAGGGAGAAAAATTACGCGAGCAAATATGGTATCTTTAGTGCCTATAAATTGTGACCCGTATCACCATTATCTCTCTCACAAAACAGTAAGGCACACATGAAGAAGGAGTTGTTGTTTTAGAGCAAAACTCATCATGCAGTTACGTCTGAAGGAGGTTCTCAGACGATTAGTGAAATGATGTGATAATCTGGGTGGTCTTACCACCAGAGGCCATGTACAGTAATTGCTGCCACTCATGATCTATGTAAAGAGTCACGGAGGCTAATCATACATATTAAAATGTGGAGTTGCCAACTTCAGCAGCATAGGATTTTACTTGTTATAGAGGACCAGCAAAAATTGGCTTATGAGTAAATGATGAAAAGACACATTACATGGTTGTACAGAGACTGAATCATGAGGAGGTTGTCAGATTGCCTTTGAAGATTGGGAAATATATGTTTAAAAGAGTAGAGGAGTTTAAATTCCTTGGTGTATTAATCGATGAGCAAAACCGAATGCAACAGGAACACCAAGCTAGAATTAAGAATGCAAATAAGGCATTTAACTCTATGAGCCTTATATTAGTCTCCAAGTTTTTAACAAGGAATGCAAAATTGATTATCTACAATACAATCATTCGACCAGTACTTCTGTACGGTTCCGAGATAAGGAGTATAACCAAGAAGGAGCAGCAGCTGTTGCAAGTCTTTGAGAATAAAGTTTATAGAAAAATATTTGGCCCATGGTTCGATCCTATCTCTCAAAGCTGGCAGAAAAGATCTAATTATGAGATATATCCCCTCTCTCAACAACACACTATGATGGGTGTGATAGAATCCAACAGACTGCGCTGAGCAGGACATGTACTGTGGATGCAGGATAACAGAGCTCCAGTAGATCTATATAAGGGATCTCTTAATGGGAAAAGACCTTCAGGAAGACCCCTAAGCACCTGGAACAAGGAGATCAACAAGGTATACTGGACCCTCCATATTGATAACTGGGAAGAGCAGACTCAAGATCAAAAAGGATGGAAGAGGATTGTGAGATCAGCACAGGAACTTCACGTCCCTCACAAGCATAGTGAGTGAGTGAGTTTGTAGAGGCCTAGCTGCAACAAATATGAACAGATACTTTTGGGCATTGAAAAGGCGTATGGCAGTGTCCCTTGAAACAAGATCTGGGAATGACTGGAAGACCTCACGGTGTCAGAGTATCTGACTGACAAAGTAAAGATGCTATACTAGAATTGCTACAGCTCTGTTCAGATAGGCAGTGAATGACTGAAATGGTTTGAGACAGAGAGATGTCCAGTAAGGAAGTGCCCTATCACCACTCTTGTTAGTAACAGTAATGGACAAGATCATATAGTGTATCAAGAAAATGGACAGCAGACCACATGCTGTGGTATTTGCAGATGATGAACTGTTAAGGGGAGAAACAGGAGCTGAAGTACTGGAAAAAATTAACTGAATGGAACAATACATTCAATAACTTTGAGCTGAAGATGAGTAAAACAAAGCCTCTGTGGTCCAGGTATCAGTGCGCCGGCCTCTCACTGCTGAATACCGTGGTTCAAATCTTCGTCACTCCATGTGAGATTAATGCTGGATAAAGTGGAGGCAGGACAGGTTTTTCTCCAGGTACTCCGGTTTTCCCTGTCATCTTTCATTCCAGCAACACTCTCCAGTATCATTTCATTTCATTAATCATTGCCCCAGAGGAGTGCAACAGGCTTTGGCAGCTGGCACATTTCCTATCCTCGCCACTAGATTACTGACCCGGTCGAATGACTGGAAACAAGCTGTGGATTTTCATTTGTGAGTGAAACAAAGATGGTAGAAATGACCATCAATAGGAAAGGAACAAACTCAAACCTCTTTTTTGGAAGAAACCAAACGAGAATTGGCTTCTCACTTTAAGATCTCGAAAGACAGCACTGTTAAGCAGGAAATACTTAGCAGGACACAGAAGCACCAGACTTTTACAGTCAAGTCAGAAACTTACTCTAGGACTGCTAAATACCACAAAAAGCAAAAACAACCCTGTACCACACCTACTTCGTACAAATTCTTACGTATGGTTTAGAGGCACGTTCTCTACTGAATAATTACTACAGCACAATTCAGACAGAAGAAATGAGATTCATTACAAATATGAATTAAACTACCGTATTTACTCTTGTATTAGACCCCTTTCTCCCCCATCTTTTACAGCCAAAAATGTAAGGAGGGGGTCCGATATGCAATAACCTCAAATTTTGTGCAGTGAACACATGATTTCTAGGCTACAAAGAGCTATAAATTGTACATGTAAACATTCTGCACTATTCTTTAAGATACTTATGAGTGTCTGGCTATTTTCGTTGGAAGACAGTATTTCTAAATGTAGAAAGACAATAAATAGTGATCACAACTTTTAGGCCTACAGATGAAGTAAACATAGTCAGTTTTAGTTAATCATATCACGTCATGCATTTCATCTCATTAATTCCTCTGATGAGGTTGAGGTCAGGAAGGCCATACGGTCGTAGAAACTTGCTACGAAGATTTGTGTCACTTCATACTCGATCCTGTAGAGAAAAGGGACAAGGGTATTGTACAGTATTATCATATTCTGCAATATTGATACAAAATAACTTAATGGCCAGTCATTTGTCTCTGTCAGTTGAGCAGTAGGTCTAACGTACAGTAAACCTGAGTAAATCTGATCGCTGCTTTCGAATTATCGTCTTGCGCTGCCAACTTCCCTGCTACCAGCGTGTCGTCATTCCAAGTAACGTCATCTTCACTGCCATCTCATCAGCCATGCACTGCAATTGAGAGCATTCGAGATTCTGTCTTTTTTGAAACTTTAAAAAAAAGTTTTGTTCCTGACTATAGAGTCCAAGCAGTGTGAATATATTCCCAAGTGGTTTCTGGAAATGGTCTTTGATATTCCCAGTTGGTGTATGTGTTGCAGAAGCCACTCCTTCCAAATTAAGCCGTGTTGTAGAAAGCGTGCCACACCACCAGCTGATAACTAGCATGTGTTACAAGTTGTACTTCCGAATGTAATGCAGAGTGACTGGGGAAGCATTCTTTTGATAACTGCAGCTGTTGAAAGCCAGACCCTTATTTTAAGTGTATTTCATGCTTGTTTTGTACATTTATCACATCAGGATTTCCCTAAATAGCTGTAAATGAGATAAGAGAGACCATATTGTTTAGTATAGCAGTTGAGGCTTTCATGGCTGGTGTTACAGATCATGTCAGCGTTTTCTGGGCTTGTAGGCTGTGGTCCAGGTGCCGGTGAATGTCTCGACGTTTCACCGAAGACTCCGTTTGGCATTGTCAAGGGTGATATAGACATTGATTCCCATAGGGAACCTGAAATATTTGTCCCAAATGAGTAAATTTATAATACCAATATAAATGGTCCGTTATTGGACATTATAAATTTTTCCAGCTAACTCAACCAGGAACCAGAAATGAGTTAGCTGGAAAATTTATAATGTCCAATAACGGACCATTTTATATTGGTATTATTGTCAAGGGTTCCGACTGACTTTGTTAGCAGCGAAGCTCTCCGTGGAATGAAGTGCTGTTGTAATTCCACCTCATATAGTGCAGGCTACGGTAGGCTGCTCACCTACTGGTCCGCCATGCTGGGGGGCAGTCGCTGATTGGCTGTTCTTCAGCCAATGGTTGAAGCGTTAGGGAGCACGATGTACATCGACCTGACTTGGCAGAGACAGGCAACTGATCACCTGTTGCTTTTTTCTGGTCTGCCATGACTATAGTTTCCTCCAGGATTTAAAGCTTTCAGGACTGGAAACCAGGCTTTATTTACCCATTCAGATTCCTCCTTACGGTTGAAGCTCTTGGTGTGCTTTGGGATTTCAATGGCTTCCCTCTGTAGTTGGGTGTGATAACACACAGTAGTTGACAATACTTTGGTGTCGTCGTACTGTATGTCATGGCCTGCTAGCAGCGAGTGTTCAGCGACTGATGATCTATCTGCTTGTCTCAGCCAGCTTTGTCTGTTATGCCTATGTATACCTCGCCGCAGCTGCATGGGATGTTGTAGACACCTGCTGTGGAGAGAGAATGGCGCTTGTTTTTGGCAGACCTAAGCAGTTCCTGGATTTTCTTTGTCGGCCTATATTTGGTTTTAACACCATGGGACTCCTGTAGCCTCTCTACTCTGTCAGTTATTTTCTCAATATATGGCAGAAAGGCTTTAGCTGCTGGTCGCTCCTCTTCTTTCTTCTTGGTTGTTGGGATGTCTGGGATGGAGTGCTCGCTGGATATCTTTATGGCTGTACCCATTAGCGAGTAGTGCCTTACTGAGGTGGCTGAGCTCCTCGTTTAAGTGCTGAGGTTGACAAATTCTCTTAGCATGGTTGACTACCGTCTTAATCACACCATATTTTTGTCGTGGGTGGTGGTTGGACGTCTTCTGAAGATGGCGGCCTGTGTGGGTTGGCTTGCGGTATACTGTGTGTCCCAAGTTTAAATCGGCAGTCTTCTTTACCAGAACATCGATGAAAGGGAGCTTTCCCTCATTTTCTATCTTCATAGTGAACTGAATATTGGTGTTAATAATATTCATATGCTGTAGAAACAGCTGTAATTGTTCCTTTCTGTGGCTCCAGATCACAAAGGTGTCATCTATGAAGCGCAGCCACACCTTAGGTTTCAGTGGTGGGGTTTCGAGTGCTGTTTCTTTGAACTTTTCCATAAAGAAATTTGCTATCACCGGACTCAGAGGATTGCCCATGGCGACACCGTCCATTTGTTCATATAAATTGTCATTCCACAGGAAATAGCTTGTGGTGAGGCAATGGTTGAACAAGTTGGTAATGTCCTCGGGAAAGATCTGAGCGATGTGGTCCAGGGCCTCATTCACAGGTACCTTAGCGAAGAGTGAGACCACATCAAAGCTGACAAGCAGGTCTTCGGCTTCTAGCTAGTTATTATTCAGCTTTTCTATGAAGTGGCCTGAATCTCTGATGTATGACTGTGTGCCACTGATGTAAGGTTGTATTAAGGTGGCCAGATGTTTAGCAATATCATAGTTCGGTGATCCAATAGCACTCACGATGGGCCGTAGAGGTACGTTGTCCTTGTGTATCTTGGGTAAGCCATATAGCCTTGGAGGTAGATCTTCACTTCTGGAGGTTTCCCTCTTCACATTGTCGGGCAATGAAGAGGCCTTAATAAGGCTGTTGGTGTTACTAAGTATCCGATTGGTTGGATCTTTCGGTAGTCTGTGGTAGGTCTCTGGATTAGGTATGCTATCCGTCCGGATAGTGCCAAAAGTTCCACGATGGAAAGAATAAAAATAAATAACAGGAAAGTTTGTCGCATCTATAGGTGTGGCGGTAATGCGTTTTATTATCATAATGTTTAATTTCGTACATTCGTTTGCTGTCTATATTTTTTATATTAACGCACACCTAGTATGTTTTGTTTGGCGTCTCCGCAAATTGTTAAAAGTAAGTGGGGACATAAATACATTATTATCATTGTTCTTCTTCTTTCACTTCTTCCAACTAAGGACTACATAATTTCAACTGTTTCTTTCTGCATTGAACTTTAATATCCTCCCAGTACCTTTGCATTAGTTCTCAATGCCGTTGCTTCCTTTCTTCAGTCCATTCTTGCCTGTTGGAAGCTTAGGTTTTTCTTGGAAACATCGGTGTCTTGTTAGTGTCTGTTTAAGGGGTGCATGTTCCAAGATATCATCTGTAACTCCCACTTGTAAATCTTTGTCCACCTCATTATTAAGGATAAGCACACAATGTGCAGGAAAAACAAAAAAAACAAAACAAATAGTTAACAATAGTTATTAGGGTAGTCACTGTCCCGCACTGCAGAGCATTTTCAATGAGCACTTCCTTTCACTGCATATCATTGCGTGATATCGATCACAGCTTCTGTTGCACAAAGCACAAACACAGGTGACGTCTGGATCGTGATATTTGCTGGTCATGCACACCTTGAAGTAGAAGCCATGAACGGCATAGCGTGTCACTAAATGTCTCAGCTCATAATTCCCTTGTTGCCAATCGCTGTAGATCATAGCGTCTGTAGCGTAGAACTCTAACCATATTTCATTTTTCTTTTTCCAAAGCACTTCCATGAGGCCTTTATATGCAGGAGTTGCTGGCAAAAGTAGCTGTAGTCGTAGTTCCTCAATGAAGAAAGGCTCCCTGGTGAGCTCGTATGCGATCTGAGAGGGTGTAAATTTGGAAAGGCATAATAATTTTTTCAGAAAAGTGGCTTTCACTTTCTCAATCTGTTCCAGATTTCTCTGTGTGCAGTGCATCCAAATTAATTCTAGTCCATATGTTATGATAGGAGTGATTTTAATTTTGAATAATTTCATTGCTGTTCCAATTGATAGTCTATTGATGAGTTTTATGTCATTCATCGCCTTGATAGCCGTGTTTGTTTTGTCTTCTATGTGTTTTCTGATTATGATGCCACGTGTTTGTAAGGTCATGCCGAGATATTTGAAGTGTGACACTGCTGTTAGTTTCTTTTCTTGGTAGAAGAAAGAGGCCTGTGGTCCCCCTTTTCTGAAGCTCATGGACACAGTCTTTTCTTCGTTAATTTGTAGTTCATTTTTCTTTGTCCATTACACCAGTTGATCGAAGGCAATCTGCAATTCTACCTGGTCTGTTGATGTTATTACCATATCATCTGCATATATATATAGGCGTACCATTTCTGATGATATTGCTTGAACTACATCAGCTGTTGCTGCGATGAAGAGCAGAGGGCTCAGTGGATCTCCTTGGAGTACCCCGTTTGTTTGATGATTTGGTCGTGAGATATTTATACCGTCACTGATGATTATGTTGTTGTCGTGAAGTATGTTTTGAATAATTCGCAATAGATAGTTCTCTCTACCAACCAATTGCTGTAGTTTCTCTATTATTAATTTCCGACTGATTGAATCGAAAGCTTTCGTGTAATCTATAAATATTGCATGTAGTTTTTGTCCTGGATTTGAAAAGGTAGTCTGTATGTCGTTGAGTAGGCAGGTAATGGCTTGGATTGTGCTTCTATTTTTCCTGAAACCGAACTGTTCCTCAGGTAATTTCAGGTCTATTATGTTTGTAATGTTTGTATTATTATTATTATTATTATTATTATTATTATTATTATTATTATTATTATTATTATTATTATTATTATTATTATTATTAGATATGTTGGCGAGTAAAACAATTGTTATGATTGAATAGTTATTATCACATTTTAAACTTACTTCTCTCCAAAACATACCTATATTGGCCCGAGTTATGAGACATTAAACGATTACTTTGTTAATGATCTCGCCTGCTCTATTAATATCAACAGCCGTGAATTGGTCCTGACTAAAGTAAACTTGTTTCCTCATCCTGAGGTGGTGCAGCTCTTTTTAGACACTCCCGCAGTGGAGGGGAGTTATATGTACCATTTTTACCGCATATTAACCTTCCTGCCATTCGTAAATCTCTGGCAGTACGGTACCAGGATTCAAACTCAGACTCCCGCGGACAGCAGCTAATTGTGCTAGCCGTTACGCTGGCAGACATTCTTAACTGCAAAACACAGACATATAGCACGACTGATGCATGCTTGCAATGCACAGGTCGGACATGAAACTATTCAACTATTTGTGCGACGTCATCGGAGCTGCAGTAGGCGTACGCTATACAGGCGGACATTTCTTAACTATGAAACACAGATGTACCGCATGACTTCGATGTGTGTGTTCATTGTGTGGGTTGTATGGATGAAAATGTTCATAAATTTGTGTAATGTCATCAGAGCTGCAATAAGTCTTGTACACGCTTCAAAGCTTCTTCTCTGACGGATTACGTTGGGGTGGGGGATGGTCTTCTATACGAGACTTATTTTTTGCATTTTCTTTGTCTCGAAAAGCCAAGGAAGGTCTAATACATGAGGGGGTCTAATACGCGAGGGGGTCTAATACACAAGTAAATACAGTACTTAAAAGGACAAAATCCAGAATGAAGTAAACAGGAGGTTAGCTGGCATTGAGGTCCCTATTACCAATGTAATAAAGAACATTGTGAAAATGAACAATGCCAGAAAATACTTCAACCTTACTGTGCAAGGAAAAAGAGCAAGGGGAAGGCCAAAAAGTGCTGGATAGACTTGGTGAAATCAGATGTGGAGGAGAGAGGTCTCAGATGGGAAGATGTCCTGAAACAGACAGGAAGAGATGGCAAGCGCTTGTACACCACACCTGGGAAACTGAAGTTGGAAAATGATGATGATGATGACAATACAGGATACCATATAAAAACTCTGTCTCTCCTTGTCCACATGTATACCGAGCTCGATAGCTGTAGTCGCTTAAGTGCGGCCAATATCCAGTATTTGGGAGATAGTGGGTTCGAACCTCACTGTTGGCAGTCCTGAAGATGGTTTTCCGTGGTTTCCCATTTTCACACCAGGCAAATGCTGAGGCTGAACCTTAATTAAGGCCACGGACGCTTCCTTTCCAGTCCCATTGTCGCCATAAGACCTATGTGTCGGTGCGACATAAAGCCAAAAAAAAAGTCCACATGTATTCCATCTTGTACCTGAACTAGAGGCAGATGCAGAGGATGCCAGAGGAGTCTCCCTTCATAAAATATTCTTTTGCTCTGATATTGCAATCAGTTACTTACAGCAGTGTTATTAACACTCTTACCAAGTGTCGTGTAATTCCAACTGCTCCTCCTTGCTGTGTGATTTTTTTTTTTTTTTTTCCCCATTGCGTGTATTACATTTTTTAATGCTCATTTTATGTTCCAGAGACCAATTGAAATTCGTCCAGATTTCACTGCAAATGACTTAGAACCAGAGCACCGCCTGGCATATTTTCGCGAAGATATTGGTATCAATATGAACCATTGGCATTGGCATTTGGCTTACCCATTTGATGGACCATTGGAAATTGTCAACAAGGATCGTCGTGGTGAGCTGTTCTATTACTTCCATGAACAGATAATGGCAAGGTAAGATAGAAATAATAATACAATAGAAACTGGATTATAAATACAGTAGGATCTCAATAATTCGAAATTGGTTAATTCAGTATCCTGGCTAATCCGAAGAAGCTCTCATTCCTGGAAACATGAGATACAGTTTTGCATGTTATTTAAATTGTTCATTTCAAAATATGGATAATTCGTAATTCAAAGAACAATGTCAGTCCCATTACCGAAATTCAGACTTTTAATTCAAAACTGCCTTTACATTTAAAAAAAAAAAGTAATTTTCAGAGTAATTTAAATTCAAAATGTATCTACACATGATAGAACGTGTCTTCTGGAACGTGCAGGGGAGGCTTTCCTCACTTTCACTCGCTTCAGTGTGTCTACAGTGTGCTCTTATATTTACTAAGTTTGAGTGAAATTGTAGTTCTTTTGTCATCATCATTCATCAGTTTGCCCTTCCAGTGAGCCTGGTAGGGTGTTTGAAAAACAGGCGTCTTCCAAAGTTGCCTATTCAAAAAGATTTTGTTGTCCATGACAGATTCCCAATTTCATCCTCTTCTCTCCACGCCTTCCCTCAGTTGGTCCATCCATCTTCTTCTTGGTCTTCCAGCTGGTTGTGTACCTGTTATTCTCTCTTCCAGATAAGTATGTGGTAACCTTGTGCTATTCATTCGGTTAACATGCCCAAACCATTTAAGTCCAGATGACCTAAGTCTTTCCTCCATTGATTCATTTAGACCTAGGTTAGATCGGATCTCATCATTTTTCACATGCTCATACAGTACATTAGTCCAATGAATAAACATATGCACAGCGGAGCCAGCATACATTTCTCCTAGTCTTTGATTCATGCTTTTTTCTTCTTTTGTTGCGTGAGGTTATGTTTGTCAGTGAGTTATCCAAGTGTATTATTTGAATAATGAAAATACATTTTGGAAATAGTTTTTTATTCACAACATTTGACAAGTTTAAACTGTGGATCAAGGTTAATTGCATGCAGTAATGGGTCTTAGAATATTTTGTGACACGGCCAGGGTTGGCATTTCTGAATTACGAGTTGGTGGTTAATTCAAAATCACGTAATTCGAAGTTCAATTTTTGCGTCCCAGCAACTTCAAATTAACAGGGTTTTACTGTAATTCACAGGGAGCAATTGGAATGACTCATAAATAGGGCTAGATTCATATGCACTAAAAATCGGTAAAATATGCTTGCACATATGGATTTAAAAACCAGGATATGTTCACTAAAATATAACAAAATATACACTGGTAAATATAGATAAAGCCTATTTTATTTTAAGTAATTTACTATTATTGTTGGTTACAAATTTAAATAGAGCAGAGCTTTGGATTGCGAGCAAAATTTGCTCTATAAACATGCTTGTAATCCATAGCACATGTAGATCAAAGCAAATTTTCCCATAAGAAATAATTGAAACACAGATGATTTGTTCCACAACCCAAAAATATGTTCATTCAGTCATAACCTAAAGGCAAGGCCTTATTGCTGCAACCACATTTGTCTTTCCACCACTGAGCATTTTCTTGAAACTCAGTCTGTCCAACACGGAATCCAGATACTTCTTCCTTGGTCTTCCTCTTCCTTTCTTCCCCAGAACTTATCCTTCCAACAAGGTCACGAAGAATTTGTTATGATGTAGTGTGCGGCCAAGGAATTTGGTTTTCTACTTTTCTGTAGTGGTGATCAACTCTCTTGTTTCACCTGCTTCCTTAACCTTTTGCACTCCTATGTCGAGTGGAGTTCGACATTAAAATATTAGACTTGCGCCCCGATGTCGAGCTCCACTCGACATGACAATTTCTCGTACTTTCAGCGCTCATTCTGGTATTGTAGAGCTATCTAAGGTCTCTAAGAGAACACGTTTTCCTATTTACAATAGTTTGCGGGAATTGCGGTAACTTTCTTAAGCTCTGTTATTCTTGAAAAATTTATGCAAGCTCACAGATGTTTTTGTTTGAATGTAAACATGGCTTCTGCTTCGTCTTCACTCACGGAACTGGATATTTTAGAACAGTTAGTGGACAGTGATAGTGACGATGATGAACCAACAACTGACTTGGATGATTTATTAGTGAATAATGTAAGTGAAAGTGAACAAAATGATAGTGATAATGAAACTGGAAGTGGTGATGCTCCTCCATAACTATGGCACGAGTGGAAAGCTGGCGATCCTGATTTACCTGCATTCTCATTCAATGAAACAATTTGTGGATACAAAGCATCAGGTAGGAACAATCCCTCAACACCTAACGAATTTTTGCAACTTATTTTTGGTGACGAGTTTTTCAAGCAAATTGCCGACGAGACCAACAGATATGCTAAAGTCAAAATTCAGAAGGTGAGAAAACCCGGTCTCCACCCAGAAAACTGTTTTGAAAAGTACCACACAGTGAAAACATACAAGGATTAATGTATTTTATGTATCTAATTGAAAATATATTCATGTAACATACTTATATTTTGTGTTAGATTATTTTGCATTGTTCACACTACAACTATTCATAGTGCAGAAATTGATTAGGAGTGGAGCAGGAAGCATACGCAAAGGGTAATGGAGTTCAAAAGGTTAAGGACCCTTTTGTTTTAATTTTTTTTGGTCCAGTTTATTTTCAGCACCATCCATTTTTTTGTGTGTGTTACATTTGGTTTTGCATTGTACTGACACAGACAGGTCTTATGGTGACAGTGAGATAGGAAAGGGATAAGAGTGGGAAGGAAGCAGCCATGGCCTTAATTAAGGTACAGCCAAGGCGTTTGCCTGGTGTGAAAATGGGAAACCGTGAAAAACCATCTTCAGGGCTGCCGACGGTGGGGTCCGAACCCACTATCTCCTGAATGCAAGCTCACAGCTGCACACCTCTGTCCGCATGGCCAACTCACTCGGTCCTTCTCCATATCCACATTTCCGTTGCTTCCAGACAATTAATATCCTGTTTTGCTAAGACCCATGTTTTGTAGCCGTACAACAAAACACTCCACACAAATATTTTGACAGATACTTTCCTAATTCCTGCTGTATGTATTAGTATAAAATGAGAAGCAACTTTCCTGCATCTTCTAGAAAACGTGGCTGTTGATTTGATACTCTCATGACTCCACTTGCTGCATCCAGACACTTTAGTTCTTCCCTCTTCTCCTTTAACATCATGTAATTAGTTGATATAGACTTTATGTAAAATCTTGTGACATCAGGAACACGGATATCTTGTTCGTACTTCTTGATGATTTCCTTCTTAACGTTTACTGTAATCATCTTCTTCTTCTTTTTACTGCCTTCCTCTTCAGATTTTTTTCTTCATGGGGCCCACCCATTCCTGCAGTAAATTTAGGCTACTAAATAACAGCCACTACACTTCGACACAAATAACTATGCACACACACGATTACAATGTTACAGTAGAGTATGTATGCAGTCGTGTGGATATTGACTGTGTGAGCGAGGCACTGTGTTGATCAGCAGACAGATCAGTAATACTCGTACTGAAAAATCTCTTTTGTTTATTAAGTTACAATTAATTTAAAATTTTAGCTTGTTTGTAAAACACTCATAGACCAAGTTGCTAGCAATCCTAGGATTTTCTGATTTTTTTTTTCTTTCTTTCAATTTTGCTCTATGTCACACCGATACAGACAGATCTTGTGGTGACAATGGAATAGGGAAGGTCTAGGAGAGGGAAGGAAGCGGCTGTGGCCTTGATTTACGTACAGCCCCAGCAGTTGCTTGGTGTGAAAATGGGAAACCACGGCAAGCCATCTTCAGGGCTGCCGACAGTGGGATTGGAACCACTATCTCCCGGATGCAAGCTTACAGCTGTGCACCCCTAACTGCATGGCCAACTTGCCCAGTAAAGGATTTTCTGTACACTCAACAATTTAAATCCTCTGAAGTTTTGTTTATTTGTGCTAAACTGTAGTCAGTTCTTCTGTTATACATAAGACTATTCAGACATAAGTTTATTTTCTGTTAGATTTGTAATAAACTATTATATATTTTTCTAAATACTCAGGCAACAAGACTTTTGTATTTGTCCACAAGAATGCTGTATTATTTTTGACGTGTGGCATTTGAGTTTAGTGACCTCAAAGAAGTCATGCAACTAAAGAATAAAACAAAATCATCATCATCATCATCATCATCATCATCATTTTCATTTCCCCTTGTCCAGCTCTGCCAGGTCAGGTTGTTGATGGTACTTCTCCACTATTGCCTCTCCTTTCACCACTTCTCTTCAGTCGTTGTATTCCGTTCCAGTCTTCTTTTTCTTATACTGTTCTAGTCACAGTCTGTCCATCTTGCTCTGGGCCTCCCTCTTGCCCTCTTTTCCTCTGTCTTAGCCTCCAATACTTGTTTTGGTATCCTTCCCTCCACCATCCTCATAACATGTCCATACTATCTCATTTTATTCTTCCCCATCCTATCACTCAGTTTTCCTACCCCTATCTCTTTTCTGACCTCAACATTTCTTACTCTGTTTCTCCTTGTCTCCCCTACCATATTCCTCTAGAACTTAATCTCACTGACCTGAACTTTACTCTCATATGTTGCTGTCAAAATCCAAGTCTCTGATGCATCTTCTTCTTCTTCTTCTTCTTCTTCTTCTTCTTCTTCTTATTATTATTATTATTATTATTATTATTATTATTCTTCTTCTTCTTCCATTCCCTTTTCCAGATTCTCTCTGGGTAGGATAGTGTATGAAAGCCCTCCGCCTTACTCAATCTTTCCACCATTCCTCTTCTAATACTTTATTGCTATCGACTCCTCTATTTACAGTACAGTCCACCTCATTCTAGGCCATCCCCTAGGCCTCTTTGCAGTCTCTGTATCCATGAATGTTCTCTTTGGTAGTCTCTCTCCTGGCATTCTCATCATGTGTCCAAACCATTTTAGCTTTGCTCTATGCCTTTGCTGGCAAGATGTAGTGTTTACAGTGCACTGTGTCTCCTGGTACGGGCTAGAATAAATGTATTACTTTCATTTACCTGTCTCAGTCTCATCCTTGGCTTTGACAAAATGAAAGTGACCAAGATATGAGCGATGCTAGTAATACCATTCCTTATGCACCCAGTCCTTGTTATG
Source organism: Anabrus simplex (assembly GCF_040414725.1). Classification (NCBI taxonomy): domain Eukaryota; kingdom Metazoa; phylum Arthropoda; class Insecta; order Orthoptera; family Tettigoniidae; genus Anabrus; species Anabrus simplex. Next base: position 190,375,403 of record NC_090279.1, read on the forward strand.
AATGGTGCAAAAATATCGCTCATAGAGTCGGTTGGTGCATGCATTTCAATGGGCTTGGCAGACTGATATGTAATAGCAACTTCTGGCTCAGTGAGGAAAGCAATGGGAAACTTCCTCACTCCTCATTTCCCTAGCATGCCTCTTCAGTGACGTCTAGGCTATCTATGACAGCTGTTGGCGGAACTGTGGAGGATCAAACCAGCCTTCGGGCTGAATACCCAACATACACATATCAATCTCTTCTTGAAGTTTACACACTCTCACGCTTCTTCTTATTTCCTCATTTCGTATTCTATCTCGTCTTGTCTTTCCCTGTATGCTCCTCAAGAACCTCATTTCAGCTGCTTGTATCGTACTTTGGTTCCGCTTAGTCAACGTCCAGGCTGCCGAAGCATAGGTCATTATAGGTTTGTAATAGGACGAGTATAAAACCTCCTTGTACTAATCTTCACTCCAAAATTTCTTATCTCCTCATTCCATAAATCAACTTGTGTCTGTACTTCCTCTTCATTATCTCCCCAAATTATAATGTCATCAGCAAAGAGCATAGACTTTACTTGCTTGTCCACCATCTTCTCCTTGATATTATGTAGAATTCTATCCATTATGATAATGAAGAATATAGGAGACAATACACTTCCCTGTCTTAAGCCTGTCTCAACTCTGAACCATTCAGTTTGACCCACTTTGGTTATAACACAGCTTTCACAATTTTGATACTGTCGCTGGTTGTGAGAAGTTAATAAAGTGGATGGAAGCTAGGGAACTCTCAGACATTTTCAAAGAATTCAATTAAATATTATATTTTTTGTTGCTGTAAATTTATGTACATTTTTGGTAATATCAAGAACTAAGACATTTGCGACAAAGTTGTTGTAATATGTGTTTTATTTGTTGTGAAATTTTGTGGATTTAAAGAATTTTCAGGAAAATCAGCTGGAAAAGTTATAATGTCCAATAATGGACCATTTATATTGGTATTGTAAATTTGCTCATTCGGAATAAATATTTCAGGTCCCCTATGGAAATCAACATCTACTCTATATCATCCGATGGCCAGGCGGGCGTCCATTTTTGGTAATGAGACAAAGTCTCTCATAGTGCATTGGCACTGTCGGTGGCTCCAAGTAGCCTATGCAGTGGCCTCTATGGTATCCTTACAACCGTCCCTTAGTCCTCACTCACTTACAAGCCGCAGCAAACCAAACATTTAATCTTCATTTTCTTACCACCCATTCCGGCCTAAATTCGCACTTCCACTTTACTCCGTTAGAAACCCTTGTCTGAACACATCCCCAGCCCCCTCAGCTCCTGCACCCACATCCTAGCATCGCATCCTTCCCAATATTTTTAATCACTGAATACACTTACATCCTGTTAAATGTCGTCTTGTGCGTGCATCACGAAATTAATATTACTCTTCACATATTGGCCCCTCTATCTTCAGAAGAGATCATCATGGTGAAGGAATCAACGGAAAATTTCTAATCAGCACTGTGTTAAACTTTGGAACTTCATACAGGACTGTAAAGATAAAACTCATTAATTTATGTTAATATCTCAAGTACCGTCAAACTGTAAACCGTATTTAAGTATCAATGTACAAAAAACAAAAATATATATGCCCTCCCCCTCAAAAAAATGAAAATAAAAATTATATGCCCTCCCCCACAACAAAAAACCCTTCCTTTACCCACCTTCCTTTCCCATTATATTAATCCTTGCACACATCCCCGATAATTAAATACCATCCGCACACACCTCCTAACTCCATACATCAAACTACCCTCCTCCCCATACCATCACTCCTTCTCCAACCTGCCGAAACTCCTGGCCAGAGTGAAGGCGTTACCTTCAGGGTGGCCCGCCTCTCCCCTTCAGGGAGGGGAATGAAAACTAGAAATAGATGGGCCTCCACGGTATGCACTAGCCATGCGTCTTGGTGAGTGTGCTATTTACCAACTGATGAGCCCAACTTAGAACACGGGGGCGAATTGCTGGCAACCAGGAATGAGTTAGCTGGAAAATTTAAAATGTCCAATAACGGGCCATGTATGCTGGGACCTTTGTAAATTATGAACTTGAAGCTCAAGACTGTAAATTATCAATTCTTGGTTTTTCTGTTTTGTACCAAAATTGCTCCGTACCTGAAATCTTGTTCTTTCACCAAGTGAAGTGTTTTGTTAAAATTTAAGATCTGAAAAGAAATTAACCTTAATTTTTAAATTTTAAATTCATCTTTGACTATCGTAGATAGACCCATTCCAGCCCGCACCTTCTTTCACCTCTGTGATCCACGAAAACTCGGTAACAGTAACAATGGATAAAGCACATATGGTGCCTTGGAAAATGTCAGGGCGTCTCCTACCGAAGAAAGCGGAGAGGAATCATATTTGCATATTTGCTGGATAATGGGGAATTATGATAAGGGATGAATGTTTTCAAGAGACATCTGTGTGTATGTAGTCATGGCTTTCCATCAATACATCACAGCCTGCACGGTTGCTAGGTAATATCGTGTCACACATTTTGTATTGCTAATTTCATGGTGCAGATTTTCAGATGACCCCCAGCCATTTTTGAGGTTGCTACAAGGAAAATTAAAACTGTACTGGTGCCATACCAATCCATGATGTTCATCACCCAGGAAGTTCTTCTTTGGCCTTCTATCTTATCCTCAGTCACTAGCTGTATGTTCCTGTACTTGTTGTTCCACGTCATGCAGATGAAATATTCATGTTTTCGATTTTTGATGGAAAATAGGACTTAAGCTCTCTTTTCTATTCTATCCATCAGTTTGGAATTTCTTGTTCTTTCCATTCAGGTGATTTGTAACATTTGCCAGTAGACCCACATTTCAAAGGCTTCCAATCTTTTTCACTGTGTTAGGGTCAAAGTCCATCCTTTTTCCCTTTGTGTATATCAGTGTGGGAAAGATTAATTCAAAGTCTTGGATCCAACTTTAGATGACAATCACTTATGAGTTTCATATTTTTGAAAGTGTTTCATATTCTTTTCTCTTAACCCGTTGGGTGGGCGATGCGGCGAGATCCACGGCTACAAGTAGCTTGCTCGGTGGGCAACGCAGATATATCCGCCGATTCAAATTATATTTTTTTTCTCAGTTGCCTGCCTGCAGAGGTTTATTTTCTTTTCAGCAGCGTATTCCGGATGAGTCTGCCCTCCGATGAGAATTTTTTCAACTATATTCTCCTAATACCAATGTGTCATCCATGAGTTGCAACATAAAGAACGCAACTGACATCCAGGCAAGAACGACCTAAGGCCTAATAGCTCCGCGCTGAAGCTTTAGCTCACCGCCTAATCGTCCCTTGGATGTAATAATATTGCTGTTGAAGGGATTTCTAGAGATTATGACACTGAAAATACCTCTCTGACGACATTTTAGAACTGTGACCTGATTTATTATCCCCTTCCTTCACGACTGTAGTGTGTGTTTATCGCGAGTAACTCAACATTTTATTATCGTATGCATCCGTAATATTTTATGATTTCCGTCCAAACTGCTGAGACCAGGGTTCTATTCAATCCTTTTTCTTACATTTTTTCCGCTAAAATATCTGTAACGAATTACCGGCCCCCACTGTTAGAGGAAGATGAGTTACGGGTCATGATAAACAAAATATTGGAATTTAGTGGGGAGAATTGTGATATTAGTGAAGTAAGTTCTGCCGAAGGGGAATTCGTAAGCGACAGGAAATTACCTGGAATAAGCACTACAGGCTTGAATATACAGGGTTTGGGCGTAGCTGATGCAGATGTTCAGCAGTCGCAAAAGAGACAACACATGTTCGATTCCAGTTCAAGTAGCGATCATGACAGTGACAGTTGTGACGATAATACTGATTAGAATCCAAACATTGCAAGTTCTTCATCAACTTATACTGAAAATGGACAAAGAAATTCCCGCTTTGACCCAAATTTCCTTCGTGATGTAAAGAGAGTGTTTTAGGGCAAACAAAACTGAGCGAAATATTTTAATTACTTTTTATGACGAGATATGCCAGAACATAGCTGAACAGACAAAAGATGCCGAGCAGGAAATCGCACATAAAACCCAGTTTAGAAAGTCAAAAGGAAGGAATCGAGATCAAGACCGTGCCCGAAGAAATAAGAACAAAATAAAGCTTCTTATGGCCATACTGTTGCCGCAGGGGATTGTACAGAAACCTAAATTAGGACACTATTTCTCGCAGTCACTTGTTCACTACGCCTATTTTCTGTGAGCTGATGACACAGAAGAGATTTTCTCGCCAGATTGAGTGGCCTGACCCCAACGTGGCAGGTTGGATTCTGGCTCAGACCGGTGGTATTTGAAGGTGCTCAAATACGTCGGCCTCTTGTAAGCAGATTTACTGGCATGCAATAGAACTCCTGCGGGACTAAATTCCGGCACCTCAGTGTCTCCGAAAACCGTAAAAGTAGTTACTGGGACGTGAAGCCAATAACATTATTATTATTATTATTATTATTATTATTATTATTATTATTATTATTATTATTATTATTATTATTATTATATTTTCCTACACAGCTTTATACATATCTCTGACAATGAGGTGAATAATGCACAACTTCCTCCAAAACTATTGGAGAAAAATCCAGTAATTGACCACCTGTTAGCAAAATTTTCGGATGGCAAAATATCAATTGATGAGAGCATCTTACTATGGAAAGGGTAGCTAGGGCGGAATGTTTACATAATGAGAAAACGATCGTGTTTTCGAATGGAATTATATAAATTATGCGAAGGCGAGACAGGTTATATAACATGACCTGTTTCCGTGTGTATCGTAATGAACAGCAGTAAAAACATAACACTGTGAAGACTGTAAATACTGTAAATATTACCTGTATTGTAGTGTAATGTAGTCCGTTTATGTCACTTAGTAATTGTAGGGAGGCTATATAAACTTGATCCCTCGAATGCGCTAACCAACATAACAGAAAATTTTGTGAGTATTATAATTTATACTATTGCACATCTTTTAAGTATATGTAAACTTTATAAATCTACAATTTACATTTACATTTCCAGGCAGAGATTGATAGTAAACTGCCCAAAATATTCAGGTGAAAGTTACTGTATAAACAAAACACAGAGCTTTGCTGTTAGGAAGAAGCAATCTCAATATTACAGTGTGAAAGCACTTAGTACGTTTTTGCACAAAGTATTGAAAAATGAAAATAATAGAATTTTTCAAGAATTAAATACACTATATTCAGGTAAATATTTCTCTTTCGGCCCTTCAATAGTTCATTTTTGTCTAACATTGTTTTAACCACGTAATTCAATATTTTCTTCAATCAGGGAAATCGCTCCCCACCTGAGAGTGAGCTAGTGTGTACCGAGCTCCCCGCTTAAGGGGTTAACTGTATTCCCACTCTGCATTCTCCACAACTCTGGTCTTTTTCCCCTTACATTTTCTCTCAAACATCTCAAGACTTTGATATAATTCCAGCAGTTCACCATTTGAAGCTTGGGAAGGAATTCATGGCAAACAGCACAATTGATGTCACTAAGGACCGTCAACAATGTTCAACATATCGAGCCGCACTTCCTTCAATCTTGATGAAATTTTTTGACAGTTGCAACACACACTGAATGCACTTGCAAACTGAAATGAAATGGCGTATGGCTTTTAGTGCCGGGAGTGTTCGAGGACATGTTCGGCTCGCCAGGTGCAGGTCTTTCGATTTGACACCCGTAGGTGACCTGCGTGTCGTGATGAGGATGAAATGATGATGAAGACGACACATACACCCAGCCCCAGTGCCAGTGAAATTAACCAATGATGGTTAAAATTCCTGACCCTGCCGGGAATCGAACCCGGGACTCCTGTGACCAAAGGCCAGCACGCTAACCCTTTAGCTATGGAGCCGGACACTTGCAAACTGACTTCTGCTGAATGATAATTGTTCCAGAAATGCATGAGAAATGGCTGGTTACTCAGGCAGTGTACCACTATACAGCAACACATACTGGAAACTGCTACAGCTTCACGTCTGCACAGTATTTTAAACTTCATTTAATTTTTGAACAGGCTTTGTATGAATAAGGATGAGAAGGATATTCAGGTACTACAGTGGCCGTCTGTGTAGAGTCTTGTCCTACTCTAGGTGACTTGGCTGATCTCTATATGCTAACAGCATAGTCACGGTATTAATTGCCCGATTCCCACACACTTTTTATCTTGTTCACCAGGTATAACGCTGAACGCTTCAGCAACAAACTGAGTCGTGCGAAGAGGCTCATCAATTGGGATGAACACATCAAGGAAGGATATTTCCCTAAACTAGATAGTCTGATAGCCAGCCGAGTATGGCCTCCGCGGCAAGCTCATTCCGTGCTCCACGTAAGTAGATTTGTATTTTAATACATACAAGGGTTGGTTTTTATGTTTTGGCAACTATTTTATTTGTTGAACATAGCATATATATATATATATATATATGTGGTTCTAAGTTTTACAGGCCTTCATTGTGATCACCAGAGTCACATACAATGTGTTTTCTGTGATGCAGAAGCCGTTGTGTCCCGTTGGTACTGCTCAGTCTGTCGATGGTGTGAAGAGAGCAATCCATGGCCTGTTAAACATCTTTAATTGTACGGAAGCGTTTCCTGCGTAGAGACTCCTTCATCTTGGGGTTTAGATCAAAGTCACGGGGATTTAACTCTTTCACTCTGACTGCTGTAGCTGTTGGGAGGGAGCTGTGCCTTGCACCCGGTGCACTGCTGTAGCAGTCGTGCTGGAGCTGTGCCTCATAGCCGGTCGACTGCTGGGGAAGGTCGGCGTTGGAGGTTTCTCATGGCTGTCTTGAGAGTCTATAGTTACGACTATGATCACCAGATGACAGGAGTAACCAGTTCGAAGGCGCATCCAATGTCCGGTATGCTACTCACTTTGCGCCTAGGCGAATCCAATGTCCGGTATGCTACTCACTTCGCGCCTAGGTGAATCCAATGTCCGGTATGCTACTCACTTGACGCCTTCTTCTTCTTCTTCTTAAGACATCGTCTCCAAACGGAGGTAGACGATCCACACGGCCAGCTCTGATCTTGATGTTGCAGCCATGCCATATGAATTTATTGGAATATCTCTCAGGATCTTTAATGCAGTGGTTTCCCGTTGCCTTGTGCATCCTAATGCCGTTCACCAAACTGGTTCCTCCGCCTTTGGGAACAATTTCTTGTCCCCAGGACAATAGAGTGCCCTTACCCATACCCGCTCATCCACTCTCAAAGAGACTGTTGGCACTTGGTATAGGGGATCTCCTTATACCGGGAGATAATCGGTCCCTTCATTCGTTAGCCGCCTGCATATAAAATATAATTTTTATATGCAGTCGTTGCCCCCTCTCTAGCACGGGGAGGTGAATGTCAGGATTTCACCGTCATTGAAACAAGGACCAAATGGCATTTCCTTGTATCTCTGGTTCTTTAGAGAGGACTTGACGCCTAGGCGAATCCAATGTCCGGTATGTTACTCACTTCGCGCCTAGGCGAATCCAATGTCTGGTATGCTACTCACTTCGCGTCTGGGCTAATCCAGGGTCCGATATGCTACTCACTTTGCGCCTAGTCAAATCCAATGTCCGGTATCCTACTCGCTTCGCACCTAGGCGAATCCAATGTCCGGTATGCTACTAACTTTGCGCCTAGGCGAATCCAATGTCCGGTATGCTACTCACTTCGTGTCTAGGCTAATCCAATGACCGGTATGCTACTCATTTTGCGCCTAGGCGAATCCAATGTCTGGTATGCTACTCACTTCACACCTAGGCGAATCCAATGTCCGGTATGCTACTCAATTTGTGCCTAGTTTCTTCCCTGTGTTGACATGCTTGTGCTTCTTGACTTAGCTTCCAATCGCTTTGAAATTCTGAAAGACCTGATGATGGCAGGAAGATGACGATGATAGTGATTTGTCATCTGATTCTGGTGACAGAACGACTTCAATCACACCTTCTACTTCAGGCACGTTTGCTACTCCAGTTACCGCTTTGTTGTCTAAAAGGTCATCCTACTTTTATGATTTGACTGAAGACGAAGATAGTTAAGATGAAGATCAGGTGCCTGAACCACCGAGCAGAAAACTAAATTAGAAAAAAGGAGAACCTAAATCCGAAGAAACATAAGTTCGACGCAGTTAATTCTGGGTTGAAAAGTTTGGTGGACAGTACTAGCATGTTAAGTTTCTTTCAGCTGTTTTTAACACGAGTGTCATAACTCTTCTGTGCGAGGAGGATGAAAAGTGCTAAAAATATTGTCATAAGCATTGCACTGAATATGTATTATAAATAAAATACTTTAACCTCTTCCTGTCCTCTACTCATGTCACAAGTGAACTGCGGACTGGAGAGTGGAGCGAGACACGTATCCCGTACAGTGGGCTCGGCGAACCACCCGCTGCTCGCAGATTGTTTTGTGAAAATGAACTAAAGCACGCTGCATTAATGGCCACTTATTGGTATGCATTAAAATCACATGGAAATCATAGGCAAGAATCAGCATTGCCTTCACATTGGTGAGGGACACACACAGGCACAGTCTGTACATGTTCCTCACTTACTGGTGGGTGACCAGATCGAGGCACGTCCTTGTCGAAAAGCTGCAACCCACCTTGCTACCGGAGCAGCACTGCACGCCTCTTGCAGTCCTTGGTGACACTGTCGTGCCGTGTGACCTCCAGCACAGTGAATTTTTAACCAGTTTCTCTGTTCATGCTTGGAAAACATGGCAACTGTTTTTTGCGAACTCTTGCTCGCAGCTGCTCATCTTCACTTCGCCACTGTGAACGGACGTGAAGAGAAAAGGCTGAGATCATGTGGTCTGAGGGAGGGGACGCAGGTCAACAACCCTCGGTAAGAATGGCAGAACCCTGCATCCTTGCACGGCTGCGCTGGAGCATGGCTGCCAATACTTAAAAACCAACCTACTGTATGTATATTACCCTATTACTACAATGAAGAAATTTTGGCTGCTTGGTATGGACCTGTAAGTTTGTATTTGGGAAATGGTAGATTTCAATTGTCCCACACCGAGCTCGATAGCTGCAGTTGCTTAAGTGCGGCCAGTATCCAGTATTCGGTCGATAGTAGGTTCGAACCCCACTGTCGGCAGCCCTGAAGATGGTTTTCCGTGGTTTCCCATTTTCACATCAGGCAAATGCTGGGGCTGTACCTTAAATAAGGCCACGGCCGCTTCCTTTCCACTCCTAGCCCTTCCCTGTCCTGTCGTCGCCATAAGACCTATCTGTGTCGGTGCGACGTAAAGCAACTAGCAATTGTCCCATCGGCAGTCTTGAGAATAGTTTTCCTTTTTATTCCATTTTCACAGCAGACAAATGCTGCTTCTTCTTCTTCTTCTTCTTCTTCTTCTTCTTCTTCTTCTTCTTCTTCTTCTTCTTCCTCCTCCTCTTTTCCCATTTCCAGTCTTCTGGCTCGGGTTATGAATCAAGGACTTCCACAGTTTTCTATCTCTCCACCACTCTCTTCCTTCCTCCAATATTTCTTTTACTTTCACTCCTCTCTTCTCTATACTCTCCTTCACCATATCTGTCCACCTCTTTCTGAGCCCTCCCCGTTGTCTTCCTCCTATTATTTTCTCTATAAATACTCACTTTGGAATTCTATCCTCTTCTATTCTCATCATGTGTCAATACCATTTCAGCTTGCTGGTCTCTATCTTGTCTTGCAGTTTAGGGAAACCAATTCTCTTTCTGATTTCTACATTCCTGATTTTATCCTTTCATGTCTTTCCAATTTGGCAGGCACAGGGACTGGGTGTATGTGTCGTCTTCATCATAATTTCAACCTTATCCCGATGTACAGGTTGCCTACGGGAGTCAAACCAAAAGACCTGCATCTGGCGAGCCGAACTTGTCCTCGGAAACTCCCGGCACTGAAAGTCATATACCATTTCATTCATTTACGAATTATTCTTCTAAGGAATTTCATCTCAGCTGCTTGGATTCTGCTTTTGTCATGTTTTGTTGTTGTCCATGTGCCCACTGCATATGTGTAATACACAGAATACAGAATTTTGGTGCATTTCTGTGGGACGTCCCGATTGCACACTATCCATCTCACACATTGGTAAGACCCATTGGCTCCTTGGATTCTCTTTCCAATTTTTTCACTTATTTTCTCATGCAAGTATACTTCCCAAATATTTGAAGCTTTTTCCAACTTCTAATGGTCTTCCGTTTACTTCAATATTCCCTCTTTCTTCTCTGTTACCTCTTGTCATCACTACTGTCTTACTCTTCTCTACACTTATTTTCATTCCATATTCCTCAGTCAATAATAATGTCATAGGCTTTACATCCCATTGACTACTTTTACGGTTTGCGGAGACGTTGAGGTGCCAGAATTTACGTGCCAATAAATCTACCAACACGAGGCTGACATATTTGAGCACCTTCAAATACCACCAGACTGAGCCAGGATCAAACCTGCCACGTTGGGGTACCCCTGTGGGTGGGGGACGCACACGAAGAATTCATCCACGGAATCCCCTGCCTGCCGTACGAGGCAACTAAAAGGGGTGACCAAGGGATAATCAAATTAGAACCATGAAATTGCTTGTGATTAGTACCATCATGTGAGGAACACCATGGGTCACTTTTACTTGCGCGTAGTACCACTATGTTGGGTACCAAATAGGTCTGTGATTAGTAGCAAATGAGAGCGTGACGTCTCTTACAGTACCTGTGATTAGTAGCACTATATGAGCGACTATATAACCCCATCATTGGTTGATTTCGCTGGCACGAGGGCTGGGTGTAGGTGTCGTCTTCATCATCACTTCATCTTCATCACAACGTGCAGGTCGCCTACGGGAGGCAAATCAAAAGACCTGCACCTGGTGAGCCTAACATGTCCTTGGACACTCCCGGCAATAAAAGCCATACGCCATTCCATTCCACCATGGGATGAGGTAACCCATAATTCTGGCTTGCCTATGATTAGTACCCACTGTATGAGGAACACACCGGGATAGTATGAGTCCCTGTGGTTAGTACCCTTATGTGATGAACACCATAGGTCTGCATTGCCTGTAAATGGTGCCACAATGTGCGAAACAGTGTAGGTCTGTAATAAATGTGCAAATTTCATTACCTGTGAGTAGTACCATAATGTGTGGAATACCACAAGTCTACGCTATTCTTGATTAGAACCGCAACATAACAAATACCATAGTTCTACTTTCGTACAGATAAATACCATCGTGAAGGGCCGCTGACTTGAATTTTGGACCCCTCTTTTGACCACAAGTATCGATTCAGTATTGTGCTATAGAAGCAGTCCCTTGGTCAGTAATACTATTGTTCTACACCAGCTTCTGTGCATGTGAGGGACTGTGGGTCGGTTCCACTGATCGTTTTAAATTCATATGTCCCTCCCTCCCTCCCTCTGTCTCTCCTCTATTTTGAATTGTGGTCATTGGATATTTTTGGGCTTTTAATTTGTTATTTCATTTCATTTCATATCATTTCGTACCATTAGGGGACAATGACCTAGATGTTAGGCCCCTTTAAACAACAAGCATCATAATCATCAACCAAGTTGGGGTCAGACGGCCAGCGCCTCAACCGTCCGAGCCACTCATCCCGGATATTCCTCTCTCTCCTGATTCCATACAGTAACTTGTTCTTGGCCAGGCTGAGGCGCTGGCCTTTGGACACCAACTTGCGAGGTTTGAGCCTGGCTCAGTCCAGTGGTATTTGAAGGATATCAAATACTTCGACCTCGTGTCGGTAGATTTACTGGCACACAAAAGAACTCCTGCGGGACTACATTCAGCACCTCGGTGTCTCCGAAAACCGTAAAAATAAAGTAGTTAGTGAGTTATAAACAAATAACGTTGTTGTTATTATTAATTTGTTCTTGTACTTCGGTTTCATCTTCTCCCCATATTACTATATCATCTGCAAAGACTAAGGCTTTTGTCTCCTTGCTTCTCATTTTTTGTTGTATACTCTTGTGGATTTCATCCATGACTGTGATGAAGAGTAGAGGGGATAATACACTTCCTTGTCGAAGTCCTGATTCTACATTAAACCAGTCTGTTTGTCCTATCTAGTCTTCACACTATTTGCACACTGGTGCTGCTGTACCTTAATTCAGACAACATACAATAGAGGGAGATTTAATTGATCCACCTTTTTTGAATACATAATATGTTGTTCATATAATCGCAACTTTTTTAAAATTCATTACCGGTTTCGGTGTCTATGGACACCATCATCAGCTGAAACAGGTTGTGTGAACAAAGATATAA